>NC_091058.1:113503404-114103404 GCF_000393655.2 Nicotiana sylvestris
AGCAACCGTAGTTGATTCAGGAATTTGGCCGGGACCCAGGGGTTCACCGCTTTACTATAATCAGCAACGACCTCGCCAATCAGCTTACCACCATGATTCATCCCAACATTACTATCACCCTTCAGAGCCTCATTTCGCCATTAACCACGCTCAAGCATACAATCAGCCACCTGTTCACACCAATTGGCGTGCTCCTGTCACACCAAATACCTACCCCCGAGCTTATCCCGGACCAGGTTTCAGGCCTAGGCCAGCATTCAGGGGAGAAAGGGAACAGAAAAAGAAAACTTACACTCCATTGGGAGAGTCTTACACTAGTCTGTTCCACAGGCTGAGACAGTTAGACATGTTGAGACCAATACAATCCAAGCTACCCAATCCTCCACCAAAGAATCTGGATTACACCATTAGCTGTGAATATTGCTCCGGTGCACCAGGCCATGATACGGAGAAATGTTGGCATTTGAAAAATGCAATACAAGAGCTGATTGATACTAATAAAATCGAGGTTCAAACCCCCGAAGCTCCAAATATCAATAGAAATCCGATGCCAGCCCATCAAGAGGCTAATATGATAGAAATCATACAAGCTGATGGGGAGACAAAGAAGCCGTCACAAACTGTCATGATGATCAAGTCTCATAAAACCAAGCCAGATAAGCAGTTAATGGAGGAGAAGCCAGTGTCTAAGCGTAACAAGAATGGTGATGAACCGTCTATGATAGCCGATGAGGATTCATCAAACAAAGTTGCCACAAAATAAGAGAGGCCGAAGGTGATAGTACCAGGGGTTGCTAACAAACCCGTTGTATTCGTAGAAGGAGCACGTACAGATCGGGTTATTATTGCACCTGTAATCCAGCTGCCAATCATCAACAACAAAACCATCCCATGGAACTATGAACGGGTGACCGTAATGTACAAAGGCAAAGAAATCAAGGAAGAAGTGTGTGAGGTACAAGGCTTGACTCGTTCGGGAAGATGTTTTACTCCCGAAGAGCTGAGAAAAACTAAAAACAATCCAATGCCCACGAAGAAAGCTGTGACGGAAGAAGAGGCGGAGGAGTTTTTAAGAAAAATGAAGCTCCATGATTATTCTGTTGTGGATCAATTAAAGAAGACCCCCGCTCAAATTTCATTGTTGTCATTACTGATCCATTCAGAGGAACACCGTCTGGCGTTGATGAAAATCCTGAATGAAGCTCATGTTCCTGAAAAGATCTCTGTAAATCATTTGGGCAAAATAGCCAACAGAATCTTTGAGACAAACAGGATTACATTTGCTGATGATGAATTACCTGTGGAGGGTACCGAGCACAACAGAGCTCTTTACCTCACCGTGAAATGTGAAAACTCCGTAGTAACCCGGGTATTGGTCGACAATGGGTCCAGTGCAAACATATGCCCTCTCTCCACTTTAAACAAATTAAAAATTAAAGAGGAGAGGATCCAAAAGAATAGCATCTGCGTACGAGGATTTGACGGAGGAAGCAGAGATTCATTTGGCGACATAGTGTTGGAGCTAACTATAGGGCCAGTTGAATTCACAATGGAATTCCAAGTGTTGGACATATCTGTTTCTTACAACTTGTTATTGGGTCGACCATGGATCCATGTTGCTAAAGCAGTCCCGTCAACACTACATCAGGCTGTCAAGTTTGAATGGGACCATCAAGAAATAGTCGTGCATGGAGAAGAAAGTTTAAATGCTCACAACAGCACCATTGTACCAGTCGAGGGAGCAGAAATTGACCAAGGACCATGGGTGTACCAAGTGTCCGACACAGTGTCAGTAGAGAAAATTCCAGAAGGGAAATACCTTCCGAATCCAAAGATATCTTCTGCATCAGTCATGGTAGCTTACGAAATGTTAAAGAATGGCTTTATACCCGGCAAAGGTCTGGGCTTATCTCTACAAGGAATTGTACAACCAGTATCTCTCCCCGAGAACTGGGGAACATTCGGTTTAGGGTTCATACCCATTGCCAATGACGTGATAAGGGCCAGGAAGCTGAAACGCCAAACATGGGTTCTTCCAAAACCAGTCCCACATCTGTCAAAGTCTTTTGTCAAGACCGGTGCTAAAAATCGCCCGATAACAACAATTCCTAAATCCCAGGTCAATCCTGAGGAGGAATTAATTGAAAGGTTCGAGAAATTGTTTAGTGATGTAAATATGCTGGAAGGCGGAGAAGGGTGTAGCAACGCAGAAGTTCAATTCGTTGGACCGAAAACAAAGCTCAATAATTGGATAGCCACTCCTCTCCCAATTCGAAAGGAGTCTTGGTAGTTTATTTTGATTTTTCTTTCAGTTTGTTTGGGTTATTTCAAGGTTGTAATCCCAAAGTTTATCTTACAGTTGGTTTGAAGTGTGCAAAACCTTGTTATCTTTCATCATCCAATAAAAAGCAGTTTCCTTTTTATTATCATTCCTAATAAGCTTTCTTTTCTTTTTCTTCTTTTCTGTACAGTTCTTTTTACGCTGGCTCTAGTGATATGGCATGCATGAGGAATCTTCAGCCCAGTCTTAAAAATCAATCTGGTTCCGAAATATTAATTCAAGAAACATATTGTGATTATGAATCAGAATATGATGAAGATGAGGTTTTTGAAGAGATTAGTAAAGAGTTAATTCACTTTGAGGAAAAAATCAAACCTAACTTGAGTGATACCGAGGACATCAATATAGGGGACACGAGTAATATCCGAGAAACTAAAATAAGTGTCCATCTCGAACCAAAGATCCGAGAAGAGTTAATTAAAGCACTCATAGAATTCAAAGATGTTTTTGCATGGTCATATGACGACATGCCGGGCTTGAGCACTGATTTAGTGGTCCACAAATTGCCCACCGATCCAATGGTGCCTCCTGTCAAGCAGAGGCTGAGAAAATTCAAGCCTGATATGAGTATGAGAATTAAGGAAGAAATCACCAAACAATTGGAAGCAAAGGTCATTCGAGTCACTCGATATCCTATTTGGTTAGCTAATGTCGTTCCTGTGCCAAAGAAAGACGGCAAAATTAGAGTATGCGTCGACTATCGCAATCTCAACAAAGCAAGTCCAAAGGATAATTTCCCATTACCCAATATCCATATTTTGATCGACAATTGTGCCAAGCATGATATAGGATCTTTCGTGGATTGTTATGCCGGATATCATCAAATTCTAATGGATGAAGAAGATGCAGAAAAGACGGCATTCATCACACCATGGGGAACTTATTGCTACCGGGTAATGCCATTCGGTCTAAAGAACGCCGGAGCAACCTATATGAGAGCAATGACCACAGTGTTTCATGATATGATACACAAGGAGATTGAGGTATACGTGGACGATGTGATCATAAAATCAAAACATCAGGCCAACCACGTTGGGGATTTGAGGAAGTTCTTCTTAAGACTTCGCAGGTACAACCTCAAGCTTAACCCTGCCAAGTGTGCATTTGGAGTTCCATCCGGAAAGTTGCTGGGATTCATAGTCAGTCGACGAGGCATCGAGATAGACCCATCAAAGATCAAAGCCATCCAAGAACTGCCACCCCCAAGAAATAAAACTGAAGTAATGAGTTTGTTGGGAAGGTTAAATTACATCAGCAGGTTTATTGCTCAGCTCACAACAACCTGTGAGCCCATTTTCAAATTGTTAAAAAAGGATGCTGCAGTCAAATGGACCAATGAGTGTCAAGAAGCGTTCGATAAGATAAAAGAGTACTTATCGAAACCACCCGTGTTAGTCCCGCCAGAGCCAGGAAGACCTTTGATTCTTTACTTAACAGTCTTGGAGAATTCATTTGGTTGTGTATTGGGGCAACATGACCTCACGTGCAGAAAAGAACATGCCATCTACTACCTTAGCAAGAAGTTCACAGCTTATGAGGTTAAGTATACTCATCTAGAAAAGACATGTTGCGCCCTAACATGGGTAGCTCAAAAATTGAAACACTATTTGTCATCCTACACTACTTACCTCATTTCTCGGTTGGATCCATTGAAATACATTTTTCAAAAGCCTATGCCAACGGGAAGACTTGCAAAATGGCAGATATTGCTCACGGAATTCGACATCATCTATGTGACTCGAACTGCAATGAAGGCTCAAGCACTGACCGATCATTTAGCCGAAAACCCGGTCGATGAGGAATATGAGCCGTTGAAGACTTATTTTCCCGATGAAGAAACCATGCATATCAATGAGGTGGAGCAAATTGAAAAGTATGGCTGGAAACTTTTCTTTGATGGGGCCGCCAACATGAAAGGAGTCGGAATAGGAGCTGTAATCATTTCTGAAACAGGGCATCACTATCCTGTTACGGCTCAATTACGATTTTATTGCACCAATAATATGGCTGAATACGAAGCTTGCATTTTGGGGTTAAGGCTAGCTGCAGACATGGGTATCCGAGAAATCTTAGTCATGGGAGATTCAGATCTTTTGGTACATCAAATTCAAGGAGAATGGGAAACCCGAGATTTGAAGCTCATACCATACCGACAATGTCTACATGATCTTTGTCAGCGGTTTCAATCAGTGGAATTCCAACATATTCCAAGAATCCATAATGAAGTTGCCGATGCATTGGCTACCCTAGCATCAATGTTGCACCATCCAGACAAAGCTTATGTGGATCCAATACATATTCAAGTCCACGATCAGCACGCTTATTGCAATATGGTTTAAGAAGAATTTGATGGAGAACCATGGTTCCACGACATCAAGGAATATATCAGGATGGGTATATATCCCGCACAAGCCACAGGAGATCAAAAGAGGACCATTAGGCGATTAGCAAATGGATTCTTCTTAAGCGGAGGAGTTTTATATAAAAGAACACCAGATCTTGGATTATTAAGATGCATAGATGCCAGACAAGCTACAACTGTCATGTCTGAAGTACATTCAGGAGTTTGCGGACCCCACATGAGTGGATATGTGTTGGCAAAGAAAATCCTCCGAGCTGGTTACTATTGGCTTACCATGGAGCGAGATTGTATCAGTTTTGTGCGCAAGTGTCATCAATGCCAAATACACGGAGATTTGATTCATTCTCCACCATCCGAGTTGCACACAATGTCGGCACCATGGCCCTTCGTTGCCTGGGGCATGGATGTGATTGGACCAATTGAGCCGGCAGCATCCAATGGGCACAGGTTCATTCTGGTAGCTATTGATTATTTTACCAAATGGGTTGAGGCCAAGACATTCAAATCAGTGACCAAGAAAGTTGTGGTCGATTTTGTCCACTCAAATATCATATGTCGATTCGGAATCCCGAAGGTGATCATCACAGATAACGGTGCTAATCTCAACAGCAACTTAATGAAAGAAGTATGTCAACAGTTTAAGATTACACATCGTAACTCTACCCCATATCGGCCCAAGGCGAATGGAGCAGTAGAAGCAGCCAACAAAAACATAAAGAAGATACTTCGGAAAATGGTAGAAGGTTCAAAACAATGGCATGAAAAATTACCATTTGCATTATTGGGATACCGCACTACTGTTCGCACTTCAGTAGGAGCAACTCCTTATTTGTTGGTATATGGCACCGAAGCAGTAATTCCTGCAGAAATTGAGATTCCTTCCCTTCGGATCATCGCCGAAGCAAAGATTGATGATGATGAATGGGTCAAAACCCGTCTAGAACAGTTAAACTTGATTGACGAAAAACGATTGACCGCAGTATGCCATGGTCAATTATATCAAAGAAGAATAGAAAGAGCATACAACAAAAAGGTGCGTCCCCGAAAGTTTGAAGTAGGTCAGCATGTGCTGAAGCGTATTCTTCCACATCAGGTTGAAGCAAGAGGCAAATTTGCCCCGAATTGGCAAGGACCATTCATTGTGACCAGAGTATTATCAAATGGTGCACTATGCTTAACAGACATTGAAGGCAAATGCATAGATATGGCGATCAATTCTGACGCAGTAAAGAGATATTATGCATAACTTTTTGAATGTTTATATTTAGCATTATTTCGAAGATTGGAATGACAAAGGCAATTTATTCTGCTATCCAAACACTAAACCATTTGCTTCCCCTTTGAGCCAACTTGTTTCTTTCCCACCCTCTCTTGGAATCAATAAAAATCAAGTATTACATAAAAAAAAATCATCATTATTATGTAGTGAACTACGTTCGACCTGATTCCTCAAAGAAGGATACGTAGGCGCCTCACGGCTCGGTCATAGGATGCACAACATACACAATGTGCACGAAAAGAAACATTAAGAGACCCCAATCAAGAAACTGGGGCAGGAATTGTATTGGAAATAATAAAAGATTCCAAGAGTTGTAATTTTAAACCCATACCAAAGCTATTTAGCTTTTAATACTTTTTTCATTTCTAACCCCATACCAAAAAGACCTTTCGATCAATCTTAGAAAAATGCTGAGGCAAGCAAATGAAGATGGTTCATAACACTCTGGTACAAACAAGAAAAGAAAGTAAAAATGAGAGAGTCTTATAGGTGAAAACCCACAAGGGCACCATAAGGCGACGGAAGTTGAGAGAAAAGTAAAATGAGAGAGTCTTATAGGTGAAAACCCACACGGGCACCATAAGGCGACGGAAGTTGAGAAAAAAACAAAATGAGAGAGTCTTATTGGTGAAAACCTTCGCAGGCACCATAAGGCGAAAAGGAAGTGAAGAAGTGAAAAACGAGACAAATTTATCAATGAAAATTCCTTGAGACAATTGAAAGGAGATTGATTAAAAGACTGGGTTGATTAATCCGAAATGCATACCCTGATCATTGGTGCCAGTAATTCCAATCAGATAAGTCCTTTATTCCTTTTCCAACAGTCATCCAAAAATTGGATTTTTCTTTTTATTCTATAATTGCCGAAATCAGCGTATTTCGTTACTAATAATCTTACTTTCTCCAAGCTTTGAGATAAGTTTTATTCCAAACAAATAATAAGGAATGTCAAGGTATACTACCAAGATTCAAGGTTACAAAATACAGCCACGAAAGGTGGGAGATAAAATACGGGTGTAAGAAAAATGAAATCAAAAGTGGATCAGCAAAGTCAAAAGAGGCACATGATTACAGTTGAAAGGTTTTGAAGGAAAACACACAGAAGGGAATCCTATAGTCAAGGATCAATTACAAAGACAAAACAGTCTTTTCAATCATTCCAAGGCAATAAAGAGAGACGAAGAGAAACATCACCATCTGCAAGAATACCACAGCCAACCACCCTGCTTTAAACTAACGAAGTTTTCTTTGATTTAAAACAGGGGCAAAAACAATATTTGTGTTAGGAAATACCTGGCAAAAGAATTAAAGAAGTCAGGCGTCCACCTGGAGAATGAGGATGAGAATTGAAGAAGTCAGGCGTCCACCTGGAGAATGAGGATGAGAATTGAAGAAGTCAGGCGTCCACCTGGAGAATGAGAATGAGAATTAAAGAAATCAGGCGTCCACCTGGAGAATGAGGATGAAGAATTAAAGAAGTCAGGCGTCCACCTGGAGAATGAGGATGAGAAAATAAGAAGTCAGGCGTCCACCTGGAGAATGAGGATGAAAGAAGAAGAAGTCAGGCGTCCACCTGGAGAATGAAGATGAAGAATTAAAGAAGTCAGGCGTCCACCTGGAGAATGAGGATGAGAATTGAAGAAGTCAGGCGTCCACCTGGAGAATGAGGATGAGAATTGAAGAAGTCAGGCGTCCGCCTGGAGAATGAGGACAGAGAATTAAAGAAGTCAGGCGTCCACCTGGAAAATGAGGATGAGAAGAGAAGAAATCAGGCGTCCACCTGGAGAATGAGGACAAAGAAAAGAAGAAGTCAGGCGTCCACCTGGAGAATGAGGATGAAAATTGAAGAAGTCAGGCGTCCACCTGGAGAATGAGGATGAGAAAAGAAGAAGTCAGGCGTCCACCTGGAGAATGAGGATGAGAAAAGAAGAAGTCAGGCGTCCACCTGGAGAATGAGGATGAAAGAAGAAGAAGTCAGGCGTCCACCTGGAGAATGAGGATGAAGAATTAAAGAAGTCAGGCGTCCACCTGGAGAATGAGGATGAGAATTGAAGAAGTCAGGCGTCCACCTGGAGAATGAGGATGAGAAAAGAAGAAGTCAGGCGTCCACCTGGAGAATGAGGATGAAAGAAGAAGAAGTCAGACGTCCACCTGGAGAATGAGGATGAAGAATTAAAGAAGTCAGGTGTCCACCTGGAGAATGAGGATGAGAATTGAAGAAGTCAGGCGTCCACCTGGAGAATGAGGATGAGAATTGAAGAAGTCAGGCGTCCACCTGGAGAATGAGGATGAGAATTAAAGAAATCAGGCGTCCACCTGGAGAATGAGGATGAAAATTGAAGAAGTCAGGCGTCCACCTGGAGAATGAGGATGAGAAAAGAAGAAGTCAGGCGTCCACCTGGAGAATGAGGATGAAAATTGAAGAAGTCAGGCGTCCACCTGGAGAATGAGGATGAGAATTAAAGAAGTCAGGCGTCCACCTGGAGAATGAGGATGAGAAAAGAAGAAGTCAGGCGTCCACCTGAAGAATGAGGATGAAAGAAGAAGAAGTCAGGCGTCCACCTGGAGAATGAGGATGAAGAATTAAAGAAGTCAGGCGTCCACCTGGAGAATGAGGATGAGAATTGAAGAAGTCAGGCGTCCACCTGGAGAATGAGGATGAGAATTGAAGAAGTCAGGCGTCCACCTGGAGAATGAGGATGAGAATTAAAGAAATCAGGCGTCCACCTGGAGAATGAGGATGAAGAATTAAAGAAGTCAGGCGTCCACCTGGAGAATGAGGATGAGAAAAGAAGAAGTCAGGCGTCCACCTGGAGAATGAGGATGAAAGAAGAAGAAGTCAGGCGTCCACCTGGAGAATGAGGATGAAGAATTAAAGAAGTCAGGCGTCCACCTGGAGAATGAGGATGAGAATTGAAGAAGTCAGGCGTCCACCTGGAGAATGAGGATGAGAATTGAAGAAGTCAGGCGTCCACCTGGAGAATGAGGATGAGAATTAAAGAAGTCAGGCGTCCACCTGGAAAATGAGGATGAGAAGAGAAGAAATCAGGCGTCCACCTGGAGAATGAGGACAAAGAAAAGAAGAAGTCAGGCGTCCACCTGGAGAATGAGGATGAAAATTGAAGAAGTCAGGCGTCCACCTGGAGAATGAGGATGAGAAAAGAAGAAGTCAGGCGTCCACCTGGAGAATGAGGATGAAAGAAGAAGAAGTCAGGCGTCCACCTGGAGAATGAGGATGAAGAATTAAAGAAGTCAGGCGTCCACCTGGAGAATGAGGATGAGAATTGAAGAAGTCAGGCGTCCACCTGGAGAATGAGGATGAGAAAAGAAGAAGTCAGGCGTCCACCTGGAGAATGAGGATGAAAGAAGAAGAAGTCAGGCGTCCACCTGGAGAATGAGGATGAAGAATTAAAGAAGTCAGGCGTCCACCTGGAGAATGAGGATGAGAATTGAAGAAGTCAGGCGTCCACCTGGAGAATGAGGATGAGAATTGAAGAAGTCAGGCATCCACCTGGAGAATGAGGATGAGAATTAAAGAAATCAGGCGTCCACCTGGAGAATGAGGATGAAAATTGAAGAAGTCAGGCGTCCACCTGGAGAATGAGGATGAGAAAAGAAGAAGTCAGGCGTCCACCTGGAGAATGAGGATAAAAATTAAAGAAGTCAGGCGTCCACCTGGAGAATGAGGATGAAGAATTGAAGAATTCAGGCGTCCACCTGAAGAATGAGGATGAGAAAATTAAAGAAGTCAGACGTCCACCTGGAGAATGAGGATGAAAATTAAAGAAGTCAGGCGTCCACCTGGAGAATGAGGATGAAGAATTAAAGAAGTCAGGCGTCCACCTGGAGAATGAGGATGAGAAAAAGAAGAAGTCAGGCGTCCACCTCTAGAATGAGGATGAAGAAAGAAAAGAAGCAGTCAAGGCACCCACCTGAAGAACGAGGGAATGCAATTGAAGTGTTGAAACCAAAAGCCCACTCATGTGAGAAAGGAGCACACTTAGAATCAATAAAGCAGAGGAGTCCAACAGAATCCCCAGCAAGAAACAACAAGAGCTCCAAAAGGAATACGGAATAAGCCAAATGCCCAAGAGTCACCAAGATATCAAGACAACAAGAAATGCAAGGGCATAATCTAGATAAGATTTTTATAATTCATGTACCATAGTCTAGTTTAAATTTTTGTATTTCCTTCAAAGTAAGGTGTAATAAGGAGGTCAGCAAGCAGTAAAAGCAGCACGAAGCAGCAGTAACATCACAGTCCCGCGGTAGTCCCAGCTACCCAAAATTCCCGAACTACATTGACCTGATTCCTTTATAGCCAAGGATATGTAGGAAACCTTTGAAGCAGAGGTTCGGTCAAATATTTCCAAAAATGCTTCCCACGGAGTATTCGAACGTGCAGAAATCGCTCGTGTCAGCTCACTTTATCTTTGTACGAAAACTCTTCGAGTTTCCGCACAAAGAGGGGCACCTGTGAGCACGTGATTTTTTGCCTTACGAAAAAAACTACTCCGAAATAAATCAAAATAAATTTCTTTTACTGTGTAATTTCTGAATTTGCGTGATTTGTTTATGTCCGTAAAATGTTTGCTTTGTCATAATTAAACAAAAATAAAATAAAATACATATTTTGCATGAATATAGGATTTAATTATGCATTTAAGAGATAATTTAAAATAAAATCACAAAAATATGCATTGGTTTTATTTTAAATGTTTCATTGTGTGATTGATGTTTTGACTATGTGTTAAATAATTGTTATGAAGTAATTAATATTTTTGTGTAAGGTTAAAAAGTGTTTTATAATTTTTATTAAGATTTTTTATAAATAAAAATAAAAAATTTTGTAATGGTGAAAAAATTGGACCTGGATTAAAATCCAGGCCCAAGTGAATTAATTCCCTTCACAGCCCAATCCCCTTTAGCCCAGGTCCGGTCCAGTCCGAAAGGAGTCAATACGACAGTGTTTAGTCATGGCTCAGCATGGACCGTTCGATCAAATCCAATCAACGGACGAGATCTTCTACCCTTACCCGAAACCCGTAACCCGACCCTTTGACCCAATACAGGCCGACCCTGAACTTAGACCAAACGACGTCGTTCGGATTAGTGGATTAATCCTGGCCCTTAATCTTACTTGATCGGACGGATAACATCAGTCCACCCCACCCCTATATAAGTCCCCAAGCCTTACCCGGCCCCTAACTAAACACCCCCCTCTCCTACACTGTTCATCATCGTCCCCTAAGCCCCACTCCTAACCCTAGCCGCCCTAGGATTCCACCGCCTGAAACCCGGCGGCATCAACGCCGCCGGTCAGCAAAATAACACCATAGAATCCCCTGAGCCTCCTCTATCCAAATATGTTAGCCGTTGGGCTCGAATCCTCCTGAAGGTTCTCGAATCTTCGTTTGAAGATTCGAGCCAAGTTCAGACCTAAACCAAATAACACCTAGTTAACACCATAGCTTCCCCTAGTCATCCTGAGTATGGATCTGTTGGTTGTTTGGCTCGAATCAGTCCCGAGCTTCTCGAATCTTCTTTTGAAGATTCGGACCAAACAAGGACGAACTCAGATCCGTTTCAAATTAACACCAAATAACCCCTAGGCTACCCTCACCATTGTGTCATGTTTGGTTCTTCTCGAATCTGACCAGAAATGGTTAAATCCCAAATCGAGTTTTTTAAGAACCCTAAAAATACCAAACTTCCGGATTCTGTGCATATTAAATGAAGATTGAGGTTTAATCGACCTTAGCCGAAGTATTTTCAAGGTCAGTTTGATTTCAAACAAAAATTCGAAATCCAAGTTGAGTTCGAGTCGGAATAAAATTGAAGATTCAAAGGTATTTTTTCTATTTATATTGTGTATTATATATGTATTTTTGTGTTTGTTTTAGTCTGTATAATTTTTCAATCTATTATTATCATACTGTCTCCTACTCGTCTACCTAATTTTAAATGTGAATTGTTTCTGATTGATTGTGCTTAGTTACAATGTGTGTAATCGACTCGATTTAGTTCGTCGATTAGTTATATTATGAATTTTCATTCATAATAATACTGATTGAAACAACCTGTTTTCTATCATATGTACTGTTTGTTGATAGATATTGTAGATAATCATCAGTTAAATCATCCTGGTTTATATGAATCTGTCAATAAGTGTTGTATATATGTTGTCTGAACATTAAAGTGTCAAGGGCATTGTCAGTATTGGCAATGATCCTGTATGTGTCTGATTTTGGTTCAATGTTAAATCCAGTCTGAATTGTTATGATAACTTCAGTAATGTTGTTATGATGATAGTTCTGAATTCAGTATAATATTGCTGTAATGTCCAGTTTGAATTCAAGTTTGCAAAAGTTGGTCAAATGCAATTGTGTTAGGAGGTTAATAGGATTGGTTTTAGCTATAAATCAGGGAGATAACTAAGTTTGTACAGATTTTAGAATCTGTTTTGCTATAGGTTCTGATTTTTCAGTAATAACATCAAGATTTCAGGGGCATTTCTGGGAATGAGCAGTAAAAAACAGGGTGTTAGTACTAGTATATTATAATGTAATGTTAGTGGCTATTAGTTAATGATACTAATGGGGAACAAGGGATAATGGGCTGCTGAAAATCAGGGAAAAGGTTTTACATAATGGGATTTTCTGTTTTTAAAAAAGAAGAAGGGGGTCCAAGAAGCACTTAAATTGCCTAGGACCAGCCCTGTATAAATACAGGAGCTGGATAGACAGTTAAAAAAGGAGAATTTAGGAGAGTCTATGAGGAATTTTCAGAAAAACTGGAAGAAAGTTTAAGAGTTCCTTTTGAAGAAATTTTAGGAAAATTGAGAGGGAGTTTCAGACAGAAGGAGAGTTTTAATCATTTTTCAGAGGGAGGGAAATCAGTTTTCAGAAGAAGGTTAGTTTGAGAGAATTTTGAGGGAGAAAAAGAGAATTTTCAGAAAGCTTTTTTTTTTAACAGAGAGAGAATTTTTAAGAGAGAATTTTTAAGAGATTTTGAGGGCTGAGATGTTAAAGAAAGGAAACAGAAAATAGAACACTCACATATACACTCACACACAGATACAGCAGCAGAAACAGAAAATCAGAAACAAACTAAATTTGTAACTGAAGAAAAGCTGAAATCTGAAATGTTGTTCTTGTGTTGAATCTGTTCAACTTTGTGTGATTCCACTGTTCAGTTAAAATCTGAAGTGTCTTTCAAAATACTATACTGTGCATCTATTTTCTTCGGGTCTTATTATCGTTCAAATCTGTGGGAATACTGATATTTGGCTGAGTGTGTTACTGTTGTAACTGCTGAAACTTACTTCTTCTACCTCCATTTTCAGGTATATATCTTTTAAATTTTAAGTTGGAAAGAGATTCAACATGACTCGTCAATGAAGCTTGAACTGAAAGTCTATTTTTATTTGCCCAAGTTCATCAATTTAAATTTCATTTTTGTTTCATGTTAGTTAATTAGTAGTAAATTCAATTTGATAGCTATGAGCTAATTGTCTTACTTTGAAAGTTTGTATAAAGGTTTGTAATAATATTAGTTCATTATCTCATTAGTTTAATAAATTGTCAAGACAGGGAGTAAGGCATAAAAATGGACCATTGATCACATCCCATAATACCATTAGCTAAATGCAAAGATAAAGAAGTTACATTAGTAGAATATCTTGTAATAAGTATGATTTTGTTTAGATTGGTATAAGTTATTATATGGTATGATGACAGGTATAATCATATGAGTAAAGTAAGTTGGTATAGCTCGTCATGATGATAAAACGTTATGAATGTTTACGCCAAATAGTTGGGTTGCATGTAATGTAACTTTGTTGAATTAACTTGCATAATAATTCCTTTTCTACAAATTCGATGCTTATCTACTTTCATAAAACAAAGTGACCAAATAATTAGGCCTATTAGACTAAAAGTGAGTGTATGAGAATGAAAAGAGATGTACAAGCATAAATTGCCACACTTTACATCATTGATAATTAGAAATAGAATTTGCATTAAGTAAACAATGAAAATTCTCGGAAAATATTTCCTTCCTTTATGAATCATTTATTTTCAGTTTCATATGCCATTTATTCTTTGGCATGTATATATATATATCTATGTCATATTTGTTTTTTTTAAGATAGTATTAATCATATTCTTATTATGTCCTTTGAATTTGAACAGTTGGAATGAATTATTTATATTCGGAAATTATAAATGGTCAACATTTAATAAATTGTGGATTCTTTTTCAAAAAATTAAAGATTATCTTAAAACGAAATTTCTCGTGATATAACAAATATTTTTGTGGAAAATCCATGATATCATTACGAATATGTCGCGCGATTAGGGATACGTTCGCGTACCCTGATTATATTTTTAAAAGCAAAAAGATTCGGATTATGCGTACGCGCAATTTTGAACGAATATTTAATAAAAGGATTCTTTTTTTTAAGGCGTTAAATCAATTTCATAAAAAACCGAGATGTACGGTTCACTATTCAGAAAAACAAATATTCTTGATTCGACACAATTTCGAAAATGATTACTCAATAAATATATTATCAAAAATTATTGTGTACACGTACGCGTGACACAATTCCGCAATTTTTTAAATTTATAATACGAATATACGTACGCGTAATTCGATTCAAAGAAGGGTTCTTAACCACAATAAGTAAAAGCGGTAGAAAAATCACGTAATAAAAAGTATTTAATAAAAATCAAGATAATTAAGCCAATAATAAAAACAGTTAAGCGACCGTGCTAGAATCACGGAATTCGGAAATGCCTAACACCTTCTTCCGGATTAACAGAATTCCTTACTCAGGATTTCTGGTTCGCAGAATAATAAACAGAGTCATATTCTCCTCGATTCAGGGATTAAAATTGGTGACTTGGGATGCCTTAAAATTCCCAGGTGGCGACTCTTAAATAATTAAATAAATCCCGTTTCGACTGTCCTTCAATTGGAGAAAACTCCCCACGCGCCCTGCGGGGGCGGCGAAAAGGAGGTGCGACAACCTCCATGGGTGATTTTTCAAGGACCCAAACTTCTCCAAATCATTGGGTAAGTGCCTCTAATCAATTTTCAACTATATTTTGTGATTATATCTCAGATTTAACATCAAATTCATGAGAATCTAAAGGAAAATTTGGGAAAAATTGTAAAATCTTTCAAAAATGTAAAATGATGATTTGATTGACCAAATGGTATCGGAATTAGATAATTTTTGTATGGGTGAACTCGTAGTGAAATGGGTACTCGATTTTTATAAATTTTGTCAAGTTCCAAGGTACATGCCCGGGGAATTGTCTTTTGTTGACTTTTTGAAAATTGTATAAGAATCATAGTTTTGTCAATTGAAATTGTTTTCTCTTGCATTGTTTGATGTATTCAAGTCATTTTTGGCTAGATTGAGCCGAGCGTTGATGAATTGGAAAAGAAAAAGCTAAATTGAGTATTGAATTGGCCGGATTGAGGTAAGTATCTTGCCTAACCTTGTGTGGGGTACTTCCCCTTAGGAATTGAGTCTTCTATCTAATTGTAGTCCCTGCATGCGAGGTGACAAGTGTGTGGACATATTTGTGGAAAATATTCCTCTAGGGTTCTTAGGTCCTTATACGGAAAGTACCCCATTATGATTGGATTTCCTAGTTGCTTAAATTGCCTCTATATGCTTCATATGACGTTGTTAGCTTTCCTCTAATTATTACGTGTTACATTGATCCTTAATTGCCTTCCTTATCATTTTAATACTTCTTGATTGTGAGTTCCTCTATGACTTCGTGCAAATAGGTTACATGTACAATTGTTGTGGTTACCGGTGTAGTTATTACGTGCTTATTATGTCTTGTTGTTTAGTTGAGGTTTCATTGTGAAGTTAATTGTTGGTACAAGTTTGGTGATAGCTGATTCCCTTGCCGGGGCATATTTAATTCTTACTGTTGGTTCCCTTGCCAGGACGTGTTAATTCTTGTTGTTGACTCCCTTGCCGGGATATTGTTGTTTCCTTATTATTCCCTTGCCGGGATTCTTTTGTGATTGGTGTTGATTATTATATGGGATCGGGTTGCACGCCGCAACAATATTATATGATTTGGATCGGGTTGCATGCCTATATAGGATCGGGTTGTACGCCGCAATAATATTATATGGGATCGAGTTGCACACCGCAACAATATTATATGATTTTGGATCGGGTTGAACGCCGCAACAATATTATATGGTTTGGATCGGGTTGCACGCCGCAACAATATTATATGATCTGGATCGGGTTGCACGCCGCAACTATATTATATGATTTGGATCGGGTTGCATGCCGTAACAATATTATATGATTTGGATCGGGTTGCATGTCGTAACATCACTATATGATTTGGATCGGGTTGCACGCTGCAACAGTACTATATTATTGGGATCGGGTTGCACGCCGCGACAAGAAAGACTAAAAGTGAATATTGATTCTTATGATAAGAACGAGAGTAAAAGCACGAAGGGTGATGCCGTGCACTTTTTGCTGTTGTGTTTATTTGTTGTTATCAATCAAATGTTTAAACTATTTAATTCCTTTATTGCTGTGATCCTTTGTGTTAGAACCCACAATATTTTTCAATAGCTTACCGTATATATATACACACACGTTCCATTTCTTCAAACTTCAATAATTGTTACATCTTTAATTTAATTAGTTTCTCAATTATATCCCCTTAAACCATCTGAGGTTGTATTTTTCTTAAAAAGAAATTTCTACTAAGTTTTAAGTTATTAACTCTCATGTTAAAGACGATAATCCATTCGATGTTGTATTTTAAATTAAAAGGGGTACCTTCTTTACTCAAAGTATTTCCAAATAAACAACTTCATCTTTTCTAGCTGGCTTTCCTAATTAGCTTAGAAATTGTAATTTTACTTATATTAGGTAAATGGGACTTCTTGGACATATTGAGTGCATTGTACGGACGTTATGTATTGTATAACATGTGGATTTTGTTGTTAAAAGTGAAATGGAAAATGAAATATGGGGGCACAAGGTGCTATGTGTGCTGAAGGTTCGGAAGTTGAGATTATGATATGAGAATCAAGGGTTGAGATGGTCGGGATTGTGTACTAGACATGATGTGATTAATTTAGTTGGTATTCCTTCTTTATTTGGATACATTCTTACTTGTCTCTGTTCCTGTTATGTCAGTGTTGATTTACTTGGTTATATAATTTACTTGGTTATCTGGTTTACTTGGTTATCGTTTGTTACTACCTGTGTTCCCCCTTTATTGCTCCTACTGTTTGTATTTTGATTTCTCTCCACTGTTAGTATTACCATGTCATCTTTATCTCGATATTTTACTATCATATCCTGTTCATTTCATTTGACCAGTAGGTGTCTTGACTGTTCCTTGTCACTACCCCACCGAGGTTAGTCTTGATACTTACTGGGCACCACCGTGGTGTGCTCATACTACACTTCTGTATATTTTTGTATACAGATCCAAGTATTTGATCGGTAGTAGCTGTGCGGGTCGTTGCGGTGGAGACTCAAGGTAAACCTGCTACAACTTTCGCAGGCCTCGGAGTCACCTTTATTTGTACTTAATTCCATTTGTTCCTTTTGTTGTGGAGCAGTGATGTATTTATTTTGTATAACTATTCTTAGAAAGGCTTGTGACTTGTACCACCGATTTTGGAAATTGTAATTCTTTTAGAGTAATTTAATTTAAAGTTAGTAAATATCCATGTTATTACAGAAAATGTTAGGCTTACCTAGTTTAGAGACTAGGTGCTGTCACGGCTCCTTTGGAGGGATTTTGGGGTCGTGACAAGTTGGTATCAGAGCTCTAGGTTCATGGGTGCTACGAGTCACAAGCAGGTTTAGTAGAGTCTTGCGGATCGGTATGGAGACGTCTGTACTTATCTTTGAGAGGCTACAGAACTGTTAGGAAATTCCCCTTCTTTCATTCCTTATCGTGCGATATTGATTCAGCTCGAAGTATATAACTTATGTTCCTTTACATCCACTTGTGTATAATATTACGCTCTCAGTGTTCGCCATGCACCAGTGGTTCGTGATGCTACAGACAGGCTACGAAGAAGTCAGGGATGCTTAGGCATTACCTCGACGTGTTGTCCAGGCTGAAGATACAGAGGCATTGAGACACTATTCAGTTGTTCCTATGGAGGTGCAGCGGTTTCCGACATCTGATTGATCAGTGCGAGCTTGGGAAGGTTTAATTAGTTGACTAGTCGTCGCGATTATGGCAAGGCTACGAAGTGGGTGTTGATTGGGAATAGTTGGTGGTATTGGAGTACCTTGTGATTTGTATTGTACGAGCTTTGAAGGTTAGTTTTGCAAATCATCAGACGTTGTTTTCTATGGCTTTGCGCCAAGTGGAGGAGTCCAATAGCGGCATTCATATTGCAGAGTTAGATTTATATCAGATTTGGCCTAAGGTATATGTATATGTGGTATTGGTAGGTTCCCGAAATTTTTATATGACTAAGGTCTGAGATCTTGCATGGGACGATGTTGGGACTTTGACTGGGATTACTGCATATCGGCTATCCGAAGAAATAGGTCAGCTCTGTGGTATTGGGTCAGCATAGCGATGAAGTAATTGGTCCTTTGAATAGGAAACCTTTATTGGCATTTGTGGCAGCACTCTTGTAGTGGACGGTTTGTGTGACTTGGTCGAGTTGGGGAGGTGCAGTCCTGATGGCTTAGTTGCGTGCGGGCGGATCTCGGAAGGGTCTCGATGGTTCGACAAAGGCTTGAGTTGGCTGTCTACTATGGGCGTAAGGAATATGTGGTACATTGTGACTTTCTCCTGAATAGGTATCAGAAGTTAATAGAGTGTTGACCTTGTTGACTATCATATGTGAAGGGTGTGCATTTTTGGAAGGGACCTTGAGTTTTAGTTTGCGGGTGCGTGGCTAGTAGCATGGCGATTACTGGGTTTTGAGACTTTCGGGGTTCATGTTTTGTTACACGGCCAGAAATCCTATACGGGTGCTTCAGTAAAATAATAGGGTGTGAGTGATATATCAGCCATTTGATTTGCGTAGTTGAGTTGGGTATGGAAATTTTGGTATTCTTGAGGTTTGGGGCTAGATGCCCTCATGAATGGACTATTTCCTGTTTTCGGATCTTGAAGAAATATTGAGAATGCAATAATTAATAGCATGTATTATCGATAAGTTGTTGTGGATCTTTTTAAAGCATACTTACCTATTTGGAAATAATCAGGATTTGGGTTGGGGGCTATTTGAAAGCTCAATTAGAATATGTATCTTGTATCAGATCAAGTTTGAGCGCTCATGTGAGATTGTCATTATGGTTATGTTACCGGGAAGAATGAATATTATTTGTGCCCCTAGCCTATGTTATGTGCTACTCTTTTATGCTGTGTTAGGCGGTGAGGTTGTATGATTATTCCCCACGCATGTTGTAATTCTGTTCAGGCCTTATGGCGATGCGGGCAAGATAGTCCTCGTGATGTTGATTTGTTCATTGCACCTTAGCTGTGCTTGTTTCTTTCATGTTCTAGCACTTCTATTCATTGTTTTCACAGTTTTACTTGTGCACTATGTTGTGCCTGATATCAATATTTATGTGATCAGTAGACCCGAGCATTTTGGCTTGATGAGTACCTAACACCTTCTTCCGGATTAACAGAATTCCTTACTCAGGATTTCTGGTTCGCAGAATAATAAACAGAGTCATATTCTCCTCGATTCAGGGATTAAAATTGGTGACTTGGGACGCCTTAAAATTCCCAGGTGGCGACTCTTAAATAATTAAATAAATCCCGTTTCGACTGTCCTTCAATTGGAGAAAACTCCCCACGCGCCCTGCGGGCGCGGCGAAAAGGAGGTGCGACAGCTCTGGCGACTCTGCTGGGGACAAAACCCAGAACCACTGGTTCAGGGTTCAAGAATTTGAGCTTAAAATAATTGTTATAGTTGGCTTTATTTATTATCTGATTTTTTTACATGATATATGCCCAATGTGCTAAATGACACTTTTACCGCTTTAATATTATTTGAATTATGAATATATACAACTGCTACGAAACCTCCTTCTTTCTGAGTCTTCTAAATTTATGGTGCACACGTGCGCGTGGCCCACCTTTCTGTTAGAAGTCATACCAAATAAGACGAAGTTGGGACAAGTAACTAAGCCGGGCAGACTTTCGTGCTCCCGGTACGTTACCCCCGCTTCGGCTCAAACTGTCCGTTTGGGTAAGCCAGGTTTAGAACAATCAACCTAAGATTTTACACTTAGAATAACTCAGCCATGTACCGGATCCCTAGTAGGAACGAATATTTGCATCATATGCATTTGGCCTTGGAGACTCAACACAGGGGTTGGGTCTGTCTAGGACAGGTGAACCAAAAAATTAAAAGACCATCATGATGCATCCTACTTGTTATTTGTGCATTCATTCGCCTCGAACATGCTTGTTGACCAGCTTAAATAAAATCATGGTAAGAAGCAAGGAATAAAATGGGTTGCTTTAAAAATTTCGAAAAAATATAGTTTCAAAATATTTTTTTAAATAAAAGAAAAAATTTCGAAAATGATTTTTTATAAATTTTGACTTTATTAAAATTAAATTTCAGATACAAAATGAGCACTACACAAAGCCCCTCATCCACAAGTACGGAGGAATTTTTATGTCAGCTTCAAATGTGGTGGTATGATTTAGGCGAAGATGGTCAAAGATGGGTCGTCAAGCATTTGGGAAATCTTACGGACATTATGAAAGTTGAGCCTCGGGATGATCTGATTACGGCATTAGTAACGTTCTGGGATCCTGTTCACAATGTTTTTCGTTTCTCTGACTTCGAGCTTACTCCTACATTAGAGGAGATAGCTGGCTATGTTGGTTTTGACGGAAGTTTAAGAAATCAAAGCTTGATATTCACAAAGGCTCCTTCAATACATCGATTCTTCGGTCTTCTGAACATCAGCAGTCAAATCAGGAAAAGCAATGTCATCAATGGATGTTGTTCCTTCAATTTTTTGTATTCCAGGTTTGGAAAATCAGATGGGTTCGAAATTCATGAGAAAGGCCTTACTAATAAGCAAAACAAAAACACTTGGCAGGTGCACCGTCGATTTGCTTTCATGGTGGCTTTTCTAGGAGTCATGGTCTTCCCAAATAAAGAGCGAACAATTGATATTCGCATCGCAAAAGTTGTGCAAATCCTCACCACTAAAGAAAATCACACCCTTGTCCCCATCATTTTATCAGATATTTATCGGGCTTTGACTTTATGCAAATCAGGGGCGAAGGTTTTCGAAGGATGCAAAATTTTGTTGCAAATGTGGGTGATTGAACATCTCCAACAACAACCCAAGATCATACAGTATGGGTCGAACAGAGCTAATTGCATCGAGAGCTATGAGGAAAGAACAAAAAATTACCAAGCTCCAGAAGGGATAGAAGCATGGGTATCTCATCTAAAGGCTTTAACGGCAAATCAAATTGAATGGACTCTGGGATGGCTCCCGATGAGAGAAGTAATACATATGTCAACCTCAAATAGTTATCTACTACTATTGGGATTGAGAAGCATTCAGCCGTATGCACCACTAAGAGTCCTAAGGCAACTAGGGAGATATCAAATAGTTCCTGATGAGGAAGATTTGAGTATGCAAGTAATCGAATTACACCCAGAAGCCACTATTCCCGAAGCTTTACTTCAGCAAATGTGGAATGGGTGCCGATACTTGAAAAGTGATACTCAAGTCCTAGACACTACCAAGGGTGAGATAAATCCTGGATATGCGAGGTGGTTCGAAAAGCGGTCTCGCGTGGATGATGTACCAGAACCTGAGCTAAAAAGGCCAACAAAAAGACCCCACGTTCAAAACTTCAATGATAAAATCCAAGAACGGTTAATCTGGGGAGAAAAAGAAAAAGGGTACAAAGCCACTATCCATGCCCTAAAAGAAAATCTAAGAAGCCTCAGTTTGGAGAAAGATTTGCAAGAACAAGAAGCCAAAGGCGAGAAAAAGAGTCTAGCTTGTGAGAATGAAAATCTTCATGCTCGATTCCTAAAAATGAAAAGAGTCTCTGAAACGCCAAAGAGAAGCTGGAAGGATCAAAAAATCATCGCCAATCTCTTCGAAAAAATGCAAGATTATGATTCCATTCTTGCGGAAAACGAAAGGGCATTGAGCAAAGCAAAAGAAAGGATCCAACAATTAAACGAAGAAGCCAGATCTAACAAGGAACGCCAAGATAGGCAATCCGAAAAAGACAAGGCTCAATTCAAGAAGGAAAAAGACTATTGGATGCGATCAGAAGACCAGCTTCGTGCACAACTAGAAGAGGCAAGAAGATGCAACAGAGAATATCAACAAGCAGACCTCGACAGGGAAAGATCGCAAGCAAGATTAGAGCAGGCCAGACTCCGAGCTCTATTAGAATCAGCTTTAGATCGTGAAAACCGTGTCAGAGACATAGCCACCACTCGTCAGCAGCAATTGCAAGACCAAGACCAACGTCTCCAAGGTTTCAGGGCACAAATCCACGACTTGGCAGTCTTCACATCTCAAAGTTATGTAAACTGCCAAGGAATGGATTATGAAAGGTTTACAGAGCATGCGCCTACTTTTGCTCGTCATCTAGCAATGGAGTTGGAAAGGATGTATCGTACGCTGGGAGGCCATCCAGGTCAAGCCCCACATTGAGCAGATAATCCAATATTAGAGAACAAAAGTGGAAAGTGGGGCATTTTGTGAGATGTTATTGTATCTTTTATTTTGATTCAAGTGTGTGTGTTTCAAGCTATTTTCTTAAAGTTTTCAAATGTAATTCCATTTTTGTGTAATAAATAAACATGATTGGCTTTGGTCCGAACTACGCAAGGTCTGATTCATGTTTGACATAATACGTAAGCAATCGCTAAGATTCGACCACCACGATAAAGATATATATAGTAAATAAAAGCGAATGACAATTTTTCAATTTCAAGAAAGCTGGGACGACACAAGCAACCGAGCGAATGCATAATAGAAAGGGATTATTTGTCTAGGAGCATTGCATCTCAACGTGTGATTATATATGTGTTAAACTCTCAAAACTAACAAGTTTGTTCATTTTCAGAATTCAACCAGTTAGTTTCTCTAAAGAGTATACTGGCATATTATCACTATCACACAAGATCAAAAGGACCAATACCCGAAAGTATGTCTATCCCAGATGTTGACACAAGTATGGAGATAGAAGAGATGGATGTCGGGAAAATGAAAGAAGAAATGCTTAAGCTCAAGCAGCAAATGGCTGAAATGTACCAAGCTTGGTCTACGAGACAGTTACCCCCATCTTACCCAAATAACCCTACTCCATCAATGATCCAAAATCAGGATAATATCACCACTGAATTATCCCCAAGTTTCCCCATTTATCAGCACTACCGAGGCACTACCTCTCAGACACCACTGTCTCCACCTCCAAAACCAGTTCCGTACCTTCCTCCACCTATGACTCCTGTTTTCGTAGCACCTCCCCCTGTTACATTTCACAAATCTCCTAGTGAGCCTACATTTCAGGCCCAAGACAACCAATATTACCCCCCGGAGCCCACCTTCAAAGCCTCCGAAATCAATTCACCTGCTCCTCGGTTTGATCTCCCAACCGAAATTGACAAGCCAGCCAAAAGTGCTGAACAAGAAGAGATGTTCAGGAAGGTCAAAAGTCTAGAACAATCGTTCTGAGACATGCGAGGATTAGGTGGGCAAGTCAGTGTAGCATACAAAGATTTATGCTTATTCCCTAATGTACAATTGCCATTTGGCTTCAAGATGCCCAAATTTGACCTATACAGCGGGCACGACGACCCAGTAGCCCACTTAAGGGGTTTCTGTAGCAAGATGCGAGGAGCTGGGGGAAAGGATGAATTATTGATGGCTTACTTCAGTCAAAGTCTAAGCGGATCAGCTTTGGAGTGGTATACACGCCAGGACCATGGAAGATGGTACACCTGGGATGACCTCGCACAGGCATTCGCATACCATTTCCAATACAATCTGGAAATCATCCCAGATCGATTATCTTTGACCAAATTTGAGAAGAAACACAATGAAAGTTTCAGAGAGTATGGTTTTCGGTGGAGAGAACAGGCAGCAAGAGTGGATCCTCCTATGAAGGAGAGCGAAATGGTAGACTACTTCCTCCAAGCCTTGGAACCAACTTACTACGCCCACTTGGTTTCAGCGGTTGGAAAATCATTCAACGAGGTAGTGAAGATGGGAGGTATGGTGGAAGAAGGCCTCAAGACAAATAAAATTATGAGCTATTATGCAATTAAGGCAACTACTCAAGCTATTCAAGGCGGGGTAGGAGGAATCGGAAGAAAGAAAAGGGAGGAAGCAACCGTAGTTGATTCAGGAATTTGGCCGGGACCCAGGGGTTCACCGCTTTACTATAATCAGCAACGACCTCGCCAATCAGCTTACCACCATGATTCATCCCAACATTACTATCACCCTTCAGAGCCTCATTTCGCCATTAACCACGCTCAAGCATACAATCAGCCACCTGTTCACACCAATTGGCGTGCTCCTGTCACACCAAATACCTACCCCCGAGCTTATCCCGGACCAGGTTTCAGGCCTAGGCCAGCATTCAGGGGAGAAAGGGAACAGAAAAAGAAAACTTACACTCCATTGGGAGAGTCTTACACTAGTCTGTTCCACAGGCTGAGACAGTTAGACATGTTGAGACCAATACAATCCAAGCTACCCAATCCTCCACCAAAGAATCTGGATTACACCATTAGCTGTGAATATTGCTCCGGTGCACCAGGCCATGATACGGAGAAATGTTGGCATTTGAAAAATGCAATACAAGAGCTGATTGATACTAATAAAATCGAGGTTCAAACCCCCGAAGCTCCAAATATCAATAGAAATCCGATGCCAGCCCATCAAGAGGCTAATATGATAGAAATCATACAAGCTGATGGGGAGACAAGGAAGCCGTCACAAACTGTCATGATGATCAAGTCTCATAAAACCAAGCCAGATAAGCAGTTAATGGAGGAGAAGCCGGTGTCTAAGCGTAACAAGAATGGTGATGAACCGTCTATGATAGCCGATGAGGATTCATCAAACAAAGTTGCCACAAAAAAAGAGAGGCCGAAGGTGATAGTACCAGGGGTTGCTAACAAACCCGTTGTATTCGTAGAAGGAGCACGTACAGATCGGGTTATTATTGCACCTGTAATCCAGCTGCCAATCATCAACAACAAAACCATCCCATGGAACTATGAACGGGTGACCGTAATGTACAAAGGCAAAGAAATCAAGGAAGAAGTGTGTGAGGTACAAGGCTTGACTCGTTCGGGAAGATGTTTTACTCCCGAAGAGCTGAGAAAAACTAAAAACAATCCAATGCCCACGAAGAAAGCTGTGACGGAAGAAGAGGCGGAGGAGTTTTTAAGAAAAATGAAGCTCCATGATTATTCTGTTGTGGATCAATTAAAGAAGACCCCCGCTCAAATTTCATTGTTGTCATTACTGATCCATTCAGAGGAACACCGTCTGGCGTTGATGAAAATCCTGAATGAAGCTCATGTTCCTGAAAAGATCTCTGTAAATCATTTGGGCAAAATAGCCAACAGAATCTTTGAGACAAACAGGATTACATTTGCTGATGATGAATTACCTGTGGAGGGTACCGAGCACAACAGAGCTCTTTACCTCACCGTGAAATGTGAAAACTCCGTAGTAACCCGGGTATTGGTCGACAATGGGTCCAGTGCAAACATATGCCCTCTCTCCACTTTAAACAAATTAAAAATTAAAGAGGAGAGGATCCAGAAAAATAGCATCTGCGTACGAGGATTTGACGGAGGAAGCAGAGATTCATTTGGCGACATAGTGTTGGAGCTAACTATAGGGCCATTTGAATTCACAATGGAATTCCAAGTGTTGGACATATCTGTTTCTTACAACTTGTTATTGGGTCGACCATGGATCCATGTTGCTAAAGCAGTCCCGTCAACACTACATCAGGCTGTCAAGTTTGAATGGGACCATCAAGAAATAGTCGTGCATGGAGAAGAAAGTTTAAATGCTCACAACAGCACCATTGTACCAGTCGAGGGAGCAGAAATTGACCAAGGACCATGGGTGTACCAAGTGTCCGACACAGTGTCAGTAGAGAAAATTCCAGAAGGGAAATACCTTCCGAATCCAAAGATATCTTCTGCATCAGTCATGATAGCTTACGAAATGTTAAAGAATGGCTTTATACCCGGCAAAGGTCTGGGCTTATCTCTACAAGGAATTGTACAACCAGTATCTCTCCCCGAGAACTGGGGAACATTCGGTTTAGGGTTCATACCCATTGCCAATGACGTGATAAGGGCCAGGAAGCTGAAACGCCAAACATGGGTTCTTCCAAAACCAGTCCCACATCTGTCAAAGTCTTTTGTCAAGACCGGTGCTAAAAATCGCCCGATAACAACAATTCCTAAATCCCAGGTCAATCCTGAGGAGGAATTAATTGAAAGGTTCGAGAAATTGTTTAGTGATGTAAATATGCTGGAAGGCGGAGAAGGGTGTAGCAACGCAGAAGTTCAATTCGTTGGACCGAAAACAAAGCTCAATAATTGGATAGCCACTCCTCTCCCAATTCGAAAGGAGTCTTGGTAGTTTATTTTGATTTTTCTTTCAGTTTGTTTGGGTTATTTCAAGGTTGTAATCCCAAAGTTTATCTTACAGTTGGTTTGAAGTGTGCAAAACCTTGTTATCTTTCATCATCCAATAAAAAGCAGTTTCCTTTTTATTATCATTCCTAATAAGCTTTCTTTTCTTTTTCTTCTTTTCTGTACAGTTCTTTTTACGCTGGCTCTAGTGATATGGCATGCATGAGGAATCTTCAGCCCAGTCTTAAAAATCAATCTGGTTCCGAAATATTAATTCAAGAAACATATTGTGATTATGAATCAGAATATGATGAAGATGAGGTTTTTGAAGAGATTAGTAAAGAGTTAATTCACTTTGAGGAAAAAATCAAACCTAACTTGAGTGATACCGAGGACATCAATATAGGGGACACGAGTAATATCCGAGAAACTAAAATAAGTGTCCATCTCGAACCAAAGATCCGAGAAGAGTTAATTAAAGCACTCATAGAATTCAAAGATGTTTTTGCATGGTCATATGACGACATGCCGGGCTTGAGCACTGATTTAGTGGTCCACAAATTGCCCACCGATCCAATGGTGCCTCCTGTCAAGCAGAGGCTGAGAAAATTCAAGCCTGATATGAGTATGAGAATTAAGGAAGAAATCACCAAACAATTGGAAGCAAAGGTCATTCGAGTCACTCGATATCCTATTTGGTTAGCTAATGTCGTTCCTGTGCCAAAGAAAGACGGCAAAATTAGAGTATGCGTCGACTATCGCAATCTCAACAAAGCAAGTCCAAAGGATAATTTCCCATTACCCAATATCCATATTTTGATCGACAATTGTGCCAAGCATGATATAGGATCTTTCGTGGATTGTTATGCCGGATATCATCAAATTCTAATGGATGAAGAAGATGCAGAAAAGACGGCATTCATCACACCATGGGGAACTTATTGCTACCGGGTAATGCCATTCGGTCTAAAGAACGCCGGAGCAACCTATATGAGAGCAATGACCACAGTGTTTCATGATATGATACACAAGGAGATTGAGGTATACGTGGACGATGTGATCATAAAATCAAAACATCAGGCCAACCACGTTGGGGATTTGAGGAAGTTCTTCTTAAGACTTCGCAGGTACAACCTCAAGCTTAACCCTGCCAAGTGTGCATTTGGAGTTCCATCCGGAAAGTTGTTGGGATTCATAGTCAGTCGACGAGGCATCGAGATAGACCCATCAAAGATCAAAGCCATCCAAGAACTGCCACCCCCAAGAAATAAAACTGAAGTAATGAGTTTGTTGGGAAGGTTAAATTACATCAGCAGGTTTATTGCTCAGCTCACAACAACCTGTGAGCCCATTTTCAAATTGTTAAAAAAGGATGCTGCAGTCAAATGGACCAATGAGTGTCAAGAAGCGTTCGATAAGATAAAAGAGTACTTATCGAAACCACCCGTGTTAGTCCCGCCAGAGCCAGGAAGACCTTTGATTCTTTACTTAACAGTCTTGGAGAATTCATTTGGTTGTGTATTGGGGCAACATGACCTCACGGGCAGAAAAGAACATGCCATCTACTACCTTAGCAAGAAGTTCACAGCTTATGAGGTTAAGTATACTCATCTAGAAAAGACATGTTGCGCCCTAACATGGGTAGCTCAAAAATTGAAACACTATTTGTCATCCTACACTACTTACCTCATTTCTCGGTTGGATCCATTGAAATACATTTTTCAAAAGCCTATGCCAACGGGAAGACTTGCAAAATGGCAGATATTGCTCATGGAATTCGACATCATCTATGTGACTCGAACTGCAATGAAGGCTCAAGCACTGACCGATCATTTAGCCGAAAACCCGGTCGATGAGGAATATGAGCCGTTGAAGACTTATTTTCCCGATGAAGAAACCATGCATATCAATGAGGTGGAGCAAATTGAAAAGTATGGCTGGAAACTTTTCTTTGATGGGAGCCGCCAACATGAAAGGAGTAGGAATAGGAGCTGTAATCATTTCTGAAACAGGGCATCACTATCCTGTTACGGCTCAATTGCGATTTTATTGCACCAATAATATGGCTGAATATGAAGCTTGCATTTTGGGGTTAAGGCTAGCTGCAGACATGGGTATCCGAGAAATCTTAGTCATGGGAGATTCGGATCTTTTGGTACATCAAATTCAAGGAGAATGGGAAACCCGAGATTTGAAGCTCATACCATACCGACAATGTCTACATGATCTTTGTCAGCGGTTTCAATCAGTGGAATTCCAACATATTCCAAGAATCCATAATGAAGTTGCCGATGCATTGGCTACCCTAGCATCAATGTTGCACCATCCAGACAAAGCTTATGTGGATCCAATACATATTCAAGTCCACGATCAGCACGCTTATTGCAATATGGTTTAAGAAGAATTTGATGGAGAACCATGGTTCCACGACATCAAGGAATATATCAGGATGGGTATATATCCCGCACAAGCCACAGGAGATCAAAAGAGGACCATTAGGCGATTAGCAAATGGATTCTTCTTAAGCGGAGGAGTTTTATATAAAAGAACACCAGATCTTGGATTATTAAGATGCATAGATGCCAGACAAGCTACAACTGTCATGTCTGAAGTACATTCAGGAGTTTGCGGACCCCACATGAGTGGATATGTGTTGGCAAAGAAAATCCTCCGAGCTGGTTACTATTGGCTTACCATGGAGCGAGATTGTATCAGTTTTGTGCGCAAGTGTCATCAATGCCAAATACACGGAGATTTGATTCATTCTCCACCATCCGAGTTGCACACAATGTCGGCACCATGGCCCTTCGTTGCCTGGGGCATGGATGTGATTGGACCAATTGAGCCGGCAGCATCCAATGGGCACAGGTTCATTCTGGTAGCTATTGATTATTTTACCAAATGGGTTGAGGCCAAGACATTCAAATCAGTAACCAAGAAAGCTGTGGTCGATTTTGTCCACTCAAATATCATATGTCGATTCGGAATCCCGAAGGTGATCATCACAGATAACGGTGCTAATCTCAACAGCAACTTAATGAAAGAAGTATGTCAACAGTTTAAGATTACACATCGTAACTCTACCCCATATCGGCCCAAGGCGAATGGAGCAGTAGAAGCAGCCAACAAAAACATAAAGAAGATACTTCGGAAAATGGTAGAAGGTTCAAAACAATGGCATGAAAAATTACCATTTGCATTATTGGGATACCGCACTACTGTTCGCACTTCAGTAGGAGCAACTCCTTATTTGTTGGTATATGGCACCGAAGCAGTAATTCCTGCAGAAATTGAGATTCCTTCCCTTCGGATCATCGCCGAAGCAAAGATTGATGATGATGAATGGGTCAAAACCCGTCTAGAACAGTTAAACTTGATTGACGAAAAACGATTGACCGCAGTATGCCATGGTCAATTATATCAAAGAAGAATAGAAAGAGCATACAACAAAAAGGTGCGTCCCCGAAAGTTTGAAGTAGGTCAGCATGTGCTGAAGCGTATTCTTCCACATCAGGTTGAAGCAAGAGGCAAATTTGCCCCGAATTGGCAAGGACCATTCATTGTGACCAGAGTATTATCAAATGGTGCACTATGCTTAACAGACATTGAAGGCAAATGCATAGATATGGCGATCAATTCTGACGCAGTAAAGAGATATTATGCATAACTTTTTGAATGTTTATATTTAGCATTATTTCGAAGATTGGAATGACAAAGGCAATTTATTCTGCTATCCAAACACTAAACCATTTGCTTCCCCTTTGAGCCAACTTGTTTCTTTCCCACCCTCTCTTGGAATCAATAAAAATCAAGTATTACATAAAAAAAAATCATCATTATTATGTAGTGAACTACGTTCGACCTGATTCCTCAAAGAAGGATACGTAGGCGCCTCACGGCTCGGTCATAGGATGCACAACATACACAATGTGCACGAAAAGAAACATTAAGAGACCCCAATCAAGAAACTGGGGCAGGAATTGTATTGGAAATAATAAAAGATTCCAAGAGTTGTAATTTTAAACCCATACCAAAGCTATTTAGCTTTTAATACTTTTTTCATTTCTAACCCCATACCAAAAAGACCTTTCGATCAATCTTAGAAAAATGCTGAGGCAAGCAAATGAAGATGGTTCATAACACTCTGGTACAAACAAGAAAAGAAAGTAAAAATGAGAGAGTCTTATAGGTGAAAACCCACAAGGGCACCATAAGGCGACGGAAGTTGAGAGAAAAGTAAAATGAGAGAGTCTTATTGGTGAAAACCCACACGGGCACCATAAGGCGACGGAAGTTGAGAAAAAAACAAAATGAGAGAGTCTTATTGGTGAAAACCTTCGCAGGCACCATAAGGCGAAAAGGAAGTGAAGAAGTGAAAAACGAGACAAATTTATCAATGAAAATTCCTTGAGACAATTGAAAGGAGATTGATTAAAAGACTGGGTTGATTAATCCGAAATGCATACCCTGATCATTGGTGCCAGTAATTCCAATTAGATAAGTCCTTTATTCCTTTTCCAACAGTCATCCAAAAATTGGATTTTTCTTTTTATTCTATAATTGCCGAAATCAGCGTATTTCGTTACTAATAATCTTACTTTCTCCAAGCTTTGAGATAAGTTTTATTCCAAACAAATAAGAAGGAATGTCAAGGTATACTACCAAGATTCAAGGTTACAAAATACAGCCACGAAAGGTGGGAGATAAAATACGGGTGTAAGAAAAATGAAATCAAAAGTGGATCAGCAAAGTCAAAAGAGGCAACATGATTACAGTTGAAAGGTTTTGAAGGAAAACACACAGAAGGGAATCCTATAGTCAAGGATCAATTACAAAGACAAAACAGTCTTTTCAATCATTCCAAGGCAATAAAGAGAGACGAAGAGAAACATCACCATCTGCAAGAATACCACAGCCAACCACCCTGCTTTAAACTAACGAAGTTTTCTTTGATTTAAAACAGGGGCAAAAACAATATTTGTGTTAGGAAATACCTGGCAAAAGAATTAAAGAAGTCAGGCGTCCACCTGGAGAATGAGGATGAGAATTGAAGAAGTCAGGCGTCCACCTGGAGAATGAGGATGAGAATTGAAGAAGTCAGGCGTCCACCTGGAGAATGAGAATGAGAATTAAAGAAATCAGGCGTCCACCTGGAGAATGAGGATGAAGAATTAAAGAAGTCAGGCGTCCACCTGGAGAATGAGGATGAGAAAAGAAGAAGTCAGGCGTCCACCTGGAGAATGAGGATGAAAGAAGAAGAAGTCAGGCGTCCACCTGGAGAATGAAGATGAAGAATTAAAGAAGTCAGGCGTCCACCTGGAGAATGAGGATGAGAATTGAAGAAGTCAGGCGTCCACCTGGAGAATGAGGATGAGAATTGAAGAAGTCAGGCGTCCGCCTGGAGAATGAGGACAGAGAATTAAAGAAGTCAGGCGTCCACCTGGAAAATGAGGATGAGAAGAGAAGAAATCAGGCGTCCACCTGGAGAATGAGGACAAAGAAAAGAAGAAGTCAGGCGTCCACCTGGAGAATGAGGATGAAAATTGAAGAAGTCAGGCGTCCACCTGGAGAATGAGGATGAGAAAAGAAGAAGTCAGGCGTCCACCTGGAGAATGAGGATGAGAAAAGAAGAAGTCAGGCGTCCACCTGGAGAATGAGGATGAAAGAAGAAGAAGTCAGGCGTCTACCTGGAGAATGAGGATGAAGAATTAAAGAAGTCAGGCGTCCACCTGGAGAATGAGGATGAGAATTGAAGAAGTCAGGCGTCCACCTGGAGAATGAGGATGAGAAAAGAAGAAGTCAGGCGTCCACCTGGAGAATGAGGATGAAAGAAGAAGAAGTCAGGCGTCCACCTGGAGAATGAGGATGAAGAATTAAAGAAGTCAGGTGTCCACCTGGAGAATGAGGATGAGAATTGAAGAAGTCAGGCGTCCACCTGGAGAATGAGGATGAGAATTGAAGAAGTCAGGCGTCCACCTGGAGAATGAGGATGAGAATTAAAGAAATCAGGCGTCCACCTGGAGAATGAGGATGAAAATTGAAGAAGTCAGGCGTCCACCTGGAGAATGAGGATGAGAAAAGAAGAAGTCAGGCGTCCACCTGGAGAATGAGGATGAAAATTGAAGAAGTCAGGCGTCCACCTGGAGAATGAGGATGAGAAAAGAAGAAGTCAGGCGTCCACCTGGAGAATGAGGATGAGAAAAGAAGAAGTCAGGCGTCCACTTGGAGAATGAGGATGAAAGAAGAAGAAGTCAGGCGTCCACCTGGAGAATGAGGATGAAGAATTAAAGAAGTCAGGCGTCCACCTGGAGAATGAGGATGAGAATTGAAGAATTCAGGCGTCCACCTGGAGAATGAGGATGAGAATTGAAGAAGTCAGGCGTCCACCTGGATAATGAGGATGAGAATTAAAGAAATCAGGCGTCCACCTGGAGAATGAGGATGAAAATTGAAGAAGTCAGGCGTCCACCTGGAGAATGAGGATGAGAAAGAAGAAGTCAGGCGTCCACCTGGAGAATGAGGATGAAAATTAAAGAAGTCAGGCGTCCACCTGGAGAATGAGGATGAAAGAAGAAGAAGTCAGGCGTCCACCTGGAGAATGAGGATGAAGAATTAAAGAAGTCAGGCGTCCACCTGGAGAATGAGGATGAGAATTGAAGAAGTCAGGCGTCCACCTGGAGAATGAGGATGAGAATTGAAGAAGTCAGGCGTCCACCTGGAGAATGAGGACAAAGAAATAAAGAAGTCAGGCGTCCACCTGGAAAATGAGGATGAGAAGAGAAGAAATCAGGCGTCCACCTGGAGAATGAGGACAAAGAAAAGAAGAAGTCAGGCGTCCACCTGGAGAATGAGGATGAAAATTGAAGAAGTCAGGCGTCCACCTGGAGAATGAGGATGAGAAAAGAAGAAGTCAGGCGTCCACCTGGAGAATGAGGATGAAAGAAGAAGAAGTCAGGCGTCCACCTGGAGAATGAGGATGAAGAATTAAAGAAGTCAGGCGTCCACCTGGAGAATGAGGATGAGAATTGAAGAAGTCAGGCGTCCACCTGGAGAATGAGGATGAGAAAAGAAGAAGTCAGGCGTCCACCTGGAGAATGAGGATGAGAAAAGAAGAAGTCAGGCGTCCACCTGGAGAATGAGGATGAAGAATTAAAGAAGTCAGGCGTCCACCTGGAGAATGAGGATGAGAATTGAAGAATTCAGGCGTCCACCTGGAGAATGAGGATGAGAATTGAAGAAGTCAGGCGTCCACCTGGATAATGAGGATGAGAATTAAAGAAATCAGGCGTCCACCTGGAGAATGAGGATGAAAATTGAAGAAGTCAGGCGTCCACCTGGAGAATGAGGATGAGAAAAGAAGAAGTCAGGCGTCCACCTGGAGAATGAGGATGAAAATTAAAGAAGTCAGGCGTCCACCTGGAGAATGAGGATAAAGAATTGAAGAAGTCAGGCGTCCACCTGAAGAATGAGGATGAGAAAATTAAAGAAGTCAGACGTCCACCTGGAGAATGAGGATGAAAATTAAAGAAGTCAGGCGTCCACCTGGAGAATGAGGATGAAGAATTAAAGAAGTCAGGCGTCCACCTGGAGAATGAGGATGAGAAAAAGAAGAAGTCAGGCGTCCACCTCTAGAATGAGGATGAAGGAAGAAAAGAAGCAGTCAAGGCACCCACCTGAAGAACGAGGGAATGCAATTGAAGTGTTGAAACCAAAAGCCCACTCATGTGAGAAAAGAGCACACTTAGAATCAATAAAGCAGAGGAGTCCAACAGAATCCCCAGCAAGAAACAACAAGAGTTCCAAAAGGAATACGGAATAAGCCAAATGCCCAAGAGTCACCAAGATATCAAGACAACAAGAAACGCAAGGGCATGATCTAGATAAGATTTTTATAATTCATGTACCATAGTCTAGTTTAGCTTTTTGTATTTCCTTCAAAGTAAGGTGTAATAAGGAGGTCAGCAAGCAGTAAAAGCAGCACGAAGCAGCAGTAACATCACAGTCCCGCGGTAGTCCCAGCTACCCAAAATTCCCGAACTACATTGACCTGATTCCTTTATAGCCAAGGATATGTAGGAAACCTTTGAAGCAGAGGTTCGGTCAAATATTTCCAAAAATGCTTCCCACGGAGTATTCGAACGTGCAGAAATCGCTCGTGTCAGCTCACTTTATCTTTGTACGAAAACTCTTCGAGTTTCCGCACAAAGAGGGGCACCTGTGAGCACGTGATTTTTTGCCTTACGAAAAAAACTACTCCGAAATAAATCAAAATAAATTTCTTTTACTGTGTAATTTCTGAATTTGCGTGATTTGTTTATGTCCGTAAAATGTTTGCTTTTTCATAATTAAACAAAAATAAAATAAAATACATATTTTGCATGAATATAGGATTTAATTATGCATTTAAGAGATAATTTAAAATAAAATCACAAAAATATGCATTGGTTTTATTTTAAATGTTTCATTGTGTGATTGATGTTTTGACTATGTGTTAAATAATTGTTATGAAGTAATTAATATTTTTGTGTAAGGTTAAAAAGTGTTTTATAATTTTTATTAAGATTTTTTATAAATAAAAATAAAAAATTTTGTAATGGTGAAAAAATTGGACCTGGATTAAAATCCAGGCCCAAGTGAATTAATTCCCTTCACAGCCCAATCCCCTTTAGCCCAGGTCCGGTCCAGTCCGAAAGGAGTCAATACGACAGCGTTTAGTCATGGCTCAGCATGGACCGTTCGATCAAATCCAATCAACGGACGAGATCTTCTACCCTTACCCGAAACCCGTAACCCGACCCTTTGACCCAATACAGGCCGACCCTGAACTTAGACCAAACGACGTCGTTCGGATTAGTGGATTAATCCTGGCCCTTAATCTTACTTGATCGGACGGATAACATCAGTCCACCCCACCCCTATATAAGTCCCCAAGCCTTACCCGGCCCCTAACTAAACACCCCCCTCTCCTACACTGTTCATCATCGTCCCCTAAGCCCCACTCCTAACCCTAGCCGCCCTAGGATTCCACCGCCTGAAACCCGGCGGCATCAACGCCGCCGGTCACCAAAATAACACCATAGAATCCCCTGAGCCTCCTCTATCCAAATATGTTAGCCGTTGGGCTCGAATCCTCCTGAAGGTTCTCGAATCTTCGTTTGAAGATTCGAGCCAAGTTCAGACCTAAACCAAATAACACCTAGTTAACACCATAGCTTCCCCTAGTCATCCTGAGTATGGATCTGTTGGTTGTTTGGCTCGAATCAGTCCCGAGCTTCTCGAATCTTCTTTTGAAGATTCGGACCAAACAAGGACGAACTCAGATCCGTTTCAAATTAACACCAAATAACCCCTAGGCTACCCTCACCATTGTGTCATGTTTGGTTCTTCTCGAATCTGACCAGAAATGGTTAAATCCCAAATCGAGTTTTTTAAGAACCCTAAAAATACCAAACTTCCGGATTCTGTGCATATTAAATGAAGATTGAGGTTTAATCGACCTTAGCCGAAGTATTTTCAAGGTCAGTTTGATTTCAAACAAAAATTCGAAATCCAAGTTGAGTTCGAGTCGGAATAAAATTGAAGATTCAAAGGTATTTTTTCTATTTATATTGTGTATTATATATGTATTTTTGTGTTTGTTTTAGTCTGTATAATTTTTCAATCTATTATTATCATACTGTCTCCTACTCGTCTACCTAATTTTAAATGTGAATTGTTTCTGATTGATTGTGCTTAGTTACAATGTGTGTAATCGACTCGATTTAGTTCGTCGATTAGTTATATTATGAATTTTCATTCATAATAATACTGATTGAAACAACCTGTTTTCTATCATATGTACTGTTTGTTGATAGATATTGTAGATAATCATCAGTTAAATCATCCTGGTTTATATGAATCTGTCAATAAGTGTTGTATATATGTTGTCTGAACATTAAAGTGTCAAGGGCATTGTCAGTATTGGCAATGATCCTGTATGTGTCTGATTTTGGTTCAATGTTAAATCCAGTCTGAATTGTTATGATAACTTCAGTAATGTTGTTATGATGATAGTTCTGAATTCAGTATAATATTGCTGTAATGTCCAGTTTGAATTCAAGTTTGCAAAAGTTGGTCAAATGCAATTGTGTTAGGAGGTTAATAGGATTGGTTTTAGCTGTAAATCAGGGAGATAACTAAGTTTGTACAGATTTTAGAATCTGTTTTGCTATAGGTTCTGATTTTTCAGTAATAACATCAAGATTTCAGGGGCACTTCTGGGAATGAAACAGTAAAAAACAGGGTGTTAGTGCTAGTATATTATAATGTAATGTTAGTGGCTATTAGTTAATGATACTAATGGGGAACAAGGGATAATGGGCTGCTGAAAATCAGGGAAAAGGTTTTACATAATGGGATTTTCTGTTTTTAAAAAAGAAGAAGGGGGTCCAAGAAGCACTTAAATTGCCTAGGACCAGCCCTGTATAAATACAGGAGCTGGATAAACAGTTAAAAAAGGAGAATTTAGGAGAGTCTTTGAGGAATTTTCAGAAAAACTGGAAGAAAGTTTAAGAGTTCCTTTTGAAGAAATTTTAGGAAAATTGAGAGAGAGTTTCAGACAGAAGGAGAGTTTTAATCATTTTTCAGAGGGAGGGAAATCAGTTTTCAGAAGAAGGTTAGTTTGAGAGAATTTTGAGGGAGAAAAAGAGAATTTTCAGAAAGCTTTTTTTTTAACAGAGAGAGAATTTTTAAGAGAGAATTCTTTAAGAGATTTTGAGGGCTGAGATTTTAAAGAAAGGAAACAGAAAATAGAACACTCACATATACACTCACACACAGATACAGCAGCAGAAACAGAAAATCAGAAACAAACTGAATTTGTAACTGAAGAAAAGCTGAAATCTGAAATGTTGTTCTTGTGTTGAATCTGTTCAACTTTGTGTGATTCCACTGTTCAGTTAAAATCTGAAGTGTCTTTCAAAATACTATATTGTGCATCTATTTTCTTCGGGTCTTATTATCGTTCAAATCTGTGGGAATACTGATATTTGGCTGAGTGTGTTACTGCTGTAACTGCTGAAACTTACTTCTTCTACCTCCATTTTCAGGTATATATCTTTTAAATTTTAAGTTGGAAAGAGATTCAACATGACTCGTCAATGAAGCTTGAACTGAAAGTCTATTTTTATTTGCCCAAGTTCATCAATTTAAATTTCATTTTTGTTTCATGTTAGTTAATTAGTAGTAAATTCAATTTGATAGCTATGAGCTAATTGTCTTACTTTGAAAGTTTGTATAAAGGTTTGTAATAATATTAGTTCATTATCTCATTAGTTTAATAAATTGTCAAGACAGGGAGTAAGGCATAAAAATGGACCATTGATCACATCCCATAATACCATTAGCTAAATGCAAAGATAAAGAAGTTACATTAGTAGAATATCTTGTAATAAGTATGATTTTGTTTAGATTGGTATAAGTTATTATATGGTATGATGACAGGTATAATCATATGAGTAAAGTAAGTTGGTATAGCTCGTCATGATGATAAAACGTTATGAATGTTTACGCCAAATAGTTGGGTTGCATGTAATGTAACTTTGTTGAATTAACTTGCATAATAATTCCTTTTCTACAAATTCGATGCTTATCTACTTTCATAAAACAAAGTGACCAAATAATTAGGCCTATTAGACTAAAAGTGAGTGTATGAGAATGAAAAGAGATGTACAAGCATAAATTGCCACACTTTACATCATTGATAATTAGAAATAGAATTTGCATTAAGTAAACAATGAAAATTCTCGGAAAATATTTCCTTCCTTTATGAATCATTTATTTTCAGTTTCATATGCCATTTATTCTTTGGCATGTATATATATATATATCTATGTCATATTTGTTTTTTTTTTTAAGATAGTATTAATCATATTCTTATTATGTCCTTTGAATTTGAACAGTTGGAATGAATTATTTATATTCGGAAATTATAAATGGTCAACATTTAATAAATTGTGGATTCTTTTTCAAAAAATTAAAGATTATCTTAAAACGAAATTTCTCGTGATATAACAAATATTTTTGTGGAAAATCCATGATATCATTACGAATATGTCGCGCGATTAGGGATACGTTCGCGTACCCTGATTATATTTTTAAAAGCAAAAAGATTCGGATTATGCGTACGCGCAATTTTGAACGAATATTTAATAAAAGGATTCTTTTTTTTAAGGCGTTAAATCAATTTCATAAAAAACCGAGATGTACGGTTCACTATTCAGAAAAACAAATATTCTTGATTCGACACAATTTCGAAAATGATTACTCAATAAATATATTATCAAAAATTATTGTGTACACGTACGCGTGACACAATTCCGCAATTTTTTAAATTTATAATACGAATATACGTACGCGTAATTCGATTCAAAGAAGGGTTCTTAACCACAATAAGTAAAAGCGGTAGAAAAATCACGTAATAAAAAGTATTTAATAAAAATCAAGATAATTAAGCCAATAATAAAAACAGTTAAGCGACCGTGCTAGAACCACGGAATTCGGAAATGCCTAACACCTTCTTCCGGATTAACAGAATTCCTTACTCAGGATTTCTGGTTCGCAGAATAATAAACAGAGTCATATTCTCCTCGATTCAGGGATTAAAATTGGTGACTTGGGATGCCTTAAAATTCCCAGGTGGCGACTCTTAAATAATTAAATAAATCCCGTTTCGACTGTCCTTCAATTGGAGAAAACCCCCCACGCGCCCTGCGGGCGCGGCGAAAAGGAGGTGCGACAACCTCCATGGGTGATTTTTCAAGGACCCAAACTTCTCCAAATCATTGGGTAAGTGCCTCTAATCAATTTTCAACTATATTTTGTGATTATATCTCAGATTTAACATCAAATTCATGAGAATCTAAAGGAAAATTTGGGAAAAATTGTAAAATCTTTCAAAAATGTAAAATGATGATTTGATTGACCAAATGGTATCGGAATTAGATAATTTTTGTATGGGTGAACTCGTAGTGAAATGGGTACTCGATTTTTATAAATTTTGTCAAGTTCCAAGGTACAGGCCCGGGGAATTGTCTTTTGTTGACTTTTTGAAAATTGTATAAGAATCATAGTTTTGTCAATTGAAATTGTTTTCTCTTGCATTGTTTGATGTATTCAAGTCATTTTTGGCTAGATTGAGCCGAGCGTTGATGAATTGGAAAAGAAAAAGCTAAATTGAGTATTGAATTGGCCGGATTGAGGTAAGTATCTTGCCTAACCTTGTGTGGGGTACTTCCCCTTAGGAATTGAGTCTTCTATCTAATTGTAGTCCCTGCATGCGAGGTGACAAGTGTGTGGACATATTTGTGGAAAATATTCCTCTAGGGTTCTTAGGTCCTTATACGGAAAGTACCCCATTATGATTGGATTTCCTAGTTGCTTAAATTGCCTCTATATGCTTCATATGACGTTGTTAGCTTTCCTCTAATTCTTACGTGTTACATTGACCCTTAATTGCCTTCCTTATCATTTTAATACTTCTTGATTGTGAGTTCCTCTATGACTTCGTGCAAATAGGTTACATGTACAATTGTTGTGGTTACCGGTGTAGTTATTACGTGCTTATTATGTCTTGTTGTTTAGTTGAGGTTTCATTGTGAAGTTAATTGTTGGTACAAGTTTGGTGATAGCTGATTCCCTTGCCGGGGCATATTTAATTCTTACTGTTGGTTCCCTTGCCGGGACGTGTTAATTCTTGTTGTTGACTCCCTTGCCGGGATATTGTTGTTTCCTTATTATTCCCTTGCCGGGATTCTTTTGTGATTGGTGTTGATTATTATATGGGATCGGGTTGCACGCCGCAACAATATTATATGATTTGGATCGGGTTGCATGCCTATATAGGATCGGGTTGTACGCCGCAATAATATTATATGGGATCGAGTTGCACACCGCAACAATATTATATGATTTTGGATCGGGTTGAACGCCGCAACAATATTATATGGTTTGGATCGGGTTGCACGCCGCAACAATATTATATGATCTGGATCGGGTTGCACGCCGCAACTATATTATATGATTTGGATCGGGTTGCATGCCGTAACAATATTATATGATTTGGATCGGGTTGCATGTCGTAACATCACTATATGATTTGGATCGGGTTGCACGCTGCAACAGTACTATATGATTGGGATCGGGTTGCACGCCGCGACAAGAAAGACTAAAAGTGAATATTGATTCTTATGATAAGAACGAGAGTAAAAGCACGAAGGGTGATGTCGTGCACTTTTTGCTGTTGTGTTTATTTGTTGTTATCAATCAAATGTTTAAACTATTTAATTCCTTTATTGCTGTGATCCTTTGTGTTAGAACCCACAATATTTTTCAATAGCTTACCGTATATATATACACACACGTTCCATTTCTTCAAACTTCAATAATTGTTACATCTTTAATTTAATTAGTTTCTCAATTATATCCCCTTAAACCATCTGAGGTTGTATTTTTCTTAAAAAGAAATTTCTACTAAGTTTTAAGTTATTAACTCTCATGTTAAAGACGATAATCCATTCGATGTTGTATTTTAAATTAAAAGGGGTACCTTCTTTACTCAAAGTATTTCCAAATAAACAACTTCATCTTTTCTAGCTGGCTTTCCTAATTAGCTTAGAAATTGTAATTTTACTTATATTAGGTAAATGGGACTTCTTGGACATATTGAGTGCATTGTACGGACGTTATGTATTGTATAACATGTGGATTTTGTTGTTAAAAGTGAAATGGAAAATGAAATATGGGGGCACAAGGTGCTATGTGTGCTGAAGGTTCGGAAGTTGAGATTATGATATGAGAATCAAGGGTTGAGATGGTCGGGATTGTGTACTAGACATGATGTGATTAATTTAGTTGGTATTCCTTCTTTATTTGGATACATTCTTACTTATCTCTGTTCCTGTTATGTCAGTGTTGATTTACTTGGTTATATAATTTACTTGGTTATCTGGTTTACTTGGTTATCGTTTGTTACTACCTGTGTTCCCCCTTTATTGCTCCTACTGTTTGTATTTTGATTTCTCTCCACTGTTAGTATTACCATGTCATCTTTATCTCGATATTTTACTATCATATCCTGTTCATTTCATTTGACCAGTAGGTGTCTTGACTGTTCCTTGTCACTACCCCACCGAGGTTAGTCTTGATACTTACTGGGCACCACCGTGGTGTGCTCATACTACACTTCTGTATATTTTTGTATACAGATCCAAGTATTTGATCGGTAGTAGCTGTGCGGGTCGTTGCGGTGGAGACTCAAGGTAAACCTGCTACAACTTTCGCAGGCCTCGGAGTCACCTTCATTTGTACTTAATTCCATTTGTTCCTTTTGTTGTGGAGCAGTGATGTATTTATTTTGTATAACTATTCTTAGAAAGGCTTGTGACTTGTACCACCGATTTTGGAAATTGTAATTCTTTTAGAGTAATTTAATTTAAAGTTAGTAAATATCCATGTTATTACAGAAAATGTTAGGCTTACCTAGTTTAGAGACTAGGTGCTGTCACGGCTCCTTTGGAGGGATTTTGGGGTCGTGACAAGTTGGTATCAGAGCTCTAGGTTCATGGGTGCTACGAGTCACAAGCAGGTTTAGTAGAGTCTTGCGGATCGGTATGGAGACGTCTGTACTTATTTTTGAGAGGCTACAGAACTGTTAGGAAATTCCCCTTCTTTCATTCCTTATCGTGCGATATTGATTCAGCTCGAAGTATATAACTTATGTTCCTTTACATCCACTTGTGTATAATATTACGCTCTCAGTGTTCGCCATGCACCAGTGGTTCGTGATGCTACAGACAGGCTACGAAGAAGTCAGGGATGCTTAGGCATTACCTCGACGTGTTGTCCAGGCTGAAGATACAGAGGCATTGAGAGACTATTCAGTTGTTCCTATGGAGGTGCAGCGGTTTCCGACATCTGATTGATCAGTGCGAGCTTGGGAAGGTTTAATTAGTTGACTAGTCGTCGCGATTATGGCAAGGCCACGAAGTGGGTGTTGATTGGGAATAGTTGGTGGTATTGGAGTACCTTGTGATTTGTATTGTACGAGCTTTGAAGGTTAGTTTTGCAAATCATCAGACGTTGTTTTCTATGGCTTTGCGCCAAGTGGAGGAGTCCAATAGCGGCATTCATATTGCAGAGTTAGATTTATATCAGATTTGGCCTAAGGTATATGTATATGTGGTATTGGTAGGTTCCCGAAATTTTTATATGACTAAGGTCTGAGATCTTGCATGGGACGATGTTGGGACTTTGACTGGGATTACTGCATATCGGCTATCCGAAGAAATAGGTCAGCTCTGTGGTATTGGGTCAGCATAGCGATGAAGTAATTGGTCCTTTGAATAGGAAACCTTTATTGGCATTTGTGGCAGCACTCTTGTAGTGGACGGTTTGTGTGACTTGGTCGAGTTGGGGAGGTGCAGTCCTGATGGCTTAGTTGCGTGCGGGCGGATCTCGGAAGGGTCTCGATGGTTCGACAAAGGCTTGAGTTGGCTGTCTACTATGGGCGTAAGGAATATGTGGTACATTGTGACTTTCTCCTGAATAGGTATCAGAAGTTAATAGAGTGTTGACCTTGTTGACTATCATATGTGAAGGGTGTGCATTTTTGGAAGGGACCTTGAGTTTTAGTTTGCGGGTGCGTGGCTAGTAGCATGGCGATTACTGGGTTTTGAGACTTTCGGGGTTCATGTTTTGTTACACGGCCAGAAATCCTATACGGGTGCTTCAGTAAAATAATAGGGTGTGAGTGATATATCAGCCATTTGATTTGCGTAGTTGAGTTGGGTATGGAAATTTTGGTATTCTTGAGGTTTGGGGCTAGATGCCCTCATGAATGGACTATTTCCTGTTTTCGGATCTTGAAGAAATATTGAGAATGCAATAATTAATAGCATGTATTATCGATAAGTTGTTGTGGATCTTTTTAAAGCATACTTACCTATTTGGAAATAATCAGGATTTGGGTTGGGGGCTATTTGAAAGCTCAATTAGAATATGTATCTTGTATCAGATCAAGTTTGAGCGCTCATGTGAGATTGTCATTATGGTTATGTTACCGGGAAGAATGAATATTATTTGTGCCCCTAGCCTATGTTATGTGCTACTCTTTTATGCTGTGTTAGGCGGTGAGGTTGTATGATTATTCCCCACGCATGTTGTAATTCTGTTCAGGCCTTATGGCGATGCGGGCAAGATAGTCCTCGTGATGTTGATTTGTTCATTGCACCTTAGCTGTGCTTGTTTCTTTCATGTTCTAGCACTTCTATTCATTGTTTTCACAGTTTTACTTGTGCACTATGTTGTGCCTGATATCAATATTTATGTGATCAGTAGACCCGAGCATTTTGGCTTGATGAGTATTTGGGAGCGGGCTGTGCGCCACAACGAATGTTATGTGGGGTACCCTTTCATTGTGTTTATTCGGTATTGTGTTTTCCCTCTGTGGGACGATTTGATGAAAGACTATACTTTTGTTGTCATACATGTTGTACTTGTTAGATAATTCTTATACTTGGCTTTCCCTTATTTGTGATGCATAATTTAGTTATTGCTGGTTTGGTGTATGAACTGTATAGTGTGAGAATCCGTGTGGTTCCATGGTGAGTTGTTAGTTGGGCTATTTGTACTGGCTGAGATGAGGTTCTTAGACATGAGATTTGTACTATGGTATTGGGGGTGAGGAGTGCTTGGATGTATGTGGTTGTTTCTGCTATGAGTTGGGTAATGGCCCTTGGCGGGCGAAAGAGTTTCTTGACTTGTTGACTTCATAAGCAGCTATGAATATCCACATGTTTCTTTATCATGGGCAGTATTGTGGGGGTCCGAAACAGGGTTATATTCAATGTGAGGTGTATTATCGGCATTCAGGATGTTATTTGAACAGCTATGATGGTCAGAGGTTATTGCTTTGGGCATTTAAGTTGTGTGGAACAACATGTGATTGTATACTGGATTGGAATTTTGGCTCGATTCAGCTTGTTCAGGTTCATGCAGTGTGATGATGTGGGATTCAGGTCCTATAATGAATTTCAGACGTTGAGGTTTGGGTTCTGTCCTAAGGATATGGACTAAGAATGAGGTGAGACCATCCTTTAAGTTGCATTGTCAGTCCTACATAGGTTTGGGTGATGGGGAATTGCCCGGGTGTATGTATGAGGAGCTTATGCAGTGGTTCGATGGCTTTGGAACGACTCCGAGCACGTTCGAGGACGAACGTATGTTTAAGTGGAGGAGGATGTAACGATCCGACTGGACGTTTTGAGCAATTTCGTCCGGTTTGGCAGTTTGAGGTCACGAGTAGCTTTATATTATGTGTATCGACTTGCGTGCGTAGTCCAGGCATGAAACCGGAAAGCTTTTATGTGAAAATATGAAAAAAGAATAGTAATTTTTAGAGTTAAAATTTGATTTTTAGTTGACTTTGGTCAATATTTTGGTAAACAGACCCGGATCTGTGTTCTAACAATCCCGGGAGATCCGCGGTAAAATATGGGACTTGAGCGTATGCCCGGAATTGAATTCCGAGGTCTCTAGCATTAGAAAATAATTTTTGAAGAAAATTATTGTGCTGGTTTTTAAAGGAAATAAAGAAATGAATTAATGTTTGAACTCATTGGTATCGGGACCGTATTTTGGTTCCATAGCCCAGTACAAGTTTGTTATGATATTTAAGTCCTATCTGTAAAATTTGGTGAAAACCGGAATTGATTTGAGGTGATTTGGACGTCCGGTTGAAAAGTTAGAAAATCATGAGTTTTGAGGTTAAATTCATAGTTTTTGATATTATTTTGATGATTTGATTGCACGATCAAGTCCGTATGATGTTTTTAGATTTGTGTGCATGTTTGTTTTGGAGCCCCGAGGGCTTGGGTGAGTTTCGGATAGGTTTAGGCTATGTTGCGCTTGTTTTTGGGTGCTTCATCGTCGTTTCTTCAAGTAAAAATAATACCATATTGATCAAATGAGATCCAAATTCAGTTTTGTTTGAACTATTAGATCTGTATCAAAATTACAGAGTGATAGGAAAAAAGAATCATCAAATTTGGACATCGTATGAGGAAGTTATGCTCATTTTTATGTCAGAAAAAATTGCTGGTTCTCATGTGGTCGCAAATGCGAACTTTTTATTGCATTTGCTATGCCCAAGTCGCAAATGCGAGATTTTTGTCACAACTGCGACTTTTGCCAGCCTTGCAGTGTTCATAATTGTGAGGGGTTCGCAAATACGAACCTTGGGTCGCAAATGCGACATCTGAGGCCTGTTAAGTGAGGTTTTCGACGAGATTTTCACCCATTTTTCAATTTTCTCAAACCCTAAACCTCCATGGGCGATTTTCCAAGGACCCAAACTTCTCCAAATCATTGGGTAAGTGTCTCTAATCAATTTCCAACTATATTTTGTGATTATATCTTAGATTTAACATCAAATTCATGAGAATCTAAAGGAAAATTTGGGAAAATTGTGAAATCTTTCAAAAAAGTAAAATGATGATTTGAATGACCAAATGGTATCAGAATTAGACAATTTTTGTATGCATGAACTCGTAGCAGAATGGGTGTTCGGTTTTTGTAAATTTTATCGGGTTTCGAGGTGCGGGCCCGGGGAGTTGACTTTTGTTGACTTTTTGAAAATTGTATAAGAATCATAGTTTTGTTAATTGAAATTGTTTTCTCTTGCATTGTTTGATGTATTCAAGTTGTTTTTGGCTAGATTGAGCCGAGCGTTGATGAATTGGTAAAGAAAAAGCTAAATTGAGTATTGAATTGGTCGGATTAAGGTAAGTATCTTGCCTAATCTTGTGTGGGGTACTTCCCCTTAGGAATTGAGTCTTCTATGCTAATTGTAGTCCCTGCATGCGAGGTGACAAATGTGTGAACATATTTGTGGAAAAAATTCCTCTAGGGTTCTTAGGTCCTTATACGGAAAGTACCCCGTTATGATTGGATTTCCTAGTTGCTTAAATTGCCTCTATATGCTCCATATGACGTTGTTAGCTTTCCTCTAATTCTTACGTGTTACATTGACCCTTAATTGCCTTCCTTATCATTTTAATACTTCTTGATTGTGAGTTCCTCTATGACTTCATGCAAATAGGTTACATGTACAATTGTTGTGGTTACCGGTGTAGTTATTACGTGCTTATTATGTCTTGTTGTTTAGTTGAGGTTTCATTGTGAAGTTAATTGTTGGTACAAGTTTGGTGATAGCTGATTCCCTTGCCGGGACATATTTAATTCTTACTGTTGGTTCCCTTGCCGGGACGTGTTAATTCTTGTTGTTGACTCCCTTGCCGGGATATTGTTGTTTCCTTATTATTCCCTTGTCGGGATTCTTTTGTGATTGGTGTTGATTATTATATGGGATCGGGTTGCACGCCTCAACAATATTATATGATTTGTATCGGGTTGCACGCCACAACAATATTATATGTGATCGGGTTGCACGCCGCAACAATATTATATGGGATCGGATTGCACACCGCAACAATATTATATGATTTGGATCGGGTTGAACTCTGCAACAATATTATATGGTTTGGCTCGAGTTGCACGCCGCAACAATATTATATGGGATCGGGTTGCACGCCGCAACATCACTATATGATTTGGATCGGGTTGCACGCCGCAACAGTACTATATGATTGGGATCGGGTTGCACGCCGCAACAAGAAAGAATAAAAGTGAATATTGATTCTTATGGTGAGAACGAGAGTAAAAGCACGAAGGGTGATGCCGTGTACTTTTTGCTGCTGTGTTTATTTGTTGTTATCAATTCAAATGTTTAAACTGTTTAATTCCTTTATTGATGTGATCCACTGTGTTAGAACCCACAATATTTTCATTACCTCACTGTATATATATATATATATACACACACACACACGTTCCATTACTTCAAACTTCAATAATTGTTACATCTTTAATTCAATTAGTTTCTCAATTATATCCCCTTAAACCGTCTGAGGTTGTATTTTTCTTAAAAAGGAATTTCTACTAAGTTTTAAGTTATTAACTCTCATGTTAAAGACAATAGTCCATTCGATGTTGTATTTTAAATTAAAAGGGGTACCTTCTTTACTCAAAGGATTTCTAAATAAACAACTTCATCTTTTCTCGCTGGCTTTCCTAATTAGCTTAGAAATTGTAATTTTACTTATATTAGGTTCTTGGACATATTGAGTGCATTGTACGGACGTTATGTATTGTATAACATGTGGATTTTGTTGTTAAAAGTGAAATGGAAAATGAAATATGGGGGCACAAGGTGTCATGTGTGTTGAAGGTCCGGAAGTTGAGATTATGATATGAGAAATCGAGGGTTGAAATGGTCGGGATTGTGTACTAGACATGATGTGATTAATTTAGTTGGCATTACCTTCTTTATTTGGATACATTCTTACTTGTCTCTGTTCCTGTTATGTCAATGTTAATTTACTTGGTTTTCTGATTTACTTGGTTATCGTTTGTTACTACCCGTGTTCTTCCTTTATTGCTCCTACTGTTTGTATTTTGATTTCTCTCCGCTGTTAGTATTACCACGTCATCTTTATCTCGATATTTTACTATCATATTCTGTTCATTTCATTTGATCAGTAGGTGTCTTGACTGTTCCTCGTCACTATCCCACTGAGGTTAGTCTTGATACTTACTGGGCATCGCCGTGGTGTGCTCATACTACACTTCTGTATATTTTTTGTGTACAAATTCAGGTATTTGATCGGTAGTAGCTGTACGGGTCGTTGCGGTGGAGATTGAAGGTAAACCTGCTACATCGTTCGCAGGCCTCAAAGTCACCTTCATTTGTACTTAATTCCATTTGTTCCTTTTGTTGTGGAGCAGTGATGTATTTATTTTATATAACTACTCTTAGAAAGGCTTGTGACTTGTACCACCAGTTTTGAGAATTGTAATTTGTTCAGAGTAATTTAATTTAAAGTTAGTAAATATCCATGTTATTGCAGAAAATGTTAGGCTTACCTAGTTTAGAGACTAGGTGTCATCACGACTCCTTTGGAGGGATTTTGGGGTCGTGACACATATGGACTTCAATCATTTAACCATGGTAAACTACATGCATTCTCTTCTAATTAAATTAATTAACCATAGTGAGTTAATATAGTTTGGTGTAAACACCCGATGTGGGTAAGTATTTACCATTAAACTATTAATCCCTCACCTCTTATAATAACTCTATTTTAAGTCTTTTGCAATAACTCTATTATAAAACAACACTCTTGACTAACTCTAGTCAAATGACCAAAACAATAATGGTTAAATAATGTCCTACAAAATACTTCTAGAAAGCGGAGTAGGTTTACAAATAAAAAACAAAAGACAAAGACTCAATTAACACATAGACTCAAGACATCTTCAGTGTTGGAGTCTGGTCCTTGGTTTGTAGCAGCTTTGTTCGTGAGTGCACCTGGAGAAAACAGTTGCAGCTGACACTTGAGAAGATATATTTTTCAGATTATCAAATGGTAGGTCAACCCTTGTGTAATATTTTTTATATATGAGAGAGCATGTGTGAAGAGATAGAGACCTTACACTTTTTGGTTTGGCCTATAGCAGCAGTGGCTGTGCCGCTGCACTGCTGCCAGTCGGTACAATGGGATAGCTTTTATAGCTGTAGAGTTGACTGTACGACAGGCACAAGCAGATGAACTGATCCTATCTGTTCCCTTTCCTTTTCTGGTTTCTTGAGAGTTTGACCAAACAACTAAGCATTTCTCAATAGGCGCAAGGAACTAATTGTATATTCACATCTGGTTCCTCAATAAAATTTGACAAATCATCAAAACCATAATCGCATAACTTATCATGGGTATTACTATGCATACTGAGAGAGCAAATATGTAAAATAATATCACATGACAATCAACCGAAAAGAGGGATTGAGAGTAGAACATCAAATTTAGGGATTGTTTTGTTCTTTATGATTATTTGATAATTAATTATTAAAAAAAAACTATTATTAACATAACACCTAAAAGAACACTTTTATAACAAGGAATGAGTCTTCATGGCCGTTTACGATGTTGAAATTAAGAAAGTATTCTTTTTAAATCTTTTACGTGTAAAAAATAAATCTTTTATGTATAAAAACAAATCTCCCAAATATAAAAAAAGAGATAGGGTCATAAAACTAGAAATAAGTTTGTAATGAGAAAGTAATATAATCAGATAAACAAATTAAAATGAGCTTATTCGATAATACTGGGCTTTGTCATTGCTTATGTTGAGAAACGGGTAAAATTGTCATGTAGCGCCCAGTTTTCCGCTACCGATTGAATCTCTATCCACTTTTTGAAAAAAGTTTAACTGATACCTAATTTATTACTAACTTCAGATACATACATTTTTCTCTTCTTCACTGCTGCTTTCTTTTCTTTGTGTTTAGGGTTTCTTCTTCTGCTTTGTTGCAAAATGGATTTGTTAAATTTATTGTTGTTTTAATAATTTGATGATTGTGATTTTTTTAATGATATTTGAAAGTCATATTTCAGATTTTGACTCATTCGGAATAGATATGGGTGATGAATCATGTGTTTGATTGTTGAAATTCGAAGAATAAATTTATATTTCAGAACTTCAGATTTTGAATCCGAAGTTATTTGAAGTTGTATTGAAAAATTGAACTACTTAAGATTTCTGATTTTGAAATTTGAAGTTGTATTGAAAAATGGAATTACTTAAGATTCAAATTTCTGTAGTTGTAATTTAAAGATAGAAGAACTTTAAATTTGATTTCTGAAGTTACATTGAAAAGATTAAATTTTTTTAGATACGAGAGGTTTTTTTTTTTGCAAAGTTTTATACAATGCCGATATAAATTCGGGAGAAATTCAAAAATAGCCAGATTTACAAGTGGTCGTTCAAAAATAGCCCAGTTTCAAAAGTAACCAAAATATTTAGCCACTTTTCATGTAAAAATAAATCTGAACGAAAACACTGTTCAAAATCTGGAAAAATACTCCAGCATAATTTACTGGAGTTCCAGTATAATATACCAGTCCAATATAATATACTGGAGTTTGGAGCATCGGTGTTCCACTCTCCAGTATATTATACTAGAGCCAGCAAAGTATACCAGTCCAATATAATATGCTGGAAGTTCATACACAGGTGCACCGAACTCCAGTATATTCTGCTGGACCGGTCTCTATTGCAGCAAAATAGTAGCTATTTTTTATTAACTTGGTAAACGCTGGCTATTTTTGAATAACCAGTCCGAAAACTGGCCGACCGTGCTATTTTAACTATAAATTCAGTAATGGCCCCAAAAACCCGAGAAACGGACGGGCTTCACTTATTTTCTTGGTTTTCCAACGTCAGGCCCAACTGCCCAAAGCTTTATCATCAAACCTATAAATTACCTTTCCATTTGATCTTACCACTTCTCTAGAACAGTAAACTCCATTCAGCCATGGATTCTGTACCGGTGAATTGGGAGGCACTCGACTCTCTAATTATCGATTTCGTCAAATCCGAAAACCTAATCGAAGACTCCCTTTCTCCCCCTACTTCTCCTTCGTCATCGTCATCGTCATCGTCATCTTCGTCTTCGTCTTACAAGTCACGATTACTTATTCGGCAGATCAGACGGTCAGTGGAGGGTGGTGACATTGATACCGCTATCGATCTCTTGCGTGTTCACGCGCCTTCTCTTCTCGATAATCATCGTCTTCTCTTCTGCTTACAGAAGCAGGTAACAATTTATTTAGCTCTCTGTTTGTTTCCCAGGCTTAAATTTTGAAGTACAGTGAATTAATTCTCTCTGCTTTTTACTTACTAGTGCTATAGTTTCTCGACCTCCATCAATTCGGTTTAGTTAGCGAGGATTCAAAATCAATTAATACAATTTCTGAAGTAGCACTCAATAAATATGGCTGGCAAAGAGATGTTTTAATTGTTAAAGCAATATTGTGGATGGTTATAGTAGTGAATATTCAAGATATAAATTTTAGCATGATAAAATTAGTCATGATTCTAGATTAGAAAATTAAAACTGAAATTTTGCATCTGAGTCGAAGATCAAAATGGTTGTTGAACTTGATGAAAATATTTCAGCTTCATATTTCCTTTAATTTGAATTTCTGACTCTTGTTGGTATAATTGCTATATTCATTTGTTATATTTCTTATAACACACACACACACATATTCCTTTACTGGTGCCTTTCTTCACTAAAGTTCCCTCTTTAATTACGCTTTACACCTTATGACAGCAGCTATCGAGTTCACAGAAAGGTTGATCACTGGGTGATAAATGTTGGATGTTATAAATCTGAAAAGACTTTTTGAAGAAATTTTAGCTTTTCAGTTGTTTTATGAGGATTTTCAGTGATACGCGTTACTTATCTGTCCGTGCAAACTCGTTGGTAAATTAAGTCAAAGTTGTCTCCCCGTGCTTTGTCTCTCCACGATATTTAGACCAATACTTGATGATCCCTCAAAGTCGTCTTCATATTTTTTCTGCAGAGGTTTATTGAACTTTTGAGGAAACGAACTGCAGAGGACCGAGAATCTGCCATTAATTGCCTCCGAGAGTCACTGGCACCTTGTGCGTTGGATGCATATCCAGTAGGTCCCCTGCATATTCTTTTTAATTCCGCTATCAACATTGACACTCGTGAATACCTCTTGGATCCGTCAACATCACGATTGTCTTTCTTATAATGAAAACATTGTTTATGTTAGTCAATTAGATAATAAATTATGTTAATGCAACACGTAGAGAAATATTTGATTTGACAAGCTCATTTCTGGTGTTTCTTTCAGTAGATAAAAGTTATGCTAGATGATAGTGGCTTGCGTGCTATCCTCAGGTTCATCGTTTGAAATGGTTCTCTGTGTTTACACCGTGGTTTTAATGGATGTTCAACTTTTTTATCTTAAGGAAGCATATGAGGAATTTAAGCATATTCTTCTTGCCTTGGTTTATGATGAAGATGATAAGAATTCTCCAGTGGCGAATGAGGTAAGAGGTTATTTCTTTGGCCTGAGATTAGACTTCCATATATGTTCATCTGGCAGCAATTAGATGTCTTACTGATTTATTGAGATTTATTGTGGGTTTTAAAGAAGCTGAATGTCTCCTTTTACTAAAAATCACTGACGATTTTGCGCTTCACTATCCCAGTGGTCCCCAAAGAGGAGGATTGACATTGCTGGACTGCTTTCATCTGTTTTAAGGGCTCATTTATGTGCATATGATCCTCTTTTTGCAATGTCGTTGAGGTACTTGATAAGGTTAGTACAATTTTGAGATTATCTATGATGTGCTTAGATGCACATTCAAAATCCAAGGAAATGGAGACATTTTATAATTTTTTCATCAGAGATCCAAGTCCTCTTTCTATTCTTATTTAACTTCACAATCATTTTGCAGCATACACAAGTTATTTTGCTTTCGCCAGGGAGTCCCATCACCTATATCTGATCTTACGCAGAGATTACTTCTTGAGGATCGTGACCCTCCTGCAACACCACTTGAGAGTTTCTATGAAGCACCTCCATTTGATGAGGTTATCAATCTTAGCTACTCTATTACTATTCTGATAATTGTTTTGGTTATTGAACTTGAAGAGGAATGTGGTTTGTAAATGGTATAATTTATGTAGTAATTCTTTTGATTATTTTGTTTTATTTATTTTTCAAAGATCTTAAAGAATGTAGAAAATCCCTAGTGCCCTTAGGTTGTCTTAAAAGACAAATTAGTGGGTATTGGAGTAAAATGTGTCCGATTGGAGTGGCGTGGATATTAAAAGATCCATTTTGCGAATGGCAACTAGTTTCGGGTTGAGGTGTAATAATTGTTGTAATTTTTTATTACTTTGAAGTGGAATTTGGTTCTTAATATAGTTTGCGTCATATGTTAAATTTTAAACTTCAATGTCATCCTCTTTTTTTTTTTCTGGAGACTGGTCTTTAGAAATTCTTCTAATGTTTTAGGCATTATGTCACATCAATACTTTATGAAATTAGGTGGACATACAAGCTCTTGCTCATGCAGTAGAGATTACAAGGCAAGGGGCTATTGATAGCTTGAGATTTGCCAAGGGTGACTTATATCAAGCATTTCAGGTTAGTATGCTGAATTATTTGCTAGTTAATACTTAATTGTTTGCTATAATCTAGATTACTACAAAGAACTTTAAACGTGTTAGTTTTTAATATAAGTCTAGTGCCGCCCTCGTACAGCACCACTTTTGGCATTCATTTATTCCAAATCGTATGGCTTGTAATGAGTGGTGAAGCTGAGGACATAGTTGATGGTACTTATGGCCCTAATCTTTAAGGGTTTTTTTCGTTTCTCGAAATGAAGCTGTTATTAGAATTATCTGCTCACCATGTCAGACATATATATCTGGAGATCTGTGTTATCATCTTATCATCTACCTGTGGATGTCAATGCTCTAAACTTTGGATTTGTGCACCATTATCATAATGGAATTCACTTATTCTTTGCTGCTTCTTCAGCTTCCAATGGCCTGGATGATCTCTCACACATTGTTGCCTAAAGCTACAACCCATACATATGGGCCTTATGATTCTTTTTGCTTCGGCAATAATTGATTTGCTTTTCACTAAATGGAAAGTCACTATGTAATTCTTTCCTTGTAGCTTCCCGTGGCTTTTCTCAGTAAAAAAAGAAACTGGGGATAGGACTGGGAACGATTTCATCACCCTTTTTCTTTCTTGTTGAGTTGTTTTTCTATTTTTTGGTAGTGTTCCAGATATTCTGTGATCTGTTGATGAGGTAGACCGAGCTTGTTAATCTTACATCTTTGAGGTCAAATAATACTTAATGGTGAGATTGTGCCTGTACTTTTCTGTTGCAGAATGAGTTATGCCGGATAAGGTTGGATGACCCTATGTTTGATGAGCTTGTTCATGAGTATTGTGTCTATAGGGGTTTCATCGAGTTCAGTGTGGTAGATTCTCCTGGTAAGTTTCTGGTCAACTTTACTTTCCATTCTTACATCAGTTTGCTAATATGTACCTCAGAACTGGCTTTTGTAACATTTTCTGTTACCAGGGATGCAACTTGATTCTGGAAGTATCAGCAATGATCAATCAGAGTGTGAACATTTGTCAAATAACTGTTCAACAGAAGTTGGGTATGGAACCACTAAACTTTCTGGCTGTGGTACCTCTGCTACTCAAGTTATCATGGAGGGATCACCTGAAAGTAATACCAACTTGGTTGGAATTCAAAGTACTGATACTGAAGAGCGTTATCCTAGCGAGACAAGCCATGGGGATTGCAGTACCAGTTGGAATCCTCAGTTCGAAAAAGTTCTGCAGAAAAATAAATGTCTTAGAGTTGGCGAGACAAACAAACGGAAAAGATGGAGGGGGAGACATGAAAAAGAAGAATTTTTGTCTGGACCTACCAATGAAAGGAGCAGAGAAGAACTTAACGCCAGCAGCTCAGTTGCCAGCACGATTGTGTTGAAAGATCAGCAGGCATGTATTTTGGTTGTAATGGTTCAACGTAAAACTTAACATCCAAATAATTTTTAAAAAAGAAGAAGGATGGAGAACAGTGTTCAAAGTAAACATTGTTAGCACCTTTCATTACAGGTTTCTCGAAAATCATGCTTCCCGAATATGATGAAGAATAAAGAGGAAAAGTATGAACTTGTGCTGGGCTTGCAGGAATTAGCCAGCAGAGGAATGGCAGTAGAGGTAGTTGAGGAGATTGATGAGATAGAACCGAACTTTTTCGTGCAGAATCCTGCCCTACTTTTTCAGCTTAAGCAGGTATGGAAGTTAAACTTTTGCTTGGGGCACTAAATGTCACACACAGTGTTGTATTGATTAGAGCATTCTAATAATCCCTCTGGTCAGGTTGAATTTTTGAAGTTGGTTGGCTCCGGGAATCATACTCAGGCACTGAGGGTAGCCTGTTCTTTTCTGGGTCCTTTGGCTTCTAGTCATCCTGATCTGTTGAAGCCTTTGAAGGAGACTTTGCTAGCTTTGCTCAAACCTAATGAAGAGGCATTCAATGAACGCTTGCCCTTATGTGCTCTTGCCAATTCACTCCAGGTATGACATTCTGCACTCTTTATGGTAAAAACAGGTTCCAAATGAACCCTTTGCGTGCCTATCTTTTTTCCATCCTTACATCTCTTTATCTCCTCTGTGTATCTGTGTATGTAATACTGGGGTGCTGCTTCTTGATGTGAGAATGTGCTGTGCCTATAACTATCTTGTCCCTAGTTCAATGACCTTGTTTTTCTGCATTGAGGCTAAGAAAAGGTAGTTAAAGTAACAGCTTGAATGTTGGAGATGTACAACGTCCCATATCAGGAGTGGGAAAGGGGGGGGGGGGGGGTTAAATTAATGGGATACTCTACCCGTTGTCTTAAATTTTTACTTGAATCCTTATATTATTTCATATGGTGTCAGACAAAATTTGATAAATTTTAGTTCCTTCTCAGACCTGTTGTCTCTACTTTTGGCACAATCATATATTATCTGTACCTATTCTATCGTTCAGGATTTTCACTCAACTCAACCAATTGAGTCACTTACTTTACTACAATTCCATTTCGTAATTTATTGAGTCTGCACTTCTTGCTCTCCTGCGTCAGGCCCAAAGTAGGGCTGCTCTTTGTCCTTACCCTCCTTAAATGATCAAGTCTGCCAAGGTGAAACAACCCCCCCCCCCCCCCCTCCCAAAAAAAAAAAGGAAAAAAGTTCCAATTCAATTCACAGAAAAGGGTCAAATATACCCCTCTACTATCAAAAATTGTTTTAACTTACCCTCCGTTTCACCATCAGTACGTTTGTACCCCTATCGTTACACTTTGGTTCAAAAATACTCTTAATTTGGATGGAATGGCACGTGGCACATCAGGACTAAAGAGACCCGCCCCAAATTTTATTTACTTGAATCCATACTAACCCACCCCATAACCCGAATCCAAACAAATACATAGCTCTACGGAAATCTCACCGTCAAATTCGAGAATCGAGGGACCGGTGCAGCTTTCCGTCCAGCTTTTTCATTTTCATTTACCTGTTTAATGATTGGGTCCTGTATGACCATTCAAAAAGAGTCTCCACCTTTTAGTTAGAACAGAGTACAATGCCAGTATATCTTCTCTCTTTTTTTTTTGGTTGATAAGGACGATGAAAGTTATATCTTCTCTATCATGAAGGAAACCTATACCTGAAGGATATCAGATTCCGCTTTAGCTTGGGATATTGGGTTTTCTGCAACAACCTGCTTGCTGTTCAAGGAAATGATCACTATAACAAAGGTATTCAACAATGGACTACATGAGGAATAAATAACATTGGGTAAAGTCTTCAGTAAAATATGGTACTTTAAGTCTTTAACCAACCAAGACTATGCTTTTACTTTAGGTGGACCTCCTAAATACTCCTAAATTAAATCCATAACATCATTGTCATTGTAACGTAGAAAGAAAAATGAAGAATAATGAAAGAGATTAAGAACTCAACCGTGTAATTTTTGGCTCAAGCAGAAAAAGATTCTCCTCTATTTCCACTTTTCCATTTCTTAGCTAAATGGGGAAAAGAGTGGAGGAGTCATCTATTCAGCGCTTGCAAACTGAATGTAGCAGTAATATACTGTTCTCATTTCCAGTTTTCTTTAGTTTCCAGTTAAGACACCATAGATTTTCTCTTCCATTTTGACCCACATAGTTTTTCTTTCTTCTACTCATGAAACATTCAAAACCATTGTTGCAAAACCTACACTTGTACTGCAAGCAACTGTACTTAAGTTTAAGTTTTTTTTAGGGGGGTGGGGAGTAGGTGGGTGGGTGGGTAGAATCTGGTGGGGCTAAAATCCCTACTAGAAAGAAGAGTAGCTGGTTCAGGTTATGGGGTGGGTTAGTATGGATCCGGATAAATAAAATCTGGATAAATCTCTTTAATCCTGAAGTCCCACGTGGCATTTCGTCCAAATTAGGGGTATTTTTGAATTAATGTATAACGGCAGGGGTACACACACACTTATAGTGAAATGGAGGGTACGTTTAAACTTTGGATAGTAGAGGGGGTATATTTGGCTCTTTTTCATTCAATTTATGAACCGTGAACCAGGTTACTTGTACGGGAGAGTGTTAGAGATATACATCACCCCATAGTGTCATCCGGGTTTATAATGCTGAGCTACTTCATGCACGACTGGTTTTGAGTTGGATGATTAAATTCATTCTCTATGAGATTCCTAGAGAAGTTAGAGAAGGCACTGATAATGTTAACTTAAAAAGTATGATGAGGTCTCCCTTTTCATCGAATGAAGTTAAGTTTGCTCAACTCACAGGAAGATGCTGACATAAATAGTTGTTCAGTGAGTAATAGTCTGGTTTGAGCTGTTAACTGATTTTAGATACACAAAGTTCAAAGACTTGTTGAAAGGCCGAGTGCTGGTGTGTTGAGACCTCGAGGGTGTTTGGATTGGCTTATAAAAAGTAGCCTTTAAGCTAAAAGCCAAAAGCCATAAGTTGGTAATACCCAACTTTTGGCTTTTGACTTATTTTTGTACTTTTTACGCCTAAAAATAAGTGCTTTTAAGCACTTTTTATCATTGCCAAACACCACACAAATTAAAAAAGTGCTTAAAAGCCAATAAGCACTTAAAATAAGCCAATCCAAACACCCTCCTAATATAATTAAGTAATTAAAAGTGTGCTCTCTATAACATTTTAAGCTTAATCTTAGTCATACTTAACATGGTATTATAACAGGCACATCTCTTGGATTCAAATCTCACTGCCACAAAAAAAGGCAAAAATATATTTTCACATGTTTGGCCCATGAAAAAGAACCTGGCTAACACGTGAGGGCCGTGTTGCGACATAATATAATTAAGTACTAACTAAAACTGTGTTCTCCCTAACAGCTTAAGCTTTTAGATGAGATAGCTACACACTTATATAAGGTGGTTCTATTCTATAGCAAGGAGAAACACAAATAATGAGGACCTACTATATGTGAGCTTGGAATTGTATTGGTTATCCTTCATAAGCCATTTAAGATTTGGGAAAATTTTGAGAACCAAGATCTTCCTACTGCTCTTTTCCATTTTTCTTTTGTATGGTGGGGGGTTGGTATGTGGTTTTTGTATCATGGCTCACCTGATTTACTGTGACAATTGTTTGGCATGCAAAGGTTGCTATTGGTAGGAGGTTCGGTATTGAAGAACCCCAGCTTATGAAGATTATAAGGGCCACACTGTATACACACAGTGAGTGGTTCAAACTTCAAATGTGTAAAGATCGGTTTGAAGGACTCTTAAGGATCGACGCCCTGAAAGAATTTGGTGGCAACTTGATTATAGATGCTGCTTCCAGATTGGATGTTGACATGAGCGGCGATGGATCATCTCAAGTTACTGGTTCCTCAAATAATAGGAAACAAGAAGATGGAAGTCCAACCCAGTCATCAGCCAGAGATGTTGGATGTGATGAAAGTGCAATACTAAAAGTTATGGTGAGTTTTGTTCTGGTTTACAAGCTTGGTTCTAACTTTAACCTTGTTATTGCATCTCGATGAACCTGTTGTAGAAGACTTTGTTGTTGATGTTATTTTACTGATGTGTATCTCCCCCTGTCGCTGTGTGCTGCTTGAATCAGCAGATTATGTTAATTTTCTAGGTGTTCTCATTACGTGCCATTTTAGCAGGTTTTCGGTGCAACTGTTACTTATTTACGAATATTTGGTGCAGGAATTTCTGGCACTGCCCAGAGCAGATGCAATTCATCTCCTTGCACAATACAACGGTAATGCGGAGACGGTCATTCAGCAGATATTCGCGTAGTTCCTAGATTATAGTGGAGCAGTGATATTCGTTTATTTGTTACGTATATTTTATTGTACCATAAATTCTTACCTGTGAGGCTTATTACTGGCTGAAAGGGGATGTAATAACTTAAAAAAAGGGGGGGGAGGGGGGAGGAAGGGGGAAGGGAATGTCTTTATATGTAACCTTTCCACGTCAAGTTTGAAATTGGTTGATGAGAGGCACATTGGTTATGCGAAGTTCTCTGTAAATACCGGTCCATAAATGAGCTTAAACTGTCTGTCGCCATATTTACTTGGGCGGAGCAATCCAGGGAATCAAGAAGTTGAATCTCTTAGTGTTTCCGACGGAATGCTCTAAATTACAGAATCTTATAGATACTTCTTTTTATTGTGCGTTTACTGTTGCAATATTTGTTTGTACTTTGTATCTATATCAAGTTTAGTTATCTTTGCTTTCGGAGTTTAGTCAGTAGTCACGAATCGAGGAGAAACATAGGTAATTAAAATTCAAGTAAACAAATGATGACAAATGTATTTGTGGGAAAGTTTTGCCCTCTTGTGATATTGGCTGAAGTAGAATGATATGCTACTAAAGGAATGTAAGCTTTAATTCCACCAACACATACAGGAAAAAAGGAATGGCAAAATAGGAACATAATAGAACTGAAATACATAAGATATTCCCGCTGCAGACTGTAGCAATAAATAGGGTGACAATACATTGGCATCTAGACTAACCGGCTACTGGCATTGGACTCGCGGAATTTTCTCTCGTCCGACAGTATCTTCGCAAACCTGCAAGATTTTAAAACGAGACAAGGGGCACTAGTTAATTAGTATTTCATCAGCAGTTCTTTCTTGTAAAGTTTTTGTGTGTGTGTGTGTGTGTATATTCAACCATTCAACTGTAAATGGCAGACATGTAAACATGTCCCTGCGCGTGTACCTCTGAAGAGCTTCCTTGTTGGTTCCTCCATTTTCAACTGCCTCATAAACTCCCTTGTCCAGGTTTATCTTTGAAACTGGCTTTTCCAGCAGATGTTCTCCTACCTTGACGAGGCTTTGTAAGTTTTCCTTTGTGGCTATGTCAACTGAGGCCAAGTTCCCCGTCAAGGTGTCATCCTGGTATCACCCAAATGTTGTATCAAGTAAATTTAAAGTTATGGTAGTACCATACTATATAGCAAATGGTAACAAATTATAGCGGGCGACCACACATGATATATATAATAGAGTAGAGACGCTGCTGATTAAAGTCAAACCGAGGGCTCGGGTTTACCTGGATACGAAGGTACTTATCGTCCGAGTGAAGAGCTTTGAAAACCACAAAGTTGTGATAATCAACCATATCAGCGCTTGCTTGATTAAAAGCATCTATAATAGGTGTAGAGTTGTTATTTAATAGCCAGCTAAGTAATCCCCACTTGGCAGCCATTTGGGCATTGAATTTGTGCTCGTTCTTTGCATTGCCTGTCCCAAGTGATATTACCAGAAAACGACCATAATCCATTGGCTTGATAGGGAATAAGTCTCCGTGCTGCATCAATACTTGCTTGGTCACCTCACCAATTGCGACCAAAGTCTAAAATTCATCACATACATCAACAAAAGAGTCAATTATTTTCTACTCTAAAGTAGTGATCCAAGAATTTTATTTACTATGTCATCGATCTTATATACTTACTGGGTTATTAGCAGCGACACCACCATCAATTAGGTTGAATTCTCGTTCACTATCTTGAGCATCCTTGTTCTTGAAACCATAGGCAGGTAGAAAAGTTGGTGCTGCCGAGGTACTAATGCAAATGTCCGCCAGTTCTGCATCCAAATCAGGTTTCAAGATTGCCTACAAGAGGGTTAAAATGGTTAAGTACTCAACTTATGTACACAGGGGCGGATGTAGCGTTGAACCAACGGGTTCAATTGAACCCATAATTTTTGACGCGGAGTTAAAATTTACATGTAAAAACTTATTAAAATTGTAAAAATAGTAGATATGAACTCATAATTTTAAAAATAAAATAGGTTCAATACTAAAAACCTTGAATATTGAACCCATAAGATTTAAATCCTCGATCCGCCTCTGTATGTACACACATTTACAATTTTAAAACACTATCATTGTATTATTGTTATAGCAGGTCAACTGCCTCATTTTCAAAATAGTTAATTATCGATCTGTGATTTGATAGGGTAAAAGATTCTTGCACACTACTATTAGCGTATAGAAGTCCCTAATACTAATAAAATCACTTCCAAAGGGGACAAAAGGAGGATTATATTGAATCGAGGTGTACCTCATATGAGCTGAAAATAACTGGCTGAAGTTTCTTGATGTCAAAAGTTGGAATTACGACGGCAGTTAATGTATCATGCAACCTGGTACCTCCTAAGATACCCTTTATAAGTTTGTGAAGATACTTCCCGTCATATTTAGGTCCTCCCATTGCTTTGGTTAGATTTATGATCCCCGCTAATGGTCCACTGCAAGAATTAATAAACAAAAATCAAGATATGTTCATCATATTTAGCCTGGCGAGAGGTAACATTAATTAATTGCATTAAGGCAATGAATACGGACAAGTATATACTCTAATACAATTAATTACCCCATCTGGGGAAAGATTTTGGGAGAGTGCTCAAGATAAAACGGAGTAATATCTTTGGCAGCGTATAAAGGGCGTTTATCTTTGTTTGGTGCAGCTAACATCGCTGTTACAAGGCCACCAGTGCTTGTTCCTGCAATCAAGTCAAAATAATCCGCGATTCTTGCATCTTTACCGTCCAACTCCTACAGACAAAATGAATACAATAAGAGACAAAGCTAGTACGTACTTTAACTTGAACGTTTCAACCCGCCTTTAAGGTTCTTATTATTGAAGCCATATGACACTTTACAAGTTATTATGGGTTCAGAATTTCAATTTTGTTGAGATTTCAGTGATTTAACATAGCCAAAAGATCCTTATACTTGTAATCTTGAATCTTGTTGTTTAGTTAATTTGCTTAATTAATTACCTGAAGTTGTGATTCAAGATATGAAAGGATAACTCCTGGAATGATTCCTCTTATTCCTCCCCCATCGATGGTTAGAATGGTTATCAGCGTCCCTGTATTGGGAGGCGGCATTGCAACTCGAGATGATCCTGCTTCGTTTTCCATTGGCGTGTATATTCAACGAAGAAATAATTAATCGTAAACTAGGATGTATAAAGCGAGTTAATTAGTTCATCACTGTCATGTGCTAATCATAATGCGAATAAATAGAACGTGCAATCGTTTCAAAGACTATAATCATGAATAAAAAACTGATAAAAGAAAAAAATTTAATAATGGCTTTGTCAGCCACTACAAGAGGATAAATAAATTTGGGCTTTGAAGAGTTCATGAAAACAAAGATTTCAATTTTAGACTTATGATAATCATCGTGAAAGCCACCATCCTGAATAGATTAATTTGTTGTGATAGTTCCGTTGTCCAACAATTTAGACCTGAAAGATTAAGTGTTGGAGAATGTATAGAGTTTACGTTAAATAATAGATGGAGTAATAGTTAAGAACTATAGTGTTAAGTTTCTTGAGCGTCTAAGTATTACCAACATCTAATTAATTAAATAAGAACTATGATCATTAGACGCTAGTTTTTGCAACTTACACAAGGGTTTAGCATGATTTCATTTTGACTTTGCTAATCTTTTCTGTTTTACATCCCGGCCTCACTCGAAAAATTCAGCAAAAAAATAAAATATATAGAAACAAAAGAAAAGGTTTCTTCCTAGAATAATAATTGGTGGGATTTATATATTGCGGATCTTCTATGACCTTTAGGCGTGCTCTTTTTTCTTTGGTTTCCTGCCCCTTTCTGGTACTCACATTGGACCCGAATGGATTCGGATTCGCGCCGGAAAGTCTCACATTGGGGTTGTTACCCGATCGATCGTTTTGAGAGTTGTAGCCCCTTCCCCCAATTACTGCTCATTTTGTGCCTCATAGCTGTTATGTGACTTGTCGGGGTAATCGGTTCGGGCCCGGAGGAATTTCGGATTGAATTGAGACACTTAGTCTCAAGGTTAGAAGCTTAAGTTGAAAAGGTTGATTGGATATAGATTTATGTGTAACCGACTCTGAAATGGAGTTTTGATGGTTCCGTTAGCACCGTTGGGTGATTTTGGACTTAGGAGCATGTCCGGATTGTGATTTGGAGGTCTATAGTTGAATTAGGCTTGAAATGGCGAAAGTTAAAAATTTAGAAGTTTGACAGAGAGTGGACTTTGTGGTAACGCGGCTCGAATTGAGGTTCCGGGAGTTGGAGTAGGTCCATGGTATCATTTGTAACTTGCATGCAAAATTTGATGTCAATCGGACGTGATTTGATAGGTTTCAGCATCGTTTGTAGAAGTTGGAATATCTTAGTTTTCATTAGGCTTGAATTAGGGTGCGATTCGTGTTTTTGATGTTGTTTGATGTGATTTGAAGGCTCGACTAAGTTCGTATGATGTTTTAGGACTTGTTGGTGTTTGACCAAAAAGTATTAAGCCCTTTTAGTTAAACCAATTTAATGAATAAACAAGGGGGTAAATCCTAGTTAAGGATAATCAATTCTAGATCTTAGATGTATAACATGAATAGAAAAAGATAGTTGAGTACAAATGTTGGCAGTAGTTATGGCCGGATCTAATAGTATGAAAAAGACCATACATTAAATAACATTAAATAGCGATAAAACGTAAATAAAAGAGAAGATTCACCCAATCTTGAGTGAGGCGGATCCTCTTTCATTTGATAAAGATGAATGATAGACAAATACAAGAATCTTAGGACCCGTTTCGGATCTGATGGGGAGTGTGGGATAACAGATCATCTAATCTCTTTAGAGAGATGTATTTTTATTTTTCCTAGAGATAGAGAGTCTGCTCCATCCCTTTAGAGAAGTCCTGTCTTCCTATTTATAAGGGATATCCCTATGAAACCTTAAAAAGTACAATTAGAGGGAATATCTAGTAGAATATTCCCTTTGAAGATTCCAAAGCAAAACTAGTTGTTACATCTATCTATACTGCTCGACCTCGGCCTTGTTGATGATTACTGCTCGACCTCGGCCTTATTGATCAATGCTCGACCTCGGCCAGACAGCTCAATTTGATTCGCATGTTACTCATGACAATTGTCTCCGCATGTTGAATTTCTCTAATTTGATTTTGACCCATACAGTTAATCCCTCCGCTTATCGAGGTCGTCTTTTGGACGAGCTCGGTGAGTGGACTTCATTAATTGTAGTTCGAGAAATTCGGATGGGGAGGTCAAATAGTGAGGATCGCGGCTGAGGGTGTCGATCTTCAGGTCCAAGTGGTATCCCTGCGGGTTGAATTTGAGCAGAGTTCGACTAGGGCCAACGACTCGAGTGATGAGTTGATCGAGAAGACGGTAGAGTTGGAGAAGGCCAACGAGGCCAGGATGGCAGCTTTGGCAAGGAGGGCGACATAGGAGGAGGTCATCCGCGTCCTCATATCTGGACGGACGATTCGACCCTTGTAAGATGCATTATCAGGTACCCCCTTTGATTTGGAATGCTACTTTTGTTGCTTATTTATGATTCTATTTTTTGAGCGAGCTCGAATGTTAATTCGAGCGAGATCGAATATAAATTCGAGCGAGGTCGAATATTAATTTGAGCGAGTTCGAATGTTGATTCGAGCGAAGTCGTGTTGATTCGAGCGAGGTCGAATGTTTAGTTCGAGCGAGGTCGAACGTGAATTCGAGCGAGGTCGAATGTTGATTCGATCGAGGTCATGTTGATTCGAGCGAGGTCGAATATTTAGTTCGAGCGAGGTCGAACGTGAATTCGAGCGAGGTCGAATGTTGGTTCGAGCGAGATCGAATGTAAATTCGAACGAGGTCGAACGGAAATTCGAGCGTCGAATGTAAATTTGAGCGAGGTCGAATGTATATTCGAGTGTTGAATGAGAGTTCGAGCGAGGTCGAATGTTGATTCGAGCGAGGTCGAATGTGAATTCGAGCGAGTTCGAATGTTGGTTAACTTGAGCAGGGTCGAATATATTTTGTTTAATTGATACAGCGTCGCTTTAGAGAAAATGCGGGTGAGCTTCATGTACTCATGCTTTGCCTGAATATATCGAAGAGATTGACATGTTTTCTAGGCTGGCAGTCCAGTCCCAGTCTATATGGTCTCTTGGCATTTTATCGTTCCCTGTTCGCGTATCTAGGAGAATGCTCCTGCTTCTATTCCACTAAGAAAAATAGTTAGTTAAAACCAAATGAAATCGTTCGTTACCTCGATTTGATCGGTCGACGAGTGGAGGGGAGTGACCACGTTCCCTTCTCTGGTTATGCTTTTAGTGGCCGCTACCAATTTGGCAAGGCCGTCTGCTTCAATATTCTGTGCTCAAGAGATTTGGTCGAGCTGGCATTCATCGAACTCGGGTAACAGCTTGTAAATCTCAGCCTAGTATTTTTACAGTCTTTGTTCCTTGATTTGGAAAGTCCCTGTGACTTGATTGACAACGAGCTGAGAGTCGCACCGTAGGATGACTCGTTTTGCTCCATACTCGAATGCTAGCTTTAGACCCACAATCACGGACCAATCTCATGAGTACCAGATATATCACGTCCATCCAACTTTTAAATGCCTCTATATCGTTGTTGGCTGCAAATTCAAGCAAGCTAGCAAAAGTATGTTAAGTTTCAACAGTCAGACGACTCATGTTCATGTTTGTAGTACAACAAATACCAAAGCTGATGGTGTAGAAAGATAACAATCTCTTTTCTAACAGCTACATTCAAGAGTGTATACTCTCATCTCATAATCCAACAAAATTTGAGGTAATAAGAGCAAAGTGTATCCCTAGAAGCAGATCCCTAAACTTTCATGTTCATCACTACATATATACTGGCTATGTATATAGAGAAAGAGAAAGTGGGTAAAATTTGATTTTTAGAGATCTAGAGAAAACTAAAATTTTAACTAGAAAATCCCCACAGACGGCGCCAAATTATTTGACCAAAAGTATTAAGCCCTTTTAGTTAAACCAATTTAATGAATAAGCAAGAGGGTAAATCCTAGTTAAGTATAATCAATTCTAGATCTGAGATGGATAATATGAACAGAAGTATATAGTTGAGCACAAATATTGGCAGAAGTTATGGCCGGATCTAATAGTATGAAAAAGACCATACATTAAATAACATTAAATGGCGATAAAACATAAATAAAGGAGAAGATTCACCGAATCTTGAGTGAGGCGGATCCTCTTTCATTTGATAAAGATAAATGATAGACAAATACAAGAATCTTAGGACCCTTTTCAGATCTAATGTGGAGTGTGGGATAACAGATCATCTAATCTCTTTAGAGAGATGTGTTTTTATTTTTTCTAGAGATAAAAAGTCTGCCCCCTCCCATTAGAGAAGTCCTCTCTTCCTATTTATAAGGGATATACCTAGAAAACCCTAAAAAGTACAATTAGAGGGAATATCCAGTAGAATATTCCCTTTGAAGATTCCAAAGCAAAACTAGTTGTTACATCTATCTATACTGCTCGACCTCGGCCTTGTTGATGATTAATGCTCGACCTCGACCTTATTAATCAATGCTCGACCTCAGCCTTATTGATCAATGCTCGACCTTGACCTTATTGATCAGTGCTCGGCCTCGGTCTTATTGATCACTACTCGACCTCGGCTAGATAGCTCAATTCGATTCGCATGTTACTCATGACAATTGTCTCCGTATGTCGAATTTTTCTAATTTGATTTTGACCCATATAAATGGTATGTTCGGTGGAGGTCCTGGGGGCCTCGGGTGAGTTTTGGATGGTTAACGGATCAATTTTGAACTTGGTGTTATGGCTGAAGATTTTCTGGTGTCTGTATCTGGTTTTCTTATATGCGATCGCGTGGGCAGGTCCGCGATCGCGTATGCTTGTTTGGGGTAGTGATGATTTTTGCCTTATGCTTTCGCAGGAGGTGGTACGCGTTCACGTAGGTTTGGCTAGGCAGTGTATCGCGAACGCGTGGGAATTTCTGCATTCGCGAAGAGGTGAGGAGGCAACTGGGTGTCACGCGTTTGTGCTTCGCGATTGCGTGAGGTGAGACGTGATTGTGTAGGTTGGAGGAATTTGTGGTACACGTTCACATGGAGGTATCCACATTCGCATAAGGTAAGTTAGAGGGGTAGACTGTTTTGTGCTTCGCGATCGCGAGGCAATTTTCGCGACCACGATTAAGGATCACTAGGCAGAACTTTAAATATTTCAAAATGAGGGGTTTGAGTTCATAACACAAAAATTAATTTAGGAGCTTGGTAGGAGGCGATTCATGGAGAGATTTTCACGTGGGTGATTGGAGTAAGTGATTCCTGCCTAGTTTTGGTTAATTTCCATGATTATGTCTTTGATTTCAACATTATATTAGAGATTTGGGGTGGAAAATTGTGAAAAAATAAAAGAAAGTTCTTATGCCGAATTTTGAGGTTTTGATCGAGATTTTGGTATCGGATTTTAGTAATTTTGGTATGGTTGGACTCGTGATTGAATGAGTGTTTGGACTTTATGACTTTTACCTGATTTCGAGGCGTGGGACCCGGAGCCAACTTTTGAGTTGACTTTTGACTTTTGATTAAGAGCTTAGTATTTTCTTGTGGAATTGATTCCTTCCATGTTGATTATATCGCATTGTTTGTGGCTAGTTTTGAGGCATTCGGAGGCTTTTTCAGGAGGCAAAGGCATGTTGGAATAGAGATTTGCTCGAATTGAGGTAAGTAACACTTCTAAACTTGGCCGTGAGGGTTCAAAACCCCGAATTATGTGTTATATGATTGGTGTTGAGATGACGCGCATGCTAAGTGACGGGCGTGTGGGAGTACACCGTAAGAACTGGGATCTGGTCGATTCCATGAAACTGTATAGTGGATTTATCTTGTTGATATCCGATTTTCATCATATGACAAAGTAATTAAGACCCATGTTTAGGCTATATACTGGTACTGTTGGGACCTATAGTGGTCGTTCTTGCTGTTGATTTATAGATTATATTGAAATTTTGTACTCAGTTATATTTATTCATTGCATATTATATCTCAGTCTCTATTGTTATTTATTGATATATCATATCATTATTTTGGGCTAGTTTCATGATATTGTGAGCAGAGAGAGAGAGCGTGGAGAGATTGATGACTGAGTGAGGCCGATGGCCTGATTGTGAGTGACAATTATGGGATCGGGCTGCACACCGCAACATGTTTTATTGATTTATGGCTGGATCTGGCTTATTATAACGCTTGGGATGAAGGAGCCCCTCCGTAGTTTGTATAGACCCCCAGTGAGCGCAGTTGATTTATCTTGAGGGATGGATCTTCCCTGGACATGGATCTTGTCCGAATCATTTATATTCGATGATGAATCTTCCCCTGGGCTGGATTGGCCTTATACAGTACTGAGTGACTGACTGTCAGTTGATGTATATTTACATGGGATGGATCTTCCCTGGGCAGGATTGGCCATATACAGTACTGAGTGATTGAGTATTCTGAGAGTGTGGATACACGCGGCTTTCAGGGTAGTGCATCACATACAGCATGTGCATTGGCATGTAGATGTAGAGAGGCCATACTCTTCCTATCATTCAGAATTGATCTATTTTTACTTGAATTGAGCTTAACTATTGAATTTGAAAGCATGCCTACTTTTCTGTACTGTTATTTCTATATTGAATTGTACCTGTTGAGTTCGTCACTACCTTTCAGTCCAAAGGTTAGATTTGTTACTTATTGAGTTGGTTGTACTCACGCTACACCCTGCATCCCGTGTGCAGATCCAGGTGCTTCCAGTCACGGCGGTTGCTGAGTTGTGGAGTCCGAATTTTCGGCGACTATCGAGGTAGCTGCTTGGAGTTCGCAGACCTTGACTTTCCCTCCTTATCATTCATTTTATGTTTCAATTTTTATTTTCTAGACGATGTACTAGACTATGTCTTTATGTAGATGGTCATGCACTCGGTGACGCCCGGGTTTTGGGAGAGATTTTGTATTGAATTATGATTTCTTATTCTGTTTTTAAAGGGTTTTCCGTAAATTTAACTGCTTCCGTATCTTTCAAAGCTTTAGAGTGTTGGAAATGTCTGAGTAGTCGACTTGCCTCATTCTATGATAGGCGCTATCACGACGAGTTGGTTTTGGGTCGTGACAAGGGTAAAACGCTCCCTGACAAAGGCGACTCCATACGCAGGGACCTTTAGGCGTGTTCTATTTCTCCGTCCAGCTGACATACCTTCAATGCTAGCCCTCCTTCTTTAGCTCATGAATTGCTGAACCAGGTAACTTTCCTTTTTATTCCCTTCTTTTTTTAGCTCATAAATGGCTAACCCGGGCAATAATATTCTTTTCTATTTGTTTCTTTACGTACAATCATAAACTATTCAACAAGACTAGCCGACTGCTCCAAGATGACGCTGGTGTTAATTCCCTGTTTTTCTTTTCAAAAGTCTTTAGTCAGAGGTGTTGCAGTTCTCTAATATTTTCACAATTCAAGTAGCTTGTGGTGAAAGTAGAGTGGAATCATATGATACACGATGAAGCTTCAAAAAGAAAAAGTCAATACACAATTAGTAGTAGAAAAGAGCGGAAGAACTTATCAGCAATTGGTGTTTGCATCAAACAAATGTTTGCATATAAATTTTTATCACTTAATGATTAAGTACTATGTACTCCATATTCTTATTTTAATTTATGAGTCTTACAACTAAATTACTTGATGAATAATATTTTCCAGGAAAGAAAATGAGGTAGGGCTGTGAATTACCTTTGTATCCGTAGTTGTGGATTGGCCATACGAAGGGAAGTATATGTTTCTTCATATTTTAATATACAAACGTGTCGTACCTAAATTTTTAGTTTCTTTCTGATATACTTTGCACGCTACCGCCTGTTTAGCTTTGACATATTTCTGATACTCCCTGTCCCTGGCCTTAATTAATTCCCATTTCTCATTTTTCCAAAGAAAAATGATATTATAGAGCCGCTCCCAAAATAATAATCAAAAAAATGTATACTTTTTATATATATATATATACATTCTGCATGTTATACACAAATAAAATTATACAAATTTTATACATTTTTTCGGCTACTAAATGTAAATAGTTTTTGGCACGGGTTAAAAATGAAAATAGCCTTTTTCATTCGTGTTAGATTAGTTAGTGTTGATGGATTAGTTTTTTGAGAAGGATTAGAAGAAAGGTAAAAGTATTTTTAAATACTTCTTGTTTAATTACTTGGTTTAAAATATTTGAGGGGAATTTTGGAGAAAAATCAAAGTTTGGTTATAACATTAATAGTTATAGATAGGAAACCATAGGAAACCAAATTAGCAGCCCGAAACTATATTTGTTTTTTCAATTTTCTTTTTCTTAATTGTTTTATTAAAAATGTTTATTTTATTTTATCTTTTTTTTTCACCCGGTGTTTGGTATTAGGATGGGGCCGACCCGACTAAATTCGATTTTTCATCGGGAAGTCTCATATTGGAGATAAATATCTTATTTTATTAAACACATTTTTTCCTTTTTAAAACGGTTTTAGAATTCAAAAAGGAGAATGTTTATTTAAAGAAGTGCCTGTTCAGAAAGAGCTGAGTCTGTTCAGTTCAACAGACGTTTAAGGTGTTAATATAATAATTTTTGCCTATTTATACTACATTATAAATTATTTACTCTTTATAGAGAGGTTATTACTTAATTACATTAGCATATACAATTTACCATTTATATTCAAAATAATATATTAGACATCTTACCCATGCTTTAATTTTCTCTATTTTTCTTCTCCATATAGATATTTCTCTCTCAATTTCTCTTCTATTCGACTTTTGCAGATGAACATGTTCGAAGATTTGAAGAATAGTAAAGAAAAATGATTTCACCAGTTCAAAGAGAATACATACGTGAAACACCAACACAATTGGGTTACCAAAAGTTTTTTTAGATGAATAAATAAGATATTATCTACGGGAGTGGCACTTAATTGAAATCAATTGACGGTATAATTGAAACTAAACTGAATTAGACCGTGTATAAATGAGCTTAAACTCCATTGATATCTATTGGAAAGATTAGAAGCTTTGAATTCGATTGTGTGTTGTTACAAATGCTTGAAAATGTCCTTTGGAGTTTATATCTCAATTTTGAGAGAATTTGGTGAAGATTCGAGGTGCCTTTTGTTAGAATTTCAGATTGAAACTCGAAAAAGAGAAAAAATATATTGTATATATTTTGTATATCGGGTGTAGAAACGGCATACAAATATATTCATCTAACATAATTCCTTTGATAAACCGGATTCTCATTTCTTAATGATATTCCACGATCAAGACAATTGGTTGAATCCCGTGAAACCATTTCATAGAAGTTCATTGATAGCTTCTTTTTATAAAGTAAATCGACTTTGATTCTTGAATAATCCACATCACTATCGCCAAGAATTTCCGCGAAGGGCTTGAAACGACCATATTGCCTTCCATCACTCCAAGCGGATGACTTACATTCTAGACAGGTTTGCTCAGCCGGAAATTTCCAAAGAATGGGTAGAGTTCTTCGACAATCTGACCAAGGAACATGTGCAATGGATGTTTGAATGGTTCCCAACGGACGAATTTATCATCAGATCCAGGGACGCTCCACACCTGGTGTTGATTGGGTTGAGAGGGATATACCCTTATGTCCCTATCCGAGCTATGAGGCAAGCAGGTAGGAAACAGTTTGTACCAATGGTCGCCAAGATGAGTCATTTCAGGGCAGACTTTCAAGACGATGACGTCCCTTACAAGTGCCAAGCTCAACACATGTGGCACTGCAAAATCATTGTGGAAAAGAACAACGTTGATCTAGACAGGTATCATGCGAGGTGTGAGCCTCTCTACCCAGCATGGTTAGAGAAAAATCTAAAAGGAATGGTAATGGCAGGAGCCGGTCGAGGGAATAGGATCATAGACGAAGAAGCTGAAGCTCATGTCACATACAATAGGCTGCGCAAGAGGGTCCACGACTCTGAGAATGAGATCGGGAAATACATGAGAGGAATGTGAAGTTTATCGAAGAATGGAAATAAATGGCAGTCACTTCCAATAGGAAACTGGAATATCTAGAGCGAGGAATAGTAGAGCTGGAAGGTAAAGTCATAAAGAGGATCGAGGATTGCCAGAACGTTGAAGGAGCTGAAGGAGGACATCTGGCCAGAGCCTAGTTGTTGCTAGGTCTGCGCGAGCTAGAGGACCTGTATGATGGAGTTAGGAAGATCAAATCTAGGGAAGGTCCTTCTGGGACCAAATAGGCTAGATTTATTTTCTTTCTTGAAATGTAATAAGGCCAAGTGCCAGTAGTAACTTATTTTTTTTTCTATTATCTTAGTGTCAGTTGGGATTTGTCTATTTTTACATTATGAAATGAAGCATTTATTGGCATCTAAAGTTCTCCAAATCTATTTGTCGCTAGGCCTACCTCAGGCACAATGAGGCTCCCCAAATTAGGGCACGAATTTACATTCCCGCAATATGTGTTTAAATACTGCAAACATTTCAGAATTCTCATTGACTTGTTACCTTTTGTTTTTCCTTATTTTGATTATTCCCATCCCCTTAGGTTGGTTCACTCATACTGGCCTCATCAGCGTATCACACCAGATCTAGAGGCCCTCCACCTCCTCCTCCTACAAGCAATACAAAAGGTAGAGGAAAAGCCAAAATGGACGACTTAAGTGGTATCCGAAAGGAGAATATTGAGAACGCAAAAACTTCAGATGGCCGTAGTACTCCAGCCCTAAATGATCTAGTCTTGAGATTGGAATAAAAGATACTGGAACTGCAAGGAGAACTTGAGCAGGTCTGCAACTTGGAAAACTTGTCACTTACCCTAAATGTCCCCGACATCCACCAACAAAACACAAAAAACCCAGCACCTCCCCAAAATACACAAAAACAACATCCACAAAATCCTCCCGCACCAAATCAATACGCAACTCCACCCCAAAATCTCAATCTATCATCAATACCGACTCCGCCACAACATCACCACCCACCCATTCAGTACCCGCCAACCACCACTTACCATACTCCCAAAAATACACCACAACTCATTCCCGATCCCCAAAGCTCCACTAATGGCCATCATTATAACCAAGTCCTTGGTACCCATCAAAGCAACCCTATATACGTAGAAACCGTACCTCACTCTATCCAACCAATCTCCTATACACCGGAATCCTCTGAGAAGGACATGCTTATTAAAACATGGATGAAGAACTCAAGAAGTTGACGAGCCGAGTTCAGGGTGTCGAAGGTGGCAAAGGAATAAAAGAGTTGAACTATGAAGACCTATGCATACCACCAGATGTAGAATTGCCAGAAGGATAAAAACCTCCCAAGTTTGAGATGTTTGACGGCACAGGAGATCCCAATGTTCATTTGAGGACCTATTGTGACAAGTTTGTCGGGGTCAGAAAGGACGAAAAGATCTGAATGAAACTCTTAATGCGGAATCTTACTGGAGATGCTTTGTCCTGGTACATCAGCTAAGATCCACAGAAATGGTCTAATTGGGTGAATATGGCATCGGATTTCATGGACTGGTTTAGGTTCAATACAGAAAATGTACCAGATGTATTCTACATTCAGAATCTTAAGAAGAAACCTACTGAGACTTTCTGTGAGTATGCTACTCGTTGGAGGTCAGAAGCGGCTAATGTCAGGCCTTCTTTGGACGAGGAACAGATGAACAAGTTCTTCATCAGAGCACATGATCCACAGTATTACGAAAGGTTGATGGTTATCGAAAATCATAAATTCTCTAATATCATCAAACTCGGGGAAAGAATTGAGGAAGGCATCAAAAACGGGATAGTAACAAATTTTGAGGCACTACAAGCCACAAACAAAGCATTACAATCAGGCGGCATATCAAAAAAGAGAGACGTTGGGGCAGTAATGGTAGCCTAGGGCTCGAAATCTCCACTTACCTATCAAACACCTCCACCCACATATCAAACACCTCCACCCATATATCAAACACCCTCGCCTACATACCAAGCATCACCACCTACATATCAGCCTTCATCTCCCAGATATTCCCAACCAGCCACTATCTATCACACCTATAACTCCCAACCATCCCATTTTCAGTCACCTCCAACTCGCCAAAACTTTCCAAGACCAAGACGCAATTTCGACCGCAAGCCACCCAGACAATATACCGCCATTACTGAACCCATCGACCAACTGTATGAGAGGTTGAAAGTCGTTGGTTATGTCACCTTCATCCCTGCTGTAGCATTAGAGAATCCATCCCAATGGGTCAATCCGAACAAAACTTATACGTACCATTCTGGTATGAAGGGGCACACCACTGATGAGTGTCGAACAATGAAGGATAAGATCCAGACGCTATTCGACAACAAGGTCATACAGGCAAAAGAGGCCGCACCCAATGTCTGCAACAACCCCCTAATCATAGAGGTGGTAGGTACATATGATAGAGACAAACGAAGAATAGGACCCCGAGGGGTCGATTGGGCTTATTCGAGAAGGCGATGACTTTAAAGTTGCAGTCATGCTTACTCCTATTATGGTACAGACTCAGTCACCAATCGAGGTCGAGGTAGCAGCACCGGTTACATTTGAGGTAGAGGTAGCTCCACCTGTGGCCACCCCCGCTCCTTTTGAAGTAGAAGTGGTCACACCTTTCACTGTGACAGTATCAACCATACCTCCATTTGACTCAAAAAAAATACACTGGGATTACGTGGTCGAGGCTCGGTGAAAAGGGAAGGCCAAGGTAGAAGAATCTGACGTTGTACAAGGAATGACTAAGATTGGAAGAGTCTATACACATGAACACTTGGGAGGATCAAGTAAGGATGCCATTACCAGGTAGCCTATCATTGAGACAGGGCCAGATGACTTGTGGAGGAAAGTACAAGCAAAGGAGTATTCTGTCGTTGATCATTTGAACAAAACCCTTGCTTAGATATCTATCCTATCACTGTTGCAAAACTCAGAGGCACATAAGAATGCCTTAATGAAGGTGTTGAGAGAGGCTTATGTACCCAATAACATCATTGGCGGAGAAATGGCCAATATGGTGGGACAAGTACTGGAAAGTCATAAGATCATCTTCTATGAAGATGAGCTTCCGCCTGAGGGGTTGAATCACAATCGAGCATTGCATATTATAGTGCAATTTGAAGATAAATTCATTGCCAGGGTCTTGGTTGACGGAGGTTCAAGCCTCAATATTTGTCCGTTGAACACTCTAAAAAGGTTGGACAAAGGTTTCCACAAAATACAGGTAGGAAGCATGAATGTGAAAGCTTTCGATGGGTCCCAACGGGCCATAATTGGGGAAATCAACCTTTGCTTGCAGATGAGGCCAACTTGGTTTGACGTCGAGTTTCAGGTGCTCGACATACCAGCCTCATATAATTTTCTGCTGGGCTAACCATGGATCCATGCCGCTGGAGCCGTTCCTTCCACACTACATCAAGCCGTGAAGTTCAAATGGAATTGTCAGGAGGTGATCATTAACGGAGATGGGAGTAACCCCATTTACACTTGTCAAACCATCCCGACTATTAGACATAGAAGAAGACTAGGAGGGGAAACCTATCATCACATTGAACGGGTCAATGCCGTCGAGAAGGATAAATGGTGGAGTAGTAAAATAGAAAGCATATTGGCATGGTCTGGATATGAACCTGGCAAAAGGGTTGGGGAAGAACCTCTAAGGTATCACTAAACCGATACGGCTGAAGAATCATGGTACCACCTTTGGGCTCGGATATCAGTACACATGGCAAGAATATAATGATTGGTTGCCCCCATGGCGCGGACAATATTACCCTCTCGAGCAACCAGTGCCATGCCTAGAACAAGCTTTTCACCAACTGATACGATATGGGGGACTGCAGAAAAGGAAGCACTAACTGGGTTGAAGAATTTGTTCTTGGAGGACGAAGACATGGACTGCAGTGCCATAATTGAGGAGAAGGAGGAAGAAGGCCTCACTATTCAGACCGTAAAGAAGGGAGCTGTTCTCAGGAACTGGACCGCCACACCATCCTGAGCCCGCCGAGTCCCTGGGTAGCTTGGCAGATTTTACTTCTATAGCCATTCTAGGCATTTAAGATTTCCAGTAATTTTGATTTACTTGTTTCAAAATAAATGCTCGATTCATCGAGCCTTACTTGTCTAAATGATTTTTCGGTTTTAATCAAATGCATTTGCTTCTTTATTATTCATTACTATTTCTACACTTTTTCTTTCTATAGCGTTATTATTACTTTTCCTGATGAACCAGTGACTGTGACATGTAATGAGGAAACACAACATGAGAATAGTGATTTAGATGAAGAAGATGAGATACCTAAGGAAGTTGTCAGGGAGGTTGAAAACTTTGAGAATAAGCCCAAGTCCAATCTGGACAAAACTGAAGCGGTAAATTTGGGGGACGCCGAGACCGTCAAGGAGACCCGCATCAGCATTCACTTGTCACCAACAGAGAAGGAAGAATACATTCGTTTTCTAAAAGAATATGAGGAAATTTTTGCATGATCATATGATGACATGACCGGTTTGAGCACGTCCATAGTAGCTCACAAGTTGCCTACTAATCCTATGTGTCCGCCAGTGAAACAGAAACTCAGAAAATTCAAATCAAATAGGAGCCTGAAAATCAAGGAAGAAGTTACCAAGCAGATCAAAACCAAAGTTCTCAGGGTGGTTGAGTACCCAACTTGGTTAGCTAACATTGTGCCAGTTCCAAAGAAGTATGTGAAAGTCAGAGTATGTGTTGACTATCAGGATTTAAACAGATCAAGTCCCAAGGATGACTTCCCACTGCCAAATATACACATCTTGATCAATAATTGCGCCAAGCATGAACTCCATTCCTTTGTAGATTGCTTTGCGGGTTATTACTAGATCTGGATAGACGAAGAAGATGCAGAGAAAACAACTTTCATTACACCTTGGGGGTATATTGCTACAAGATGATGCCATTTGGTCTAAAGAATGGTGGGGCTACTTACATGAGATCCATGACAACTATCTTTCATGATATGATACACAAGGAAATAGAGGTGTATGTGGACGACGTTATTATCAAATCCAAGAAGTCCGCAGACCACATAGCGGACTTGAGAAAGTTCTTTGACAGGCTAAGGAGGTACAACTTGAAACTGAACCCTGCAAAATGTGCATTTGGGGTTCCCGCAGGAAAATTATTGGGATTCATTGCTAGTCATTGAGGGATCGAGCTGGATCCGTCCAAAGTCAAGGCTATTCAGGAGTTACCACCACCGAGGAGCAAAAAGGACGTGATGAGCTTCCTAGGATGTCTCAACTATATCAGTCGATTCATAGCACAGTCCACAGTCATATGTGAACCCATCTTCAAGATGTTGAGGAAAGATGTCGAAACAAGCTGGACAGAGGATTGTCAGAAAGCTTTTGACAAGATCAAGGAGTACCTGTCCACACCACCAGTTCTAGTCCCACCAGAACCAGGACGACCTTTGCTACTCTATCTATCTGTATTGGATAGAGCCTTCGGATGTGTTTTGGGACAACATGACAAGACAGGAAGAAGGGAGCATGCCATATACTACCTGAGTAAGAAGTTCACACCTTACGAAGCACGGTACTCTTTGCTAGAACGCACTTGCTATGCTTTGACCTGGACAACTCAGAAATTGAGGCATTACTTCTGTGCCTACACTACATACCTCATATCCAGGATGGACCCTCTGAAGTACATATTCCAGAAACCCATGCCGACTGGAAAGTTAGCCAAATGGCAAATACTGTTAAGTGAGTTCGATATCATCTACGTAACTCAAAAGGCGGTCAAAGGGAAAGCATTGGCAGATCACCTTGCTGAAAATCCGGTGGGAGGAGCATATGAACCTTTGAAAACATATTTTCCCGATGAAGAAGTGTCGTTCATAGGGGAAGACATTACCGAAACATACGATGGTTGGAGGATGTTCTTTGACAGAGCTGCAAATTTCAAAGGAGTGGACATTGGAGCAGTTTTGGTATCAGAAACGGGTCAACATTCTCCGATATCTGCTAAACTCAGATTTTCTTGCACCAACAACATGGCAGAATATGAAGCCTGCATACTAGGGCTCAATATGGCAATCGACATGAACATTCAAGAGTTGCTGGTAATCGGTGATTCAGATTTGCTTTTGCACCAGGTACAAGAAGAGTGGGCCACCAAGAATTCTAAGATATTGCCATATATGCACCATGTGCAAGAATTGAGAAAGAGGTTCACAAAGATAGAACCGACATATGCCCAGAATTCAGAATGCATTTGCCGATGCATTAGCCACCTTGTCATCTATGATACAACATCTAGATAAGAATTATATTGATCGCATTCCGATAAGGATCCATAATAAGCCGGCATATTGTGCGCATGTTGAAGAAGAAACAGATGGAAAGCCTTGTTTCCATGACATCAAGGAGTATTTGTCAAAAGGAGAATATCCGGAGCATGCAAACCACACTCAGAAATGCACATTCCGGAGATTGTCCAATCATTTCTTCCACATTGGAGGAAATCTATATATAAGAACTCCCGATTTGGGATTGCTAAGATGTGTCGATACAAAGGAAGCTTCTAAGCTACTTGAGGATGTACATGCCGGGACCTGTGGCCCGCACATGAATAGTTTTTTCTTGGCTAAGAAGATACTCAGGGCCGATTACTTTTGGATGACCATGGAGACAAATTGCATCCAGTATGTCCGCAAATGCTTTCAATGCCAGGTGCATGCCGATATGATAAAAGTGTCGCCAAACGAGCTCAATGCAACAAGCTCACCTTGGCCATCCGCCGCCTGGGGAATGGATGTCATTGGTCCGATCGAACCCACTGCTTCAAATGGACACATGTTTATTCTAGTATCCATTGATTACTTCACAAAAAGGGTAGAGGCTACATCTTACAAAGCTGTAACCAAGAAAGTCATCGCGGATTTTGTCAAAGATCACATTGTTTGTCGATTCGGAATTTCCGAGTACATTATTAATGATAATGCCGCCAATATCAACAGTGATCTGATGAAAGCCATGTGTGAAACTTTCAAAATCAAGCACAAGAATTCCACAGCCTACAGACCTCAAATGAATGGAGCCGTAGAAGCCGTCAACAAAAACATCAAGAGGATACTAAGGAAGATGGTAGAGAACCACAAACAATGGCACAAGAAGCTACCTTTCGCTTTATTGGGATACCGCACTACAGTTCGCACATCAACCGGGGCAACTCCCTACATGTTGGTTTATGGTACTGAGGCCGTCATCCCAGTCGAGGTAGAATTTCTTCTTTAAGAATCATACAGGAAGCGGAACTCACCGATGCAGAGTGGATAAGGAGTCTCTATGAACAATTGGCCCTTATATATGGAAAAAGAATGAACGCAGTATGTCACGACCAACTTTATCAGAACAGAATGTCCAGAGCTTTCAACAAAAGGGTCAAACCACGTCAATTCGCACCAGGTCAGTTGGTGCTGAAGAAGATCTTCCCATATCAAGATAAAGCCAAAGGGAAATTCTCTCCCAATTGGCAAGGTCCGTACATGGTTCACAGGGTGCTGACAGGAGGAGCGCTCATACTTGCAGAAATGGACGGAGAGATCTGGCCAAAACCAATCAATTCAGACGTAGTCAAGAGATACTATGCTTAGATTATTTACATTTCCTCATTTGATGTAATTGAACTACGCTTGACCTGATTCCCGTTTAAGAGGGGATACGTAGGCAGCCTTATGGGTTCGGTCATATCATAATAAAATTTCCATTTCCCTCAAGATCAGAAACTAGGGCATCCTCAAAATTCCGGAGCAAGTCCAGCCGACGCCATCACATGCTAGAAGGTCAGAAATTGGTTAAGAAACTGGGGAAGAATTTTGAGAAGGATTCTCAAAATTCCGAAGAAGGTTCAACAAGGCCTATTATCCACAAACGATCAAAAGATCATCTACCAAACTGGGGCAGAATTTTGAGGAGGACCCTCAAAATTCCAATATAAGAAAGCTGCAATGCCTTTGAGATGTGTTACAGTCACTAGTTCATCTAAATTACTTAATATATCAATATATTTCTAAAATAACTCTATTTTTATCAGTAATTGCATATTTTCGAAAATTCTATTTCCATAATAGTCAGGTGCTACCCAGGGGAATTCGAAAAGGCTTCCAGAGCGGAGCAAAGCAAGGCTAGCAGACGAAGGCACGAACCAACCTCCCCTCACAAAACGTACAATTTTTCTTTGAACGCAGGCACATCTGACGCAGCGATAGCATCCGCAAATATATACACATAACAAATTCACTATCAGATACTGAATATATCTCCAGCTAATACATATACTACTCTTATTTGATACTTGCTCTCTGCATGGGGCTAATCCCTGCCTCCATACCTACATAAGGCTAATCCTTGCCTCCATATTTGCATGAGGCTAATTCCTGCCTCCATACCTGCATGAGGCTAATCCTTGCCTCCATATTTGCATGAGGCTAATCCCTGCTTCCATACCTTCATGAGGCTAATCCTTGCCTTCATACTTGCATGAGGCTAATCCCTACCCCCATACCTGCATGAGGCTAATCCTTGCCTCCATATTTGCATTAGGCTAATCCCTGCCTCCATAATTGCATGAGGCTAATCCTTGCCTCCATATCTGCATGAGGTTAATCCTTGCCTCCGTATCTGCATGAGTCTAATCCCTACCTCCATACTTGCATGAGGCTAATCCCTGCCTCCATACTTGCATGAGGCTAATCTTTGCCTCCATACTTGCCTGAGGCTAATCCTTGTCTCCTTATTTGCATGAAGCTAATCCTTACCTCCATATTTGCATGAGGTTAATCCTTGCCTCCCCATCTGCATGGGACTGAGCATTGTCCCTCTTTGAACAAATATTGCACCATTTCTAGTACTATCTATTTGCTTTTCGGTCGGGCTAAGCTCTGCCCTCCATTTTACAAGACTAAGCCTTGTCTTGTTAATATCATATTATTGCATATCATGGGCTGAAATATCGCAATCTATACGAAGGCATCATAGTCTAAAAGACATCATCCTCATAGCCGAAAGACACCATGCCATGGCCTAAGGATCCCTCAAATTTGCATATCATTATTCAAAGGCGTCATGGTTCGGAGGTACCATCTTCATGGCCTGAGAACACCATTTCATGGCCTACGAATCCCTCACTAAACAATTCATAGCCCAGGACATCATGGTCCGAGGCTTTATCCTTAACCGTCCAAAGACAACTTTCATGGTCCAAAGGGAACCTGCATCATGTTTAATTTTCCGCACAAATACATGTCGGTAGCATCTTTTCATCTTCAGGTGACCAGTAAGAAACCGCTGTCCTAGCAGGAGAGACCTTGCTCCAGTTCCTTCAACTGTCTCGAACCTTAACTGCTCACCATAGCCACTTTTGCATCCCGTGTCTGTTCTTGCAATGACTTCATCGGTATATTCCACCGATGAATCCAGAACTACACATGGCCTGATTTTGCTAAAAACTAGGGATATGTAGGCAACTTGGAGATCGAATTCTGGCCTCTGTCTTTCCAAACATCCCGTTTGGTCAAAATTGGTCATTATTTCTTTACCCGAAAACTCTTTCATCCTTCTCGGGTAAAGAGGGACAGTTGTTGATACCTAATTTTTTCTTATATTTTTTAATACATATATATACACCTTCAAAATAGCATATATGCATATATAAGTATTTTTATAATTTTTCTATAATTTTTAAAGGCTTCAAATTGATTTATTTCTTCCCTTTTTACTTATAAAATTTCCAATAATTATTCTTAAAATTATTTCTGTGGTGATTTAGTCATCTAAATTCTATATTTATGCCAAAATATTGTTTAAATATTTTTAGTGCATTTTTATAGTTGTATTTACATTTTTAAACAAATTTGCATATATTTGCAATACTAGCCCTATTATTGCATAATTATATTTTTGATACATAAAATGATCCTTTATATTTTTAAAATGTTAAAACTGAAGAGACTTTGTATATTTTCACTATTTCATTACTTTTACTGGCTTTTAGTACTTCTTTATAGCATGTTGACGTGCCTTTACGTGGTTTCTATTACTCAGTCCGCATTTATTATTATTACTCACTGAGTTGGAGTACTCAATTACTCCTGCACCCCGTGTGCATATTCAGGCGCTTCAGGTCCCGCTAGCGAGTGTTGATCCTTCTAGCTCAGGCAAATTCGGAGATTCTCTAGGTAGTTGCCGGCGTTCACAGCCTAGAGCTTCTTACCTTATCTTATTTTCTCTGTTTTAGCTCTATATTAGACTATGAAGGCTCTTCAGACTTGTAGTACATTGATATATGCTCATGACTGGTGATACCCCGATGTCGGACTGTGTTGGTTTTTACTTCCGCAAATTGTACTGTTCACTGCTTATTTTGGGATTTTATCATGTTTAAGACTTAATACTTATTATTTTAATTTCTTAAGATTGAAATGGGAAAGTGTCGGCTTGCCTTGTATTCACGAGAGGCGCCATCACGGCCGGGTCCGGATTTAGGGTCGTGACAAGTTGGTATCAGAGCCTAGGTTACATAGGTTTCACGAGTCATGAGCAGGTTTAGTAGAATCTCGCAGATCGGTATGGGTACGTCTGTATTTATCCTCGAGAGGCTGCAGAACCTTTAGGATAAACTTCATATCCTTGAAATTCTTTGTTAGTTTGTATGAGTCCACCAAACCGTAGAGTACCTGGTCCTCTACAAGATTCTGCTGAGAATGCTAATAAAATAGTTCGTAAATAAGGTAGAGGATTTTTACGTGGAAAAATCCCACACAAGGGGATCAAAAATCACAACCTACACCTGTAGGCTTTTAACTTCACTAACTTGTAAGAACCTATTACAAGCCACTTTGCAATGACTCATATTGCAAAGGATTTACTCAACTAACTTGTGGTACTCTTACCACAAGCCACTTTGTGACTTCCTAGTTACAAAGGCTTTTTTTAACTTGTGATGTTTTCACCACAAGCCACTTTGTAACTCTACAATTACAAAAACTTTTCCTTATGACTAAATCTAGTCACAACATAAACTCAAGGAGTTTACGGATTTACAAGAGGATTCCTAATCAAACGCTTCTAGGTAAGCAGTTTAGGAGATACAATAAGTACAATAACAAGGTTACAACTCAACTAGGGCAACAACAAGCTATCTTTTAGGAACTGGTCCCTAGTTGCGTTTAACCTTGTTCTTCAAGCTTGTGAGGATTGATTTCTCTGTTTTTGTAAGAATCTTGAATGAGAAACAGAAACCGTCAAGTGATGTTTTGTGTAAAACTCATTGTAGGTACATCTTGATCACATCACTTGAAATGATGTGAGTACTTTATTTGGTTAGAGAATGAGTGGGTGCTGGAGACAGTGCAGTGCGGCAAAAACAGTGCCGTCAGTCACTTCATTTCCAGCTATGTCCAATTGACTTTGTACTGCTATGAGAAAACCACAAGAGTATCAGGTCCTTGTATGTGTTCCTAGCTCCTGAAGCTGTAGCAGTTCACCTTTAGCTGGAATCCGTTAAAGCTTGCAGTAGTCCAAGTAGGTCAGGTTCCCTATCTGGTTCTTAACAGTAAGTTTGTTAGATCATCAAAACATAAGGCAAGAATATTTAAAATCTATTAATTTTTCCCTTTTTGATGATGACAAACTTAACATTTATAGAGTGGAGTTAGAGCACTAAGAACCAGTTTATGTATCAGAGGAACACAGAGTTCCCCCTGAGACTATGCCTTATCGTAACAACAATAGTTCCCCCTGAGTATTATTTTTCCTCCTTTTGGCATCATTAAAAAATAACAGCACAAAGAAGTCCAACTAAGCTAACTCATGCCACATATGTGCACACAATCATGATAGAGAATAGAACACAGAAAGAGAGTACTGACATAATAAAACGAGGATTGATATTAATAAAGTTTTAATATGCCTCTGCTTTGAAAAAGTGAGAGGTAACATTGGACTTGTTAACGGGAGTAGTAGTGTTTCATCCCAACCAAACAAAAAAAGAAAATAAAAACATCCGCCAAACCATCAAAAGAAAGAAAAATATAACAAACATATCCAGACACTGGTCACTGAAAGGGTACTTAGAGGGTACTAGGAGTAAAAGTCTTGGTAGCTGCAACAAGTATTTGGAGAACGAGGTCTATTCGGGCGTTTGCTGACTTTTGCTCATTGAGCAGTTCTGCTTTCAGGTTCTCTACTTGCGCCCTGAGATCAGCATTCTCCTGTGTCAAACAAGCCACTTCATCATTTGACATCGGAACCCCTCGGGCTTGCTAACCTTCCAGGATATCATTTATGGCCTTCAACCAACGAATTTCCTCATCTACACTGTTCTGGGCATTGATAAGCTGTGAAACGGTTGATGTACTTCCTACCCCCCATACTTTTCCACACACTCGCACTCTTCCAAAGTCGTCTGTGAGAAAGTCTGCTTTCGAGTCCCTACTTTGCCCACCCCCAGTGGGACTTTAAAGAATTTGAACACTGGAGTAAGCAAGAATCCATAGGGAAGGCCATGATTACCGTCTTTGAAGGTGGAAACCTTTTGCATGTGTTCAATCATAATAGCAGGAAGACTCACAGGAGTAAAACCGTCCAGGTGCTCCATTAGGAATAGGTCAGACTTAGAAGCCACTGACCTCCTTTAAGCTCGAGGCAATAGAACTTTCTTAACCAATTCAAATAGCAGCTGGTAAGCAGGGAGTAGTGCTTTCTTATGGATCTGGTCCCCTTTCTGGTTAGTTTACCACTGCATTTATGAAGTTATACTGACATACATCTCTTACACTGGACACACCAGCTATAGGAACTTTTAAGATCTCTCCAAGCAATTTTACATCAAAGACGATGTCCACCCCATCGACCAAAACACAAACATGGTCAGTATCAATTGGAAAGAGGCTAGCAAAGAAACTTTGTACCTCCTCCTCATACACCTTAGGTGCATCAATTTGAAATAGATGCACCCAACTTTGAAACTCGACCATTTCCAGAATTTGGCGCATTCCAGCCATCTCAGAGATTGCTGGGTCAAACGTATGACCCAGCAGAACTTTTTGATGCCTCAGACGCTTAGAGCCAAGGTTGACATCACTTCTCATTTCCTTCAAAGAACCAGGTTCTTCAAAAGATTCAGACTTGCGTTTCCCAAACTTCTCTCCACTGACTTTGCCTTTTCCCTTGGATTTGACTAGGACATCCTCATCAGACATGGAAAACTCACTCACTACCTCTTTCTTCTTAGACCTAGATGTTGACCCTTTCTCTATTGAAACGGGCTTTGTCTTTTTCGAAGACCACCTAACAAGTGAACCAGTTTCCTCTGGGGTTCCCTCTTCCACCTCGACTACAGGGATCGCCTCATCACTTATAGGTACACCATCTTTCACCAACTTTCTTCTTTTCTTCTTGCTACCCTTCTTGCTCTTTTGAATAGCAGAATCGTAGGCCACTTTAACTTGAAGCTTGGTAGTAGGTCGTTTTATTTCAGACGCAGGGGTCGACACAACCCTCCGCTTACTTATGAATGCATCAAGAGCCACATTATATAGGTCTTCTTCATCGCTGGATCTCATTTCAGGTGCTTGAATTTCCAGGGGCACAACATCGAATGCAGGAACAGTACAGTCCTGGGGATGAGAGCCTTGAACTGGGTCCTCTGAAAGGGATCAGGTTCCTCATGTGATGCCCCAGTAGTATCTGCTACTGCATCCCCTTCAACAGCTACAATGACTCCTTCTTCCTCCACACTTTGTGTCTCATTTTTCTGAGATGTAATCTCATGCAATACACCATCAGCGGATACCACAAACACGGTTACAACATTTTTCTATTCCTTAACTGGTGCTTCCACAACCATGGAATCGGTGGCAACGATGGCAGAACCCTTTGTGACCTCAGGATTTTGACCTTGTTCTCTACTTAGGGTTTGACTGGTGGGAACATCAAACGATGGGGAGAACAGAGCAATAGTTTCAAGGGTTTCTGAATTGGGAAGAGATTGGGAAACTGGGGAAGGTGTGACTGTAGCAGCAGGGGTAATAGAGGGTGAGGAAGGCTCAGTGAGAACAGAAGTTTCCATAGATTGATCAGTGGTAGTTACAACTGAGGCAGGGAGATCGGAAGTCGTCTCAGCCATTGAAAGAAGTGGTATGATGATCCTCCTTTTTGGGTGATTCTAGTGTAAGACTTATGGTTAAGAAGAGCAGAAGAGAGAATTTTTAAAAGGAGAGGATAATTATGAAGAGAGAGGAATAAGCACCGGTTCTGAAACGACGGTTGGGCGTGGAGAATTGCAATGTTTCAGAGGGATATGGAACATTTTGAAATGAAAAGACGTGACAGTAGGATCTGAAAAGTTGATGACATGGCAGTTGTATTTTGTATCCTTTTTAAGACGTGTATTAAAGGATGCACAGAAGTACTAACCTTTTTTACAAGAACCAGGTTCTTGATTTTTTTTTGAAAAGAATCAATCCTCTTTTATCATTCATGCACTGTATCTATCACCTCTATGCTCATCATATGTGTTTACCTACAACGGTATTGAAGTGAGTTAGACATGGCCAGAAAACACTTTGATCCAGTTATTTCTTAAGGGTAAAAGCTAGCTAAAGAGGAATCAGGTTCTCAATTCGGCTTCAACAGCCCCAGCTTCACTCTATTTTTCTCAAACTGTTTCCTACTTAGCGCCTTGGTGAAAATGTCTGCAATTTGATCTTCTGTGCTAGAGAACTTCATACATATCAACCCTTTCTCCACATTGTCTCTCAGAAAATGATGCCTCACATCAATATGTTTTGTCCTTTTATGTTGAACTGGATTCTTGGCCATGTTGAGTGCACTAATATTGTCACATAGAAGGGGCACACTCTCAGTGAGTACCCCAAAGTCCTCCAGTTGTTGCCAGATCTATAGAAGCTGAGCACAGCAGGATGCTGCAGCTACATATTCAGCTTTAGGTGTTGAAAGAGCCACTGAATTTTGCTTCATTGTACCCTAAGAGATAAGACATGAACCTAAGAAGTGAGCCATTCCAGAAGTGTTTTTCATGTCCACAAGATAACCTGCATAGTCTGCATCAGCATACCCAATCAGATTAAAACTGTCACTTGATGGATAATACAACACAGGTCATGTGTTCCTTTGAGATATCTCAGTATTCTTTTGGTAGCCTTCAAGTGAGATTCCTTGGGATTTGATTGAAACCTTGCACACAGCCCCACGCTAAAAACAATATCAGGTCGACTAGCAGTGAGATAGAGGAGAGACCCAATAATGCCTCTATACATAGTTTGATTCACAGGAGATCCAGTTTCATCCATGTCCAGTCGAGTGGCAGTTGCAATGGGAGTGTCTATCACCTTTGATGCTTCCATGTCAAACCTCTTCAAGAGCTCTCTGATGTATTTTTGCTGACAAATGGACATACCCTTTGGGGACTGTTTTACTTGAAGACCCAAGAAGAAGTTTGGTTCCCCCATCATGCTCATTTCAAATTTACTTCCCATGAGTTTTGCAAATTCTTCACATAGAGAGTCAGTTGTTTCTCTAAAAATGATATCATCAACATAAACCTGAACAATGAGTAGGTTCCTTCCACCTTTCTTTAAGAAAAGAGTATTGTCAATTTTCCCTCTCTTAAAACCATTTTCCAAGAGGAACTTTGACAGTCTTTCATACCAAGCTCGAGGAGCCTGCTTTAGCCCGTACAGAGCTTTGTCCAGTTTAAACACATATTCAAGGTGATCATGACATTCAAACCCTAGGGGTTGCTTCACATAGACTTCTTCCTTAAGGAGTCCATTAAAAATGCACTCTTGACATCCATTTGGAACAAAGTGAATTCCATATGAGATGCAAAAACGATTAGAATTCTAATAGCTTCCATGCAAGCCACTGGAGCAAACGTTTCATCATAGTCAATCCCTTCCTCCTGATTGTAGCCTTAGACCACTAGCCTGGCCTTGTTCCTTGTGGTAATTCCATGTTCATCGAGCTTGTTTCTGAATACCCACCTAGTTCCTATAATAGTTCGATTTGGGGGTCTAGGTACCAGGTGCTACACATTGTTTCTCTCAAACTGATGCAGCTCATCTTGCATGGCTGTAATCCAATCTGCATCTTTCAAGGTTTCCTTGAGATTTTTGGGTTCTATCTGGGACACAAAGGCTGAGAAGGCAAGTGAATTTCTGGCTCTTGACCTAGTTTGTACTCCTAAATCTAGAGGAGTGATAATGGTGTCTATTGGATGAGAGCTTTGGTGTTTCCAGTTAGATGCCTGAGGTTCATTCTAAGAAGAGGAAGGTATGTTTAGCTGATTTTCCTCTATCCTTCTCTCAGGTGCTAGTGGAGTTCCCTGAACTGCATCAACCACTCTTTCTTCAATTTTAGTGGTTGTAACTGAAGTGCTTGGTTCTGTTGATGATGAGGCAGCATTGTCTTCATTTGGCTCCTTTACTTGACTCATTATATCTGTCTTTCCGTTTGTCATGTTGATGACTTCACCAGGAACTAGTGAGTGTTCTCCATCTTGATCTTCCTCAGCACTCTTCTCAAATAATGGATAAGATTCATCAAAAATAACATGGACACTTTCCTTAACATATTGAGTCCGCTTGTTATATATCTTGTAAGCCTTGCTTTGAGAAGAGTAGCCCAGAAATATTCCTTCCTCACTCTTGGAATCGAATTTACCAAGCTAATCCTTTCCATTGTTGAGAACATAGCATTTGCATCCAAATGTTCTTAGGTGAGTCATCTTGGGTTTTCTTCCATTCAACAATTCATACGGGGTTTTGTTCAGAAGTGATCTGATCATGCACGTGTTCACTAAGTAGCAGGCAGTGTTGAAAGCTTCAACCCAGAAGTTCTTTGCAATTCCACTGTCAATCAGCATTGTTCTTGCCATTTCTTCTTGAGTTCTGTTCTTCCTTTCTACTACTCCATTTAACTGGGGAGTTCTGGGAGCTGAGAAGTTGTGAGTGATGCCATTTTCATTACAGAATTCATCAAATTTGACATTGTCAAATTCTGTCCCATGATCTGATCTAATGCATACAACTCTAGACTCCATCTTCACCTGGATTTTCTTCACAAAAGCCACAAACACTTTAATAGTTTCATATTTTGTTCTGAGAAACAGAGTCCATGTGAATCTGGAATAGTCATCCACGATTATGAAAATGTACCTTTTTCCTCCTCTGCTTTGAACTCTCATAGGTCCACACAGATCTATATGCAGAAGCTCTAGCGGCTTTGAGGTGCTCACATCTCTTTTAGACTTAAAAGAGGACTTCACATGTTTTCCTCTAGCACATGCATCACAGACTTTTTGCATCTTGAATTGTGACATAGGCAGACCATGGACCAGGTCCTTCTGAATTAGTTTGTTCAGAAGGGAAAAGTTTGCATGGCCGAGTCTCATGTGCCATAGTTCAGCATCATCATCAACAGCTTTCAGACAACTCAGATCACCACTCTGTAAGGATTCGAAATCAGCAACATAGATGTTCTTGTATCTTTTGGCCACCAGTACTATTTCACTGGTCATAAGGTCAGGGACTGTACATATTTTGGACAAGAATTCCACCTTGTTTCCTTTATCATAGATTTGAGAAACACTCAGGAGACTGTACTTAAACCCATTGACATAGTACACATTTTCAATAGAATGAGTGAGTGACTTCCCAACTTTTTCAACTCCAAGAATGTACCCCTTTTAACCATTGCTAAAGGATACACTCCCTCCTTGCAGGGCTTTTAGTGAAAGAAAGTCTGTGGTGTTCCCAGTCATGTGTTTTGAACACCCACTATCCGTGAACCATTGTTGACCGCTTCATTTCACTGTTCCCTGCACAAGAGATTAGGAGTTAGTTTTAGGAACCCAAACAAGTTTGGGTCCCTTGTAATAAGCAAGAGGATGAATAAGAGTTCTCTAAGTCCATGCAGGTAATGTGCGTTTCTTGTGAGTGGAACCTGGTCCCTCTTTTGTAGTCACTGTTTCAGCAAACACTTTATCTTTCTGAACTGATTGATTCTTGGCCTGGACACCTTCCTTGAAGTGCCCAGTGTTCCCATATCAGGTATGAGTCTAGTTATCAGAGACAGTAACGTACTTACTGTGAGGTTGTGAGGAGTTTTATCCCTTTGGAACCCTGCTCCCTGCCTTTTTTCACAATCATTAGTAAGCAAGGCAGTGGTAGCTTCTGAGGACCAGGTCCACTTTAGGGACTTTTCAAGATCATTCTTTACTCTTTCCAGATTAGTTTGGAGAAGCTCGTTTTTCTCAATTTCAGCACACATCCTAAATCTCATAGCTTTCACTTCATTTTCAAGCCTAATGTGTTCCTCACTTTCTATCTCCTTTCCCTTTTCAGAACTTTCAGGTTTTGACTTAGTCCATGTTTTTACTATTGTTTCCTTTTGGTCTGCAATTTCTGCCAACAGATCACTCTTTTCTTTTCTGAGGATTTCAATGGTTTTCTTATGGTCAGTAACTATAGCCACTAAGCCGTCTCTAGTTTGTTCAGATTCTCCTAATTCTAAGATTAAAGAATCCCTATCCTCCATAAGACTATGAAAGGCAGTGATTAATACATCAGCTAAAGGCATGAGTTTTTTTTGGAGAATGGGATTTCAAATTTCTCTGAACATCCTTGAAATTTACCTCTTTGTTACCATTGTCTTCATCATCATCTGATTGAGCCATCAAAGCAAAAGTTGAGTCATATCCAATCTCCTCGCCTTCAACTGCCATCATGGAACTATCACCAATATCAGGTTCATCTTCAGACTGTTTTACTTGTGTAGTTCCTTCATGAGCTCTTTGCAAAACTTCCCATATCTCCTTGGTAGTGTCGCAGGTGGAGATTCTATTGTACTCTTTAGGTCCCATTCCATATACTAGAATTTTCTTGGCACGAAAATTCTTCTCCACAAGTGTACTCTTAGTTAGTTTTCGCCATTGAAAATGGAAATTCCTCTACTACCTTGGTTAGAACATAAGGACCATCGCAAATGATATCCCATAGCTCACAATCCTCAACCATGATAAAATCCTACATTCTAGTTTTCCACCACCAATAGCATTGTCCATTAAACTTGGGGGGTCGGTATATGGATTGACCTTATTCAAAATTTGGTGGAGCCGCCATGAGGATCCTTCCTATGTGTTAGCCTGATAGGAGGAACCTGCTCTAATACCAATTGTTAGTTTGTATGAGTCCACCAAACCGTAGAGTACTTGTTCCTCTACAAGATTCTGCTGAGAATGCTAATAAAATAGTATGTAAATAATGCAGAGAATGTTTACGTGGAAAAATCCCACACAAGGGGATCAAAAAATCATGACCTACACCTGTAGGCTTTTAACTTCACTAACTTGTAAAGAACCTATTACAAGCCACTTTGCAATGACTCATATTGCAAAGGATTTACTCAACTAACTTGTGGTACTCTTACCACAAGCCACTTTATGACTTCCTAGTTACAAAGGCTTTTTCTAACTTGTGATGCTCTCACCACAAGCTACTTTGTAACTCTACAATTACAAAGACTTTTCCTTATGAATAAATCTAGTCACAACATAAACTCAAGGAGTTTACAGATTTACAAGAGGATTCCTAATCAAACGCTTCTAGGTAAGCAGTTTAGGAGATACAATAAGTATAATAAAAAGGTTACAACTCAACTATGACAACAACAAGCTATCTTCTAGGAACTGGTACATAGTTGCGTTCAACCTTGTTCTTCAAGCTTGTGAGGATTGATTTCCAGCTGTGTTCAATTGACTTTGTACTGCTATGAGGAAACCATAAGTGTATCCGGTCCTTGTATGGGTTCCTAGCTCCTGAAGCTATAGCAGTTCACCTTTAGCTAGAATCCGTTAAAGCTTGTAGTAGACCAAGTAGGTTAGGTTCCCTATCTGGTTCTTAACAGTAAGTTTGTTAGATCATCAAAACATAAGGCAAGAATATTTAAAATCTATCATTCTTGTCGTGCGAATTTGTTGATCCGAGTACTAAACTTCTGTCATTTTATTCTCTCACAGATGGTGAGGACACGTGCTACCGATCAGGATGGACGACTACCAGCACCACCAGTTATGGCCACTAGAGGCCAAGGACGCGGTCGTGATCGCAGCTAGGGCAGCACCTGCAGATCCACCAGCCGCCCCAATTCAGGATCAGGTCCCAGTTGTGGATGCTCCAGCAGCACCAGCTCACACACCAGTTGCGCCCATTGTGATTCCGGGTCTTCAGAAGGCCTTGGTTCAAATTCTATCAGTATGCACTAGCCTAGCTCAGGCGGTTTTAATCACTATAGCCGCAACTACTTTTTAGGCCGGGGGAGGAACTCAGACGCCCGCCACTCACACGCCTGAGCAGGTCGTGCAGGGACTTCAGACACCGGGGGCGCATCTAGCCCAATCGGTTGCAACTGCTCAGGACTATGTAGTTCCTGCCATGCCAGAGGACGAGCATCATAGGTTGGAGAGGTTTGGTAGACTTCAGAATCCGACCTTCAGTGGTGCAGAGGGAGAGGATGACCAAGGTTTCTTGGATAAGTATCAGAGGATGCTTCGTACATCGGGTATTCTGGAGACTAGCGGGGTCTCTTTCACTACTTATCAGTTTTCTGGAGCTGCCTTCACTTGGTGGTAGACTTTTGAGAGGCATAGGCCTGTTGGTGCAGCACCCCTTACCTGGCAGCAGTTCTCCATTCTCTTTCTGGAGAAGCATGTGTCACAGTCTCGTAGAGAGGAGCTGCACAGACAGTTTGAGTGGTTGCGTCAAGGAGAGATGATTGAGATGCAATATGAGATGGGGTTCTCTGAGTTAGCTCGCCATGCGATTTGGTTGGTTCCAACAGATAGAGAGAGGATTATGAGGTTTGTTGATGGCCTCACTTATCAGCTTTGTATTCTTGTGACCAGAGAGAGGGTGACTGGTGCTACTTTTGAGGAGGTTGTAGACATTGCTCAAGATATTGAGTCAGTTCGTCGCCAGGAGCGAGAGGAGAGGAGGCCAAGAGGCCTCGAGGATCTGGTAGTTATAGTGGTGCTCTTTTGAGAGGTTAGTTTCAGCATGGCAGAGGCCGTCCACTCAGTCATGCTCAGCCAACTCGTCCAGGTTATCATGGAGCGTTATCGGGTCATGGTTCTCATAGTTCTCATCAAGGCCAGTCATCACTTAGTTCCCTTCCAGCTTAGAGTTCGTCCCGTGCTCCATCAGTTCATGGCTCTTCTATGCTAGGTGCATCTGCTACTCATTCAGGTGCTAGGGGTTCCCTTCAGTCCCCGTCTCCAGCACCCGGGAGTTGCTATGAGTATGGAGAGATGGGTCATATGTGGAGGCAGTATCCTCGTCGCCTTGTGAGTTCATCTCAGTAAAGGAGTCAGCCATCGACTTCAGCACCAGTTACTTCACCACCACCCACCCAACCAGCTAGGGGTGGAGGTCAGTCAGCTAGGGGTTACCCTAGAGGGGGAGGTCGATCAGGTGGCAGTCAGGCCCGTTTCTATGCACTTCTATCTAGACCCGATGTTATTGCTTTTGATGTTGTTATTAACTCTGTATTATTTGATCCCGGTTCCACCTTTTCTTATGTGTCATCATACTTTGCTCGTTATTTGGGTATGCCCCGTGAGTCTCTTGTTTCACCTATTCATGTATCTACTCCGGTGGGCGATGCTGTTGTTGTAGACTGTATGTACCGATCATGTGTGGTAACTATTTGGGGTCTGGAGACCCGAGTGGATCTTTTATTATTGTGTATGGTGGATTTCGATGTCATTTTGGGCATGGATTGGCTATCTCCGTATCGTACTATTCTAGACTGTCATGTTAAGACAATGACATTGGCTATACCGGGTGTGCCACAGATTGAGTGGCAAGGTTTGACTGATTATATTCCTAGTAGGGTCATTTCATTCTTGAAGGTCCAGCGTATGGTTGGGAAGGGTTGTCTTTCGTATCTAGTTTTGTAAGGGATGTTAGTGTAGAGACTCCCAATATTGATTCTATTCTAGTTGTGAGGGATTTTCCCGATGTGTTTCTTGCAGACCTGTCAGGCATGCCACCAGACAGGGATATTGACTTTAGTATTGACCTGGTGCCAGGCACTCAACCCATTTCTATTATGTCGTATCGTATGGCACCAGCGAAGTTGAATGAGTTAAAGGAGTAGCTTCAGGAACTCCTTGATAAGGGGTTCATTCGGCCTAGTGTATCACCTTGGGGTGCACCATTTCTATTTGTGAAGAAGAAGGATGGCATTATGAGGATGTGCATTAATTATAGGCAAATGAACAAAGTAACAATTAAGAACAAGTATCCTTTGTCCCGCATTGATGATTTATTCGACCAGCTTCAGGGAGCGAGAGTGTTCTCCAAGATTGATCTCCGTTCAAGTTATAACCAATTGAAGATCAGGGACTCGGATATTCTTATGACAGCTTTTAGGACCCGATATGGTCATTATGAGTTCTTGGTGATGTCTTTTGGGCTGACTAGTGCCCCAGCAGCATTCATGCATTTGATGAACAACGTGTTCCGGCCTTATCTCGACTCGTTTGTCATAGTCTTCATTGATGATATTCTGATGTACTCGCGTAGTCAAGAGGAGTACGCGGAGTATTTGAGAGTTGTGTTGTAGAGATTGAGGGAGGAGAAGCTTTATGCAAAAAATTTCAAGTGTGAGTTTTGGCTCAATTCAGTGGCTTTCTTGGGGCACGTGGTGTCCAGCGAGGGTATTCAGGTTGATCCGAAGAAGGTAGAGGCAGTTTAGAGTTGGCCCAGACCGTTCTCAGCTACAGAGATTCACAGTTTTCTTGGTTTGGTAGGCTATTATCGCCGGTTTGTTTAGGGATTCTCATCTATCGCATCGCCCTTGACCAAGTTGACTCAGAAGGGTGCTTCATTTGTATGGTCAGATGAGTGTGAGGAGAGCTTCCAGAAGCTCAAGACAGCCTTGACCACAGCTCTAGTATTAGTTTTGCCATCAGCTTCAAGTTCATATACCGTGTATTGTAATGATTCGAGATTTAGTATTGGGTGTGTATTGATGCATGAGGGTAGAGTTATTGCTTATGCTTCTCGTCAGTTGAAGCCCCATGAGAAGAACTACCTTGTTCATGATTTGGAGTTGGCTGCTATTGTGCACGCGTTGAAGATTTGGAGGCATTACTTGTATGGTGTGTCTTGTGAGGTGTTTACTAATCATCGTAGCCTCCAGCACTTGCTCAAGCGGAAGGATCTCAATTTGAGGCAGCGGAAATGGTTGGAGTTTCTAAAGGATTATGATATCACTATATTATACAATCCGGGGAAGGCCAATGTGGTGGCCGATGCTTTGTGCCAAAAGGTGGTGAGTGCGGGGAGTTTGGCATATATTCTAGTTGGGGATAGACCACTTGTAGTTGATTTTCAGGCCTTGGCCAATTGGTTTGTGAGGTTAGATATTTTGGAGCCCAGCCGGGTATTGACTTGTGTGATTTCTCGGTCTTTCTTATATGATTGCATCAGGGAGCGCCAGTATGATGATGCTCATTTGCTTGTCCTTAGGGATAGAGTTCAGCATGATGATGCCAGAGATGTGACTATTGACGATGATGAAGTGTTGAGGATGCATGGACGGATATGTATGCCCTATGTAAATGGGCTTCGGGAGTTGATTCTGGAGGAGGCCCATAGTTCGTGGTATTCCATTCATCCAGGTGTTGCGAAGATATACCAGGATCTAAGACATCATTATTGGTGGAGGAGAATGAAGAAAACATTGTGGGATTTGTAGTTCGGTGTCTCAATTGTTAGCAGGTAAAATATGAGCATCAGAGACCGGGTGGCTTGCTTCAGCGGATGAATATTCCAGAGTGGAAGTGGGAGAGGATCACCATGCACTTTGTAGTTGGGCTCCCACGGACTTTGAAGAAGTTTGATGCTATTTGGGTGATTATGGATCGGCTGACCAAGTCTGCGCACTTCATTCCTGTGTGTACTACCTATTCTTCAAAGCGGTTGGCAGAGATCTATATCTAGGAGATTGTTCGTTTACATGGTATCCCAGTTTCCATCATTTCAGATAGAGGCACTTAGTTTACATCGCAGTTTTGGAGGTCTGTGCAGCGAGAGTTGGGTACTCAAGTTAAGTTGAGCACAACTTTTCACCCTCAGACGGACGGACAGTCCGAGCACACTATTCAAATATTGGAGGACATGTTGCGTGCTTATGTCATTGATTTCGGAGGGTCATGGGATCAGTTTCTACCGCTTTCAGAGTTTGCTTACAATAACAGCTACCAGTCGAGTATTCAGATGGCTCCATATGAGGCTTTGTATGGGAGGCGGTGTAGATCTCTAGTTGGTTGGTTTGAGCTGGGTGAGGCTAGGCTATTGGGGACAGACTTGGTGTAGGATACTTTAGAAAAGGTGAAGGTAATTCAGGAGAGGCTTCATACAGTGCAGTCGAGGCAAAATAGTTATGCTGACAGGAAGGTTCGAGATGTGTCCTACATGGTTGGTGAGAAGGTTCTGTTGAAGGTTTCACCCACGAAGGGTGTTATGAGATTTGGGAAGAAGGGTAAATTGGGTCCTCAGTTCATTGGGCCTTTTGAGGTGCTTCGGAGGATTGGGGAGGTGGCTTATGAGCTTGCTTTGCCACCCAGCTTGTCGAGTGTGCATCCGGTATTTCATGTTTCTATGCTCCGGAAGTATATTGGGGATCCGTCTCATGTTCTAGATTTTAGCACGGTTCAGTTAGATGGTGATTTGACTTATGATGTGGAGCTAGTAGTTATTTTGGGTCATCAGGTTCGAAAGTTGAGATCAAAGGATATAGCTTCAGTGAAAGTGTAGTGGAGAGGCCGACTCATAGAGGTGGCTACCTGGGAGATCGAGCATGAGATGCAGAGCAGATATCCCTACCTGTTTGAGGCTTCAGGTATGTTTCTTGACTTGTTCGAGGATGAACGTTTGTTTAAGAGGGGGAGGATGTGACGACCGACAAGTCGTCTCATGAGTTACCGCTTAGTTTCCCCCATTTATGCTTCTTATAGCTTTGTTTATCAGTTCTATATGTGATCGGATTGATTGGCTCGAGTTTGGAAAGATTTTGAGAAGGTTTGAGACACTTAGTCTCTTTTGAGGAAACTTAAGTTGGAAAAGTCAACTGGATGTTGACTTATGTGTTAGAGGGCTCAAATGTGTGTTCCGATGATTTAGATAGCTTCGGGAGGTGATTTGGGACTTAGGAGCGTGATCGGAATGTGTTTTGGAGGTCCGGAGTAGATTTAGGCTTGAATTGGCGAAATTGGATTTTTGGCATTTTCCGGTTGGTAGGTGAGATTTTGACATAGGATTTGGAATGGAATTCCGGGAGTTGCAGTAGTTCCCTTGGGTCATTTGGGATGTGTGTGCAAAATTTCAGGGCATTCAGACGTGGTTTGGTATACTTTTTGATCAAAAGCGTAATTCGGAAGATTTTGGAAACTTAGGCTTGAATCCGATGTGTTTTGGTTGATTCGAGGTTGTTTGATGTGTTTTGAATATTGGTATAAGTTTGTATGGTGGTATGTGATGTGTTTGTACTTTTGGTTGAGGTCCCGGGGGCCTCGGGGTGATTTCGTATGGTTGGCAGAAAGAATGGAAGTTTGGAATGGCAGCTGAAGTTGGAATCTACTGTCATAACCGCATCTGTGCTTGGGAGGCTGCAGGTGCGACGCCGCAAATGCGGAAAAGAAGTCGCAGAAGTGGAAAGAGGCTAGGAAGGCTGAGACAGCAGAAGCAGTTGGGTAACCGCACCTACGATGGCGCAGGTGCGGAGTGAGCATCGCAGATGCGGAAGTTGGGACTTAAGTGAAAAACCGCAGAAGCGGTTTAAGGACTGCAAAAGCAGTACCGCAGAAGTGGGATTTTGGCCGCAGATGCGAAATCCCTGGGCCAGATGGTATAAATTATCTTCTTCGCGATTTTTGAGCTATTTTACCATTTCTAAGTCGGTTTTGGAGCTTTTTAAGAGATTTTGAAGAGGGATTCAAAGGATATCGTCTGGAGATTCAACGCGAGTGGAGGCCGATTTGAGGGGCAAAGGAATCGCGAGCTAGAGATTTGGACAGGGTAGAGGTGAGTAATGATTGTAAATGTTGTCCTGAGGGTATAAAACCCCGGATTGCACATCGTTGTGCTATATAGAGGTGACACACATGCTAGATGACGAGTGTGGGGTCGTGCACTGTTGGGGATTGTGACTTAGTCCATCCCGAATGATTGTTTTACCACATATTTGATTGAAAACTATTTATTATCATCATGTTTTGGGCTGAATGCCATATTTGGGCCTCGTGCCAACTATTTGAACCCTTAGGGGATTTTTACTGATATTTCCTCACTGTTTTGACTTTATACTTGAACTCAGTCATGCTATATTCTACTGTTTTCATAACTCAGCCACGTTTCCTCCACTTTAACACTTAAATGATATTTTAAATAATATTTTGGGCTGAGCACCATGTTTTACCGTTGTCCGAGTGGCTTGTGAGAATTTTGACTGAGTAAGGCCGAGTGTCTATGTTGTGAGGAAACACCTGATTATGATTATGAGGCCGAGGGCCTGAGATTTGTATGCCACAAGTTGGCTTGTTGATATGAGGCCGAAAGCCTATGTGATTATGCCACAGATGGCTTGATATTGCGCTTGGGCCGTAAGGGGCCCCTCCAGGAGTCTGCACACCCCCAGTGAGCGCGGGTACCCATTGTGATGTGAGATATAGACCGAGGGGCTGGTTATTGTTCTGCGTGTTGCCCGAGGGGCTGATTCTGTTGGTATTGTGGCCGAGGGGCGTTTCTTTGTGTGTTTACCTTTTTTTGTTGTCTGTCTTTTACTTGCCTGACTGTTTAAAAAGGGATTTTAAGAAGCTTAAACTGAACTGAAGAGACTTTGCATATTTTCACGGTTTCATTACCTTTACTGGCTTTTACTGCTTCTTTATAGCATGTTGACGTGCCTTTACGTGGTTTCTTATTACTCAGTCCACATTTATTATTATTACTCACTTAGTTGAAGTACTCACTTTACTTCCTGCACCCCGTGTGCAGATTCAGGCGCATCAGGTCCCGCTAGCGAGTGTTGATCCTTCCAGCTCAGGCGGATTCAGAGATTCTCTAGGTAGCTGCCGGCGTTCGCAACCCAGAGCTTCTTCCCTTATCTTATTTTCTCTGTTTTAGCTCTGTATTAGACTATGTAGGCTCTTCAGACTTGTAGTACATTGATAGATGTTCATGACTGGTGACACCCCGATGTCATGCTGTGTTGGTTTTTACTTCCGCAAATTGTACTATTCACTACTTATTTTGAGATTTTATCATGTTTAAGACTTAATACTTATTATTTTAATTTCTTAAGATTGAAATGGGAAAGTGTCGGCTTGCCTTGTATTCACGAGAGGCACCATCATGACCGGGTCCGGATTTAGGGTCGTGACACAAATCCCAAGTAAATACGTCATCTTCGGGCAATTGAGTGAGGACAGGACCATCAAGTTGCTCGTTTTCACTGCACAACCAAAGAAATAATGAATTACTGAAATTGGTCCAAACAATACATTTAACTTTATATATTCACTTACAAATCATAATATGTTGATATCCCATGATGCATATTATCTTGTTGATGCTGACTCCCGGATGGACCACCATGATCCAACATACCAAAAATAGGCTGTTACATCTCGCATTTTTCGTACGTTAAAATTTCGTCTCCAGTTAATTGTCGTAGACTCGGGGGTGAGATCATCTTGACATTAATGTATTTACGCTATTTATAACAAGCAATAAATAAGTGTCATGAAGGATAAAGGATGCACGAATTAGAGAAAACGGGTTTCGTTGAAAATGGCTAATTTGGGATAAAATACGGATCTAATAATACCCGATAATTATAAACTAGTACCATATGACCACGGTAGTATAATATATAAAGTATATATGAAGTATTTTAAAAATAAATAAAATTTTAAGTAATTTGTGGTAATTTTTAAATTATGCGGGTAATTGATTAATTACCGGGTAACGAAATATTACCCGGCTAACTAATAAGTGGATAAAAATTAACAAATCCCCCCCCCCAAGAGAATGTGGCAGACCCCCTCCCCCCTCCCTTTTGTTTAAGGTGACTCATTGTTCACCTTTACATGTGTCTTAAAAGTTTCAAAAGGCTAATTTATAAGTCTTATCAAAAAAGACTTTTGTAAGCATTATTCAAACATTTGTGTCTTTGGTTTTTAAACCAAGAACGTGAGTATGCTCCAAAATCATTAAAGCCATTCTCAAGTCTTTCCAACAGAACTTTGAAAAGTCATCTTCAATAATTGAAAACCAAATACATGAGCATTCTGAGAAATTGAAGAAGGCAACGTACAACATGGTTCTATAATTTCAACAAATTCACGAGAATTTTTAGAATTTTAGCAATGGAGGAATTTTGCAGTTCTAACGAAGTACGGTGTAACTTTTTCCAAGGATATCATATGGATTATCCCTATTCCGGGTATGTTAAGGCTAAGCTTTTCTTTCGTTTTAGCATGATATCGTAATTACACAAGTTTGATAATGAGGCATAAAGAAAAATTCGTATCCCAAAATTTACGTATATTTTACCAGTCTCGCAAAGTACATATATTGTCCTAGTTTTGTAAGTTACCATATTCTTCTTATCGGGACTGCATATTCAGTTGTGTATTTCCTCCTTCCGGTCAAAAGAACAGAGAGTTTACATATATACAGTATTAAAAGTATTTCCATTACCATCGAGCTATAATCGATGGGCAGGCCTCTATTGGGCAACCTCTGATCAGATGGTAAGTTATATACCGAGCCTGTTGTGGCCGAACGCCTATGAGCGAGCCCAGTTGGTCGAGATACAGATCCTAGTATGGCCGAGCGCCTATGAGCGAACCTATAACGGCAGAGCAGATATATATGTATACCGAGCCTTACAGGGCCGGACAACTATTTTACTCACTATATTGAGAGAGTTGAGTCAGTATCAGCTGATGGGCATATCTTCAGATTATCTTTGATCCCCAGTTGCTTTCAGTTATTAGATCATCAGTTCTGTTTCAGCTTTTAGTATATTGTCTTAAATACTCGGTACATTATTTCGTATTGACGTCCCTTTCTAGGGGCACTACATTTCATGCATATAGGTTCAGACAGACAGACAGGTAGATCTCCTCAGTAGGTGTTGCCCGAGTTCAGCCTTATCGGTAAGCTCCCCTTTTTTTGGAGTTGTCGGGTCTAGTAGTGTGGTGGATATCTTGTGTATATATGTAGATAGGTTATGGGTAGGTCGGGGCCCTGTTCTGATCATAGTACATCTATCAGTAGAGGCTTGTAGATATATCTTGTTGGTTAGTGCAGTATGTTGGGCCTGTAGATAGGTTATTTTGTTGGCTTGTCAGTTGTAGTAATTATGACAACCTTGCCGGCCTAGCCTTATGTTGACATTTAGTCAGCGTTAGTCTCTATTCAGTTTTTATATTTTGCATCACACATTATCTTAATGTGGCCCATGTCCAAAGTATGACATTTCATGTTCAGAGACTCTTAGTCGCAAGTGATACGCAAGGAAAGTTGAGGCACTGAGTGCCAGTCTCACCCCTAGGCTTGGGGCGTGACAAAAGTGGTATCAGAGCAGTTCTGTCCTAGGGAGTCTATAAGCCATGTCTAGTAGGGACTTGTTTATAAATGTGTGGTGCACCACATTATATAAGCAGGGTACTACATGGCATTTAGGAGTTGGTTACCCTTTTTTCAAATCTAAATCGTGTTGTAGCACTGAGTTATAGGAAATTTGAGTTAAACTTACGTGTTGACATTTGCATGCACAGATGATAGTAACTAGGAAGGTTATGGCTAGCTAGAGGAGAGAAACAGTAGTAGGTGAGCGGACTAGCAGGGTACCCCAACAGATGGGGCCCAATCGGATTCGTAGGGAGTGACCCCTACCCAACGATTACCGGCTCTTCCGCCACCTGAGGTGATTTCTAGGGAGACCGCACATCCAGTTCCCCCTCCGCTTCCATCAGATCAGGGCTTGAGAAGTGCGGTGCATTTGTTGGCACATTTGGTAGCTACCCAGCAATAGGCTAGGCCATCCGCTAGTGCAGGACCTTATGAGGGATATGGGAGTTCAAGGGTCCGAGAGTTTATTGCTTTGAATCCCCCATAGTTCACGGGGACAGATCAGAGGGAGGACCAGCAGGATTTCATAGATCTGCTTCATAGGATCTTTCGGGTTATGCATACTGTCACACCTTTTTTTCCATACCCGCGAGGGTACAAGAGAGTTTTTTCCAATTAAAGGACAATCGAAATGGGATTGGTTTATTTATTTCAGAGTCGCCACTTGGGAGATTTAGGGTGTCCCAAGTCACCGATTTTAATCCCGAATCAAGGAAAAGAATGACTCCATATTATAGTCTGCGTACCAGAAATCTAGATAAGGAATTCTGTTAACCCATGAGAAGGTGTTAGGCATTCCCGAGTTCTGTGGTTCTAGCACGGTCGCTCAACTGTTATATTTGGCTTGATTATCTGATTTTATACAAATATGAGCTTATGCGCAAAATTTTATCTTTTTACCGCTTTCTTAGTTATTGTTATTATTTTTACGAGAATTGCAATGTCGTGGAAACATATCTCGAACCACGTTACATCAATGCACCCGTGGTTGTTTGACATATCTCGACTCGGTTGAGATTTAGATTTAGGTCACATAAATGTGCACTCGAGTTAAGGAAAATCATTTATTAAAGACGTGCCTAACGCAACTAGCGTATTGTTATTTTGGGGAAGGCCGTAAAATTCGCTAAATGGCCTGTCCCGAATTCTAAGCGTTTTAATATATATACATATAGAGGGCCCCGCAGCTTGTGCATTTTTTGTTTGTCGAGGCTCGTCTCATTTATTATTAAAAGGAATTTACAACGTCATGGAAATGCATCTCGGGCCATGCCACAATCAATATGCCCGTGACTAGAGGCATATTTCGACTCCGTTGAGATTTGGATTTGGGTCACATAGGTGTGCACCTGAGTTTAGGGAGATAACATTGTTATAGGCGCGTCCTAAAGAGACTAACGTATTGTTATTTTAGGAAGAGGCCGTGAACGTTCATTAAACGGCCAAATCCAAAGTCTAGTCAATGGTTATGTATTTTATTGAGGGCCCCGGCGATGTGTGATTTATTTAGCGAGGCTCGTCTCATTTTTATTTTAAAAGGATATCCTATAGCAACTACGTTTCTTGTCGCGTTTGTCTCTACTGATTGAAAGCAGAGATAGTCCTAGTTAATTACATGATTGCGAGTTATTTATGGCAGGATTCAGAATACCCTTTTTACAAAAATCAGAAACAGGGTCGCGCCCACGGGCAAGCGATCGAATCTTATGGTCCCAAGCCCAGCTCATGCAGGATGGGCCAGGCCTGGGCCACGGTTTTTCCGATGAAGGTCTACTCAGTTTGCTTCGACTTGGGCTTGACCTTCATGAGGTTGAGATTGTAAGCTTTGTGTTCCTTGTTGTAAAGTGTGATTTACCAGTTATACGAGACAGTTTATCAAAAGGGAAAGAACTTAACTAGTAATGGATAGTTTTCATGCTTGGCATGTATTAAAGAATATGCTACACAATTAGACTAAGTCTAAGTTACAACCTACTGCATTGGGAATACTTTTATCTACCAACCTACATATACAAACTAACATTCAATCACCATACATTGATATCTACTAGGCGTGCAAGCTACCTTCAGTATCCAAAAAAAAATGTAAACTATTATACATTACATGATATTCAATATAACAGTCTATGTATGAAAAAAAACATCTTCAGATCTTCTCTTTTGTATTCATGCTCAACTTTCAAGTTACATTGATACTATTAATCGTGTACCTGGTATAGCAAAGCAAAAGAAGAAGGAGAATGATCAGCTGAGCAGTATACAACAAACACAGCAACAACAGGTAAGCAGCAATCAACAATCAACAGTAAACAATCAGCAACAAATGTCACCAATAGTTCACAGATAAACAGCAGCAGTCTCAACAACAAGGGAAACCCAATAGTTGGTCGAGCAACAGTCAAGCAATCCCAGAAACAGAATGGTGACCCAGCAGAAAAACCAGAGTATTCAATGTAACAGCACTAACAGTTCAACAATCACAAACAGCTCGGCAAATAACCAACAACAATTGGCCAAGACAGCTTGACCAATCTGAACTCCTAAAAAGTTTTCAGACAGTGTTTGGTTACAATATTCTGAAAACTTCTTTATGTTTCTTGCTTTCTCTGAAGACTAAAAAATGTCCAGCCCTTTTTATGTTCTGAAACAACCTATTTATAAGCTAATCCAGGTCAGTCAAGCTGCCCGGATCCCTGTAAGTTGTAATCTGCCCATACCTCTTAACTCCCCATGCCTAAAGGCATCTTTCTTAAAGTAAACTTATCAGCCCCCCATGCTTTGTCCTATTGCTCTAATCAAGGGTTATGGGTGCATTAAAGTATTCATTTGAACCCATGCTCTTATGTTTTGCTCCCCATTGTCATTAGGTTAATAGTATTTTAATTACTACTTGACATATCCTTAAGTTAAACCCCTAATCAGACTTTGTCCTATGCCAAAACTACCCTTAAACCTTGCTTATTACTGTATTACCCTAACCCCTAATAGTTAGTATATAAACCCTTCTGATTTTAGCCAATAACTGACTACTAGTTAATCAACTTAAACTCAATACTGCTTTTAGGCTGATCTGTTAGATTTTTGCAGCTAATAGACAATTCCCTGCCTATGTTCAAGCAATGATTTAAACAAACAGGGGTGCCTATCAAATGGTATGAGTTGGCCACATTGGGAGCCAATCCTGAACAACTCACAACCAATTGATCCAATATGCAGTTAAGGGTGTAAACTATGATCGACGTGCTACTATATTAGACCTACAAGCAACATCATAAATAAAAGAATAGGCACAGCAATCATACTGAAATGCAGGCTCCTGATTTTCAATCTTTCAAATGAATTCAGTTGACGACACTTATTTAGATGACTACACAAACTATAATATACAGCAACAATCATCAAAATTATAAAACAAACTAAACATTTAACTCAAAAATTCAAATACATGGACAGACAAGTCGGAAACATGAACGACAGATAGAACTTAGGAGGACAAAGAAAAAAGGGAAAATTACCTCAGGGATATGAATTTAAGACTGACTCAAGCTCGAACTCGGACCAGGTTATTTTGGGGTCTAATGGACTTTAACCGAAGTGTTCTCAACTGAGAACACTTCGGTAAAAGTCTGCTAGACCCTGATCCTGCTACTGATTCGGACAGACCTCCATAACTCTAAGTTCTAGGGTTTCTGGTGGTCTGATTTGGGATCTGCTCAGTTCCAGTCAGATTCGAACAGAACCAAAGTCATTCGAGGGGTGAGGGAGGTCAGGAGATGCTGTGGTGTGAGTTTGGGGTCAATTGGTGTAGATCTGGTTTTTGCTCGAATCTTCGATTGAAGATTCGAGAAGCTACGGGGTGATTCGAGATGAACGGTTAACAGATTCATGTTCAGGGTGGTTGGGTGCATCGGGGGTGTTATTTTGGTGGTCATCGGAATCCGGGTGGTCGGGGTTACAGAGGGGAAACCTAAGGTTGCTTAGGGTTTGAGAGGGGGGGTCTGGGACGATGGTGAACAGTGGCTGAAGAGGCGAGGTCTGGTTTGGGGCGTGGGGTAAGAGGTTAGGTTTATATATGGAGAGGGTGGTTCAATCCTGGCCGTTGGATTGATTACAATCGATGGCCGGGATTGGGGGAGTTTAAAAATACGATACCGTTTGGTTAAGTAAGGGGTCGGTTTAGAATGGGAATGGGTCGGGTCATGAGGGCCAATACAGGCCATTGGATCAATGGAGGTGAATGGCTCAGATTAGCTGTCCTAAAACGGCGTCGTTTCGACTTAGCAGGGGCTATATTGGACCGTTTGATTGTCATGAATCCACGGCTCAGATTGAGGCGCTGATACGACGTCGTTTGGGATGTGTCCGGGCAGCCTGTGTTTGGACTGGTCCTGTGTCCTGGTTTTGGGCCTGATTTTGATTCATTTCTTGGCCCAAACCAATTTCATCACTCTTTTCTTTTTGTTTTCTAATTTTAAAGAAAAATAAAAAAATGAAATTAAAACCACCATTAATTTAATCACTTAACACAATTATCACACACATATAAAAATATTTAAGTAGGTTAAATCACAACCTAGAATAAAAGAAGCATATATATTTTTTGTGAATTTTCTTTTAATGACCGAATTATGGTTTAATTACCATGACATACACATTTTGTATTTTGTTCGATAAGATTAAATGAAAAATGGACAGAACCACAAATGACTAACAACATACGTCACGGAAAATCGAAAAGTTGTACAGCGAGGTCATTTGTCACTATTTTTTGTTTTCTTTTGGAGTGATTGTCCGTGAAGCAAAAATCACGTGCTTACAGCTGCCCCTCTTTGTTATACAGGTGGGCGCCTATTTAAACTAAGACATGAAAAGTTATTCCTCTCGTTATACAGGTGGGCGCCTATTTAAGCTAAGACATAAAAAATTATTCCTCTCGTTATACAGGTGGGCGCCTATTTAAACTAAGACATGAAAATTATTCCTCTCGTTATACAGGTGGGCGCCTATTTAAACTAAGACATGAAAATATTCCTCTCGTTATACAGGTGGGCGCCTATTTAAACTAAGACATGAAAATTATTCCTCTCGTTATACAGGTGGGCGCCTATTTAAACTAAGACATGAAAATTATTCCTCTCGTTATACAGGTAGGCGCCTATTTAAACTAAGACATGAAAATTATTCCTCTCGTTATACAGGTGGGCGCCTATTTAAACTAAGACATGAAAAATTATTCCTCTCGTTATACAGGTGGGCGCCTATTTAAGCTAAGACATAAAAAATTATTCCTCTCGTTATACAGGTGGGCGCATATTTAAACTAAGACATGAAAATATTCCTCTCGTTATACAGGTGGGCGCCTATTTAAACTAAGACATAAAAATTATTCCTCTCGTTATACAGGTGGGCGCCTATTTAAACTAAGACATAAAAAATTATTCCCATCGTTATACATGTGGGCGCCTATTTAAACTAAGACATGAAAGTATTCCTCTCGTTATACAGGTGGGCGCCTATTTAAACTAAGACATGAAAATATTCTTCTCGTTATACAGGTGGGCGCCTATTTAAACTAAGACATGAAAATTATTCCTCTCGTTATACAGGTGGGCGCCTATTTAAACTAAGACATGAAAATGATTCCTCTCGTTATACAGGTGGGCGCCTATTTAAACTAAGACATGAAAAATTATTCCTCTCGTTATACAGGTGGGCGCCTATTTAAGCTAAGACATAAAAAATTATTCCCATCGTTATACAGGTGGGCGCCTATTTAAACTAAGACATGAAAGTATTCCTCTCGTTATATAGGTGGGCGCCTATTTAAACTAAGACATGGAAGTATTCCTCTCGTTATACAGGTGGGTTCCTATTTAAACTAAGACATGAAAATTATTCCTCTCGCTATACAGGTGGGCGCCTATTTAAACTAAGACATGAAAATTATTCCTCTCGTTATACAGGTGGGCGCCTATTTAAACTAAGACATGAAAAATTATTCCTCTCGTTATACAGGTGGGCGCCTATTTAAGCTAAGACATGAAAAATTATTCCTCTCGTTATACAGGTGGGCGCCTATTTAAGCTAAAACATAAAAAATTATTCCTCTCGTTATACATGTGGGCGCCTATTTAAGCTAAGACATAAAAAATTATTCCTCTCGTTATACAGGTGGGCGCCTATTTAAACTAAGACATGAAATATTCCTCTCATTATACAGGTTGGTGCCTATTCAAACTAAGACTGAAAATTATTCCTCTCGTTATACAGGTGGGCGCCTATTTAAACTAAGACATAAAAATTATTCCTCTCGTTATACAGGTGGGCGCCTATTTAAACTAAGACATAAAAAATTATTCCCATCGTTATACATGTGGGCGCCTATTTAAACTAAGACATGAAAGTATTCCTCTCGTTATACAGGTGGGCGCCTATTTAAACTAAGACATGAAAATATTCTTCTCGTTATACAGGTGGGCGCCTATTTAAACTAAGACATGAAAATTATTCCTCTCGTTATACAGGTGGGCGCCTATTTAAACTAAGACATGAAAATGATTCCTCTCGTTATACAGGTGGGCGCCTATTTAAACTAAGACATGAAAAATTATTCCTCTCGTTATACAGGTGGGCGCCTATTTAAGCTAAGACATAAAAAATTATTCCCATCGTTATACAGGTGGGCGCCTATTTAAACTAAGACATGAAAGTATTCCTCTCGTTATATAGGTGGGCGCCTATTTAAACTAAGACATGGAAGTATTCCTCTCGTTATACAGGTGGGTTCCTATTTAAACTAAGACATGAAAATTATTCCTCTCGCTATACAGGTGGGCGCCTATTTAAACTAAGACATGAAAATTATTCCTCTCGTTATACAGGTGGGCGCCTATTTAAACTAAGACATGAAAAATTATTCCTCTCGTTATACAGGTGGGCGCCTATTTAAGCTAAGACATGAAAAATTATTCCTCTCGTTATACAGGTGGGCGCCTATTTAAGCTAAAACATAAAAAATTATTCCTCTCGTTATACATGTGGGCGCCTATTTAAGCTAAGACATAAAAAATTATTCCTCTCGTTATACAGGTGGGCGCCTATTTAAACTAAGACATGAAATATTCCTCTCATTATACAGGTTGGTGCCTATTCAAACTAAGACTGAAAATTATTCCTCTCGTTATACAGGTGGGCGCCTATTTAAACTAAGACATATTTGATTTTGTTTTCTCGTTTCTCCGAGAAAATATTCGGCAATGGCAGAAAATTTTCTGCCCCGGTTTTGGTGACCTTTCTGGTATCGCGTCCTTCTTCCATCATCAACTTTTATTTTCCTGCAGCAGACAAAAGGATTTAGTTAGTTTTAATCATGGTGGGGCAACGGTGATCCTTCCGCTGGGGGATGATTTTTCCCTTTTCTTTTCCTTGCTCTATGTTCTAACAACTGGTTGGTGGACGACGTTGCTTGCTGGGGGTGGTTTTCCATTTATCCCCTTTTCTGCATTCTCCTTTCAGGACATGCTGTGGGAGTTTGCTTTGAATCTCGAAACTACTCCCTTCAAGAGTTTACTTCCTCCCGGAACTGCGAGGCATAGAATTGCTTTGCCTGGTGATATCTTGCACCGGATTGATTTCCCTTTCTTGTGGCGTCTGACCACTTCGAATTTGGGTCCGGGATTTATCAACATTCTACGGGGAAACCTTCTCGGAACTTGGTCCACAAGTTCTTCACCCGTCATTTTCCGCTCTCTTTACATCACCCTTCTTTCTATACAATTCGTCCTTTGGTTTTGCAGCCGATGCCTTTTGTCTTATTGCCTCGGCCCTTGGCCTACCCTTTTCATATTTTGCTTTTGTGCCCCTTCGGCCTCTGGTAGTAAACTTTGAAAAATCTCTTTCAAAACGAATTCTTAGAGAGAAAAATGAAAGGGATAGAAAAAAGGAGGAAAATCTTTCTGAACCAATACTTGGTGGAAAAAGGAAAAGAGAAAAACTTATCTGGACGACATGACTGGTCCTTGTGATCATGATGTGCACCATAGATTCCCGACCCAGTCTATTTGTATCAATCAACTTGCCTGATGACCCTACTTGCTGGGGATAAATGGGCGTCCATTTCTTTGCGAGCGTGGATCCTTTTGCTGATCTGTCTTGTCGCCTCATAGTGCCCTTCGAGGGGTTTTCACTAATGAGGCTCTCTCTTTTCTCTCAGCTCTCGGTGCCTTATGGTGCCTGTGAAGGTTTTCACCGATAAGACTCTCTCGTTTTATATCCCTCATCTTTCGTCGCCTTGTGGTGCCTGCGAAGGTTTTCACCGCCAAGACTCTCTCATTTTATTTCTTCAACGGAGGATTGGAGTGCTGCCGATATGATCCTCTCTTTTGGAGATTCCTGTGGACTATCAATTCATTTCCAGTTTTATGATCCTCTTCTTTGTCGGGGATCAGTGTACTGTTCTCGGCTTTATTTGCCTGACTTGGCACCTCTTGGGTATTGATCGGGAGGTCTTTTGGACGTCGATGTGGGTTTTGGTGTGGGGTTAAAAGAAAGGCTATCAAAAAATGAAATAACTTTGATGGGTGACCCGCTACAACTTTTGGAATCAAACCTTTGTTGAAATTTTAAAACATAACCTCTGCCCCAGTTTTCTTGCTTGGGGGATTTTATTTTTTACTCTATGTTGAGCTATGAGCATTACGCAGCCTATTACGCACACTTATGGACATTATGCACACTATGACCGAGCCGTGTGGCACCTACGTATCCTCTTTGAGGAATCAGGTCAAACGTAGTTCCCACGGTTTGTGATTTTTATCTTCTTCTTCTTTTCTTTTTTTTTCTTTTTTTTTCATTTTCTCTTAAAAACTTCTTTTCTTCTTCTTTCTCTTTTCATATCTTTTCCGTTAGTGATTCCAAAAGAGGGGTATGAAAGAATAACTTAAGGCTCAAAAGGGGGAAACAAGGGTAAAAAGTGTTTGGATAGAAGAAAGAATTGCCTCCGTCATTTCATTATCCAATAAGTACCAAGTACAAACAAACGAACCAATAATTGCCATAATCAAAGAAATTACGCATAATATCTCTTGACTGCATCCGAATTGATAGCCATGTCAACACATCTTCCCTCGATATCCGTCAAACACAAAGCACCGTTGGACAATACTCTGGTCACGATATAAGGCCCTTGCCAATTTGGGGCGAACTTGCCTTTTGCCTCGACCTGATGTGGGAGGATCTTCTTCAATACCTGCTGCCCTACTTCAAACTTCCTGGGGCGTACCTTCTTATTATATGTTCTCGCAATTCTCTTCTGATATAGCTGACCATAGCACACTGCTGTCAATATTTTCTCGTCTATCAAGCTCAACTGTTCCAATCGAGCTTTGACCCATTCATCATCATCAATCTTGGCTTCAGCGACGATCCGGAGGGACGGAATTTCGACCTCCGCCGGTATTACGGCCTCAGTTCCGTACACCAACAAATAAGGAGTTGTACCTATGGAAGTCCGGACGGTAGTGCGGTAACCCAACAAAGCAAAGGGTAATCTCTCGTGCCATTGTCTGGACCCTTCCACCATCTTTCGCAGTATCTTCTTGATGTTCTTATTGGCTGCTTCGACCGCTCCATTCGCCTTGGGACGATATGGGGTGGAATTGCGGTGTGTAATCTTGAATTGTTGGCATACCTCTCTCATCAGGCTGCTGTTAAGATTCGCACCGTTATCCGTGATGATTACTTTTGGGATCCCAAATCTGCAGATGATATGGGAGTGCACAAAATCCACCACTGCCTTTTTAGTTACCGACTTGAAGGTTTTAGCCTCAACCCATTTGGTGAAGTAGTCAATGGTTACTAGAATGAACCTATGACCGTTGGATGCTGCCGGCTCGATAGGTCCAATGACATCCATGCCCCATGCCACAAACGGCCAGGGTGCTGACATCGCATGTAGCTCTGTTGGCGGAGCGTGAATCAGATCTCCATGTATCTGACACTGATGGCATTTCCTCACGAAAGTGATACAGTCATGTTCCATGGTGAGCCAATAATACCCTGCCCTAAGGATCTTCCTTGCCAATACATATCCGCTCATATGTGGCCCGTAAACTCCAGCATGTAGCTCTGCCATAACCGTCGTGGCTTGACCGGCATCTATACATCTCAACAATCCCAAATCCGGGGTTCTTTTGTACAAAACTCCTCCACTGAGGAAGAAACCATTCGACAAACGCCGAAGGGCTCTTTTTTTGTCTCCAGTGGCCTGTTCCGGATATATCCCCATTCTGAGGTATTCCTTGATATCATGAAACCAGGGTTCGCCATCTGCTTCCTCTTCTACGGCGTTGCAATAAGCGTGCTGATCACGGACCTGGATGTGCAGAGGGTCAACATACATTTTGTCAGGGTGGTGCAACATTGATGCTAAGGTGGCCAATGCATCCGCAACCTCGTTATGAACTCTCGGGATATGTTTGAACTTTACTGATCGAAATCGTTTGCTCAGATCGTGCAAGCATTGTCGATATGGTATGAGTTTTAGATCCCGCATTTCCCATTCACCCTGAATCTGATGTACCAAGAGGTCTGACTCTCCCAAGACCAAGACGTCTTGAACATCCATGTCCGCAGCCAATCGCAGACCCAAAATGCAAGCTTCATACTCGGCCATATTATTGGTGCAATAGAAGCGTAGTTGAGCCGTAACATGATAATGGCGTCCTGTTTCAGAAATGAGTACTGCTCCTATTCCAACCCCTTTCGCGTTTGCGGCTCCATCGAAGAAAAGCTTCCAACCTGGTTCCTCGGGTAACTCCAGCTCACTTGTATGCATCACTTCTTCTTCGGGAAAATACGTTCTTAAAGGTTCGTATTTTTCATCAACGGGATTCTCTGCCAAATGGTCGGCCAGCGCTTGGGCTTTCATGGCTGTCCTTGTCACATAGATGATATCGAACTCTGTGAGCAGAATTTGCCATTTCGCCAACCTCCCTGTGGGCATAGGTTTCTGAAAAATATACTTCAATGGGTCCAAACGGGATATGAGATAAGTAGTATACGAGGACAGGTAGTGTTTCAACTTCTGAGCTACCCAAGTTAGGGCGCAGCATGTTTTCTCGAGTTGAGTGTACTTGACCTCATATACTGTGAATTTCTTGCTAAGATAGTAGATGGCCTGCTCCTTCCTTCCTGTGTCATCATGTTGCCCCAGTACACAACCAAACGAATTTTCTAGGACCATCAGATAAAGAATTAAGGGTTTCCTTGGCTTAGGCGGGACCAACACGGGTGGATTAGACAGATACCCTTTGATTTGGTCGAAAGCCTCTTGACACTCTGCCGTCCAACTTACCGCAGCATCCTTTTTCAGCAGCCGAAATATGGGCTCACAAGTTGCTGTGAGTTGAGCGATGAACCTGCTGATGTAATTGAGTCTACCCAGCAAACTCATTACCTCTGTTTTGTTCTTTGGCGGTGGCAAATCTCGGATGGATTCGATTTTGGATGGGTCTAACTCAATCCCCCGTCGACTGACGATGAATCCTAACAGCTTTCCTGACGGAACCCCGAATGCGCATTTGGCCGGGTTAAGCTTGATATCATACCTTCGGAGTCTTTGGAAGAATCTCCTTAGGTCTGCTACATGGTCTTCTTGACGCCAAGACTTTATGATCACATCATTTACGTACACCTCAATTTCTTTGTGTATCATGTCGTGAAACACAGCAGTCATTGCTCGCATGTACGTTGCCCCGGCATTCTTCTGTACGAACGGCATTACCCGATAGCAGTAAGTTCCCCATGGCATGATAAATGCTGTCTTTTCCGCATCTTCCTCGTCCATTAGGATCTGATGATATCCCGCATAGCAATCCACAAAGGATCCGATCTCGCGCCCAGCACAATTATCGATCAGGATATGAATGTTGGGCAACAGAAAATTGTCCTTGGGACTTGCTTTGTTGAGGTTGCGGTAGTCGACGCACACCCTGATTTTCCCGTCCTTCTTTGGAACTGGTACCACATTGGCCAACCACTCGGGATATCGAGTGACCCGAATGACCTTCGCCTGCAACTGCTTAATCACCTCTTCTTTGATCTTTACACTCATTTCTGTTTTAAATTTCCTTAGCTTTTGCTTGACCGGAGGGTATGCCGGGTCAGTGGGCAATTTGTGAACCACTAAATTGGTGCTTAATCCCGGCATATCATCATATGACCATGCAAAAACATCTTTGAATTCCACGAGGGTTTTGATCAATTCTTCCCTGACATTTGGCTCAATATGGATGCTGATTTTGGTTTCTCGGACATTATCAGCGTCCCCTAGATTCACAGCCTCAGTGTCATTTAGGTTAGGTTTGGGTTTTTCTTCAAATTGGCACAGTTCTCGGTTTATCTCTTTAGAAGGCTTTATCTTCGTCATATTCAGATTCATCGTCACAAACGACCTCTTGCATCATTGAGTCGGATTCAGATTGATTTATTAGACTAGGTCGAAGATCCGCTGTGCATGCCATGTCATTAGAACCAGTAAAAAGAGAACTGTTCAGAAAGAAAAAGAACAAAACAAAATTAAAATGGGACAAAAGAAGAGAACTTTATTAAACTTGCGGGATAAAAGGGTTCACACTTTTACAAAACAAAAGTAAAATTTGGATTACACCCTGGAATAATCCGAACAAAACGAAACAAACAAAACATAAATCAAAGCCTACTACCAAGACTCCCCTCGGACAGGAAGAGGAGTAACCGTCCAATTGTTGGTTTTGGCCTCAGGCCCCACAAACTGTATCTCTGCTCTGCTGGAACCTTCTCCAGCTTCTACCATACTGACATCAGCGAATAGCCTCTCGAAACTCTGATTCAGGTCCCCATCCATACCAATCAATGGTCCTAGAATCTTTGGGACCGGTGGCCCTTTGGCGCTTGCTCTGACAAAAGATCTTGAGAGACGTGGCACGGGTTTGGGAAGATACCAGACTTTCTTCTTCATTTTCCGCGCTTGCTTTACATCTGCTGCGGTTGGTTTGAACCCCAATCCGAAAGTTTCCAGATTTTTAGGCAGGGAAATAGGTTGGACAATCCCCTGAAGCTCGACTCCCAGGCCCTTTCCCGGCACAAATCCATTACCCAGCATTTCCGAAACCATCATGACTGTCGCGGCAGCTACCCTAGGGTGCGGGATGCTTTCTCCCTCAGCAATTTTGTTTGCCGACCCTGTATCAAAAATCTGGTAGACCCAAGGACCTTTGTCATCATCGGTCTCTATGAAAGGTACAATGGCGCCACCCATGGTGCACGCCGTGTCCTCGCCGTGTAGTACGACCTCTTGTCTTTCCCACTCGAACTTCACCATCTGATGTAGGGTGGAGGGCACTGCTTTGGCTGCATGAATCCATGGTCGTCCTAACAGAAGGTTATAAGATACTGTGGCATCTAACACCTGGAACTCCATGGTGAACAGGACTGGACCGATGGTCAATTCAAGTACAACATCCCCTACAGTGGTTGTTCCATTTCCGTCAAATCCTCGAACACAGATGCTATTCTTGCAGATTTTTCCGTGGTCGATCTTTAACTGGTTCAGAGTGGATAATGGGCAGATATTGGCACTTGAACCGTTATCCACCAATACCCGAGTAACTACCGAGTTTTCACATTTGACAGTTAGGTAGAGAGCTTTATTATGCTCTGTACCTTCCATCGGCAGGTCATCATCTGAGAATGTTACCCTGTTCACCTCGAAAATCTTGTTAGCAATGGTTTCCAGGTGGTTTACAGAAATCTCGTTGGGCACATGAGCTTCGTTCAATATCTTCATCAAGGCCCGACGATGCTCCTCAGAATGGATCAGTAATGACAGCAGCGAGATCTGGGCCGGTGTTTTCCTCAACTGTTCGACCACGGAGTAGTCCTGCACTTTCATCTTTCTCAGGAACTCCTCAGCCTCTTCTTCGGATACAGGTTTCTTGGTTGCAGCTGGGTTGGTTCTCCTTAACTCCACCGGAGCAAAACACCGACCTGATCGAGTCAGCCCTTGCGCTTCGCAACTAACTTCCTCCACCTGTTTTCCTTTGTACATCACTATTGCCTTCTCGTATTTCCAAGGCACAGCCTTGCTATCAATCATTGGCAGCTGGACTACGGGCTTTATGGTGACCAGTTCTCTGTATACCCCCTTCAGCACAATTGCGGGTGTGGGCGGAATCCCCAACTTGTTTGGCTCAGGTTTGCTTGTTTTGGTGGACGGGCTCTTTCCCAATATTACTACTGGCTTGACGCCTTCTCCCTGCGACTGTACCCCCACTCCTCCATTGGTCGATCCTTCTCTCGGAGCGGCCTGGATCATCATCACTGTTTGCGAGGGCTTTCTCAACTCTCCTCCCTCATACACCAACTCGATCATGTGTGTCTCGTGGTGCACTGGCAGTGGGTTCTGATTCATGTTAGGTGCCTCCGGTGTCTGGACCTCGATTTTGTTAGTATCAATGAGGTCTTGTATTGCATGCTTTAGTCTCCAATATTTTTCAGTTTCATGTCCCAGCATCCCTGAGCAGTATTCACAGCTTATCGTCCTGTTCACATTTTGAGGCGGGGGGTTTTGCTCTCTGGGTTCGACAGGACTTACCAAACCCAACCGTCTCAATTTGTGGAATACGGCGGTATAGGACTCTCCCAGCTCAGTAAAGGCTCTATGTTTCTGTAGCCTATCATTTTTAGCTGCTTGACTCCCTCGAAAACCTGTCCCTGGAGGGTTCCTGTATGCTCTGGGTGGAGGGTAGGTATTTTGTGGTGGTGGGTAGGTATTATGTGGAGCTGGGTATGTATTGTGGGGAGCAGGCGCACGCCATTGTGGGCGAACCGGAGGTTGGGTGTGGGCTTGATGGACGGTGAAATGCGGTTCTGGGGGTGGATAGTAGTGATGTGGTGGGTTGTATGGGTAGTTTGTCCTGTGAGGTCTGGGTTGGTTGTAGTGTGGCCTGCCAGATCCGGACCAACTGCCTGCCTCGATCGTGGCAACTTCTTCTTTCTTTCTTCTCAGCGCACCTCCCGTGCCGTTATGAATAGCCTGGGTCCTTGCCTTGAGTGCCGAGTAGTTCAGGATTTTGTCAGACCTCAGACCCTCTTCTATCATGACCCCTATCTTGACCACCTCGTTGAAGGATTTTCCAACCGTTGTCACCAAGTGACCAAAGTAGGTTGGATCCAATGTTTGTAAGAAATAGTCCACCATCTCTCCCTCTCTCATGGGAGGATCGACTCTGGCCGCTTGCTCTCTCCAGCGGAACCCGAACTCGCGAAAGCTTTCCCCGGGTTTCTTCCCAGTTCTCAATAATGTGAGACGGTCAGGGACTATCTCGAGATTGTACTGGAAATGACCTGCGAAAGCCTGCACCAGATCATCCCAAGTGTACCACCTACTGGAATCCTGCCTGGTATACCATTCTAGTGCAGATCCGCTCAGACTTTGGCCGAAATAAGCTATTAGCAGCTTATCTTTGCCGCCTGCCCCTCTCATTTTGCTACAGAATCCCCGCAAATGTGCCATGGGATCACCGTGCCCTTCATATAAATCAAACTTAGGCATCTTGAACCCAGCCGGGAGTTGGACGTCCGGGAAAGGGCATAGATCTTTGTAAGCTACGCTGACTTGGTTGCCCAAACCGTGCAGGTTCCTGAAGGACTGCTCCAGGCTTTTGAACTTTCTCAATACCTCATCCTGTTCAGGGGCTTTAACCGGCTTTTCAATCTCTGCCGGTACCTCCAAGTGCGGATTGTAGGCCTGTGGTTCGGGGGCATGGAATGTAGGCTCAGGGGGTAGTACTGCGTATCGTGGGCCTGAAACAATGGCTCACTGGTCGTTCTTTGCAAGGTGGCTGATGTGGGTCCCACAAAAGTGGGAATATTTGGTGTTGGGAGAGGTTGATGGGGTGGTGGAGCTTGGGAATCATGAGGGCTTCTTTCTTGATGATAACGGGGATTTGGGAGGCTTGTGGAAGGGCCGGAATGAGGGTATTCCGGCATGCGCCCCAGTGGCTCAGGGCTCTTTTGTGCTTTGGCTAAAGCTAGCTGCATTGCATTCATCTCTAGTCCCATCCTTTCAATCTTTTCCATCGCTTCTTTTAACAACTGGCTCATCGGCCTTTCTTCCTCGTTACTATTCTCTGAAGTAGTCATGCTTATTGCTACCGGTCCTTTGGATCTGGTTTGGTAAGGGTGTGTTGCCAGAATTCTTTAACAACTAACTGTCTGGTTCAGACAACAACAAACTTTGTTAGCGTTAGAGTTTAACAGATTTGATCACAACACATAGAGGATGCAATGCTCCTAGGCAGTTAACCGTTTCTACATGCTTTGCTTCAAACAACATGCGTCATTCCGGCTTGCTTATTTGTCCCTTTTTTAAAGTACTTTGGGAAACCCTGTATATATATATATATATATTTTTGTATTTTCCTTTTCTCTCTTTTTTTCTCTTTCTTTATTAAAGTCGGTCGAATCTTATAAGGATTTCCTATGTATCACGTCCCCGCGCGAATCAGACCAGGCGTAGTTCTGCCTTAAAGTAAAGAAACACAAAATTCTTGTGAAATCATTAAATTCATCCTCAAAATTTTGCTATTACAAATTACTTCAAACAAGGAATAACAATAGTACAGACTCCACAGTTCTTAACCCGTTTTGACTAAAAGAAAAGAAAACAACATATGGGAAAGCAACAAAGCCAAAAAAACAAGACTTGATCAAAGATTAGTTTTCCAACTTAGGGGCCCGCGAGGCATCATTAGGCCTTTCCGCGGCCCTTGGTGTGAGGTCCCTCTGCAGGCTTTTCAATTCATTCATGATTCGGTGGACGCAGCCCATGATGGAAACAAAGAGGGTCTTCCGAGGCATTTGCTCGCATGCCAGCCATCTCATGTAGATGTAATGCCCAATCTCGTCGATCCTTCCTCGATGTTGTCCCTTTCCGTGAACAACTGCCTTATCTGTCGGTTCTTTAATCCTAGTGTTTGCGCATTGTTGGCAAGTTGATCCTGGAACATCTCCATTTGTCTTTCCATTCTGGTCATTGCATCATAACAGCGCCTTCTGTCGGCTTGGGCATCTCGTGTTTGCTTGAAGATCCGCTCTTGAAGAGTGGAATTCATTTCCCTTAACGTCCCGATGCTCAGTTCATAATCCCTTATGACTTGTTGCAGGCGCTGCCTCCGGGCCATTGTACCTTTTGCCCACTTGGTCCGCAATCTTGCTATGCTAGCCTTGGATCTTTCCAAATCTTCCTGGCATTCCGCAACCTGATCCTTTAACCCCGCTATCAATCTTTTATCCGCCCGGCTTCTCAGCTGGTTGTCGGCCTCCCTTTTCATCTTCCGGATCTGAGCTTTGAGGATCTCGCCTTCTATGAATAATCTGTTCTTTTCTCCCTTGTGGGCAGCGGACTGTAATTGGCATTCAAATTTCATATCCTGAACTTGTTGCTTTAGTTTGCCTGTTTCGGCAAGATATTCCCGCTCTTTGGCCAACCAGCCCCCCTGCTCTTGTGAAGACTTGGCAAATTCCTGCAGGTGAGGTCTTTTGGTCGGGCTTCCAGATGATGTCTCCCCTTTGTACCAGGCCTGATACCCGGGTGAAACTTCCCCTTTTGCCGGATTCACTACAGAAGTATTCGCTTCTAAGTATTGACATTGGCTCCAAATTTGGCGAACCCTTGCTTCAGGAAACTGGCCATCAGGACTGATCTCAATCACTTGGGTGCTTAGATCCTCGTCTTTCGGCACTATCTGACACCTCCCAAGTTGCCTTAAAACCCGATGCGGCACATATGGTTGAATGCTCTTAAGTCCCATTAAGAGAAAATGGGGCCTGGCTGCTGGCATGTATATGACTTCGTCGATCGGTAACCATCCTAGCATCCACTGTATTTGACTGGCGTCGAGGGTATGAAAATATGAGGTCCATGCCGTGACTCCTTCAGGTAGGTAGGTCTCATTAACTCTGGTATAGAACTCCTCTATGCAGGTCTTTTCAATGGACCCATGGCTCAGAAACTGGGCTCGGTGACATAGGTGTTCGGTCATCTACATTTGCAACAACAAGTTGCAACCCTCGAAAAAGTTTCCTCCGGCTTTGCAAGACGTGAGAGCCCGGAACATATCAGATACTATCATGGGCGCCAACGTACCGTCTCTCTGTGTGAGCAACGTACTGACGACCCCTGCTATCTTTATGTCGATATTCCCGTCTTTTCTTGGGAATACTAAGAGTCCTAAGAAAGTTATCATGAAAGCAATCCGTCTATGTTTATCCCACTTTTGACGATTACTTTTGCTGCACAACTGGTTTTCTGGCTTGTCGAATCCTCCTATGTGACCATATCTTTGGTATATGAAACTCATAGTGCAAAAACCTTTTGCCAAGTCAGGGTTATGAATTGTTCTGACTATCTTTAAGGAGTCCAGAAACCGGTGTATTGCCACAGTTCTTGGAGCAATCAGATATTTGTGCCTCAATGGAGTCTCCGCACTGCCGATATACCCTGCTATTTCTTCTAAAGTTGGGGTAAGTTCAAAGTCGGAGAAATGGAAGACATTGTGTGCAGGATCCCAGTGGGGGACTAGTGCCTTATGATATCTCCCCGTGGCCTGATATCCAACAAACTCGTGAGGCCTTTCAGATACTTCTTGATTTCGTCATGCCCTTCTCTGCCTAAATCATTCCACCAGAGCCGCAATTGGAGGGGAATTTTATTCATGATTGAAAAGGGTTCATTTGGAGTCGTGCTTATTCTGCACATTTATTAATAAGATTTTAACAAACGAAACTTATTCTGATAAAAACAAAAGCATATGCGACTTTTCTCAAAAGGATTTCTGAACACGACCCCTCAGCACTTCATGAACGAAGATTTTTAAGGTTGTGTGATAAAAAAAAAGAGGTGGCCGTCTATACAAAGACAGCCTTCCGGAGTTCCTTTTGGGAACGTTTGGCTATTTATGATATAAGTGGCGTCCCCCGACCCTGTGGCAGAAAAATGTACTTGGCGTTGTTTCTACTTTTATTGATTTTCAAAAAATGGGAGGTTGCCTACGTATCTCACACCCTATGAGAATCAAACCTGCGTAGTTCGGGCAATTTAAATGAACAAGCATCTCTTTTTTTTCATTTTTTATTGCAAGACAAACCATTTTAGAAAACAAGACAAAATAACTCTTCATTTTTCAAAAAGATAAAATAACCTATTTTTCCAAACTAAAATAAAGACTCTTTTTTTTCATTTTCTTTTCAACAAACGATTTTCCAAAAATAAAAGACTTTTTTTTTCTATTTTTTTCTATTTTTCATTTTCTAAAATAATCAATTAATACCTTAACTGTTATGTCTCTTTTTGTTTCCTCTTTTCTCCTTTTTTTCAACATTCCCAAGATTCAGAAACCGGTCAACATGCAGGTTTGAAACAAATATATGTACGTAGCAAGTAAGATGCATCAAGATGGTCTTCTCTGTTTCAGGTTGCTATTCCTAGACGGACCAAACCCCTGTGTTGAGTCCCCTAAGTCAAAATGCACATGATGCAGACAAGCGTTCCTACTAGGGATCCGGCATGAAGTCACGTTATTCTATGTTCAAAAACCTGGGTCGGTGTTCTAGACAGTGTACCCGAGCGGACAACTCGAGCTGAGGAATGAGCTCCTTTCCGGGAACCAAAAGGCCAGCCAGCTTAGAAACTTTCCGAGCCTCTTTTATTTAGGGTACGACACTAACAGAATAGGGAGTCTCAACTAGTAAGCACATCCCCGGAGGTAAGAAGAGAAGGGTTTCGGCACTGTTTATATACAGTTCAAATAATATCAAAGCGGTAAAGGTATCATTTAGCACATTGAGCCCAAACGTATAATGAAATCAGATAATAAATAAAGCCAAATAATAACAATTATTCTAAGCTCGAATTCTTAACCCTGAACCAGTGGTTCTGGGTGGAATCCCCAGCAGAGTCGCCAGAGCTGTCACACCTCCTTTTTCCATACCCGCGAGGGTACAAGGGAGTTTTTTCCAATTAAAGGACAATCGAAACGGGATTGGTTTATTTATTTCAGAGTCTCCACTTGGGAGATTTAGGGTGTCCCAAGTCACCGATATTAATCCCGAATCAAGGAAAAGAATGACTCCATATTATAGTCTGCGTACCAGAAATCCGGATAAGGAATTCTGTTAACCCGGGAGAAGGTGTTAGGCATTCCCGAGTTCCGTGGTTCTAGCACGGTCGCTCAACTGTTATATTTGGCTTGATTATCTGATTTTATACAAATATGAACTTATGTGCAAATTTTATCTTTTTACCGCTTTCGTAGTTATTGTTATTATTTTTACGAGAATTGCAATGTCGTGGAAACATATCTCGAACCACGTTACATCAATGCATCCGTGGTTGTTTGACATATCTCGACTCGGTTGAGATTTAGATTTAGGTCACATAAATGTGCACCCAAGTTAAGGAAAATCATTTATTAAAGACGTGCCTAACGCAACTAGCGTATTGTTATTTTGGGGAAGGCCGTAAAATTCGCTAAACGGCCTGTCCCGAATTCTAAGCGTTTTAATATATATACATTTATAGGGCCCCGCAGCTTGTGCATTTTTTGTTTGTCGAGGCTCGTCTCATTTATTATTAAAAGGAATTTACAACGTCATGGAAATGCATCTCGGGCCACGCCTCAATCAATGTGCCCGTGACTAGAGGCATATTTCGACTCCGTTGAGATTTGGATTTGGGTCACATAGGTGTGCACCCGAGTTTAGGGAGATAACATTGTTATAGGCGCGTCCTAAAGAGACTAACATATTGTTATTTTAGGAAGAGGCCGTGAACGTTCATTAAACGGCCAAATCCAAAGTCTAGTCAATGGTTATGTATTTTATTGAGGGCCCCGGCGATGTGTGATTTATTTAGCGAGGCTCGTCTCATTTTTATTTTAAAAGGATATCCTATAGAAACTACGTTTCTTGTCGCGTTTTTCTCTACTGATTGAAAGCAGAGATATTCCTAGTTAATTACATGTTTGCGAGTTATTTATGGCAGGATTCAGAATACCCTTTTTACAAAAATTAGAAACAGGGTCGCGCCCGCGGGCAAGCGATCGAATCTTATGGTCCCAAGCCCAGCTCATGCAGGATGGGCCAGGCCTGGGCCACGGTTTTTCCGATAAAGGTCTACTCAGTTTGCTTCGACTTGGGCTCGACCTTCATGAGGTTGAGATTGTAAGCTTTGTGTTCCTTGTTCTAAAGTGTGATTTACCAGTTATACGAGACAGTTTATCAAAAGGGAAAGAACTTAACTAGTAATGGATAGTTTTCATGCTTGGCATGTATTAAAGAATATGCTACACAATTAGACTAAGTCTAAGATACAACCTACTGCATTGGGAATACTTTTATCTACCAGCCTACATATACAAACTAACATTCAATCACCATACATTGATATCTACTAGGCGTGCAAGCTACCTTCAGTATCCAAACAAAAATGTAAACTATTATACATTACATGATATTCAATATAGCAGTCTATGTATGAAAAAAAACATCTTCAGATCTTCTCTTTTGTATTCATGCTCAACTTTCAAGTTACATTGATACTATTAATCGTGTACCTGGTATAGCAAAGCAAAAGAAGAAGGAGAATGATCAGCTGAGCAGTATACAGCAAACATAGCAACAGCAGGTAAGCAGCAATCAACAATCAACAACAAACAATCAGCAAAAAATGTCACCAATAGTTCACAGATAAACAGCAGCAGTCTCAACAACAAGGGAAACCCAATAGTTGGTCGAGCAACAGTCAAGCAATCCCAGAAACAAAATGGTGACCCAGCAGAAAAACCAGAGTATTCAATGTAACAGCACTAACAGTTCAACAATCACAAACAGCTCGGCAAATAACCAACAACAATTGGCCAAGACAGCTTGACCAATCTGAACTCCTAAGCAGTTTTCAGACAGTGTTTGGTTACAATATTCTGAAAACTTCTTTATGTTTCTTGCTTTCTCTGAAGACTAAAAAATGTCCAGCCCTTTTTATGTTCTGAAACAACCTATTTATAAGCTAATCCAGGTCAGTCAAGCTGCTCGGATCCCTGTAAGTTGTAATCTGCCCATACCTCTTAACTCCCCATGCCTAAAGGCATCTTTCTTGAAGTAAACTTATCAGCCCCCCATGCTTTGTCCTATTGCTCTAATCAAGGGTTATGGGTGCATTAAAGTATTCATTTGAACCCATGCTCTTATGTTTTGCTCCCCATTGTCATTAGGTTAATAGTATTTTAATTACTACTTGACATATCATTAAGTTAAACCCCTAATCAGACTTTGTCCTATGCCAAAACTACCCTTAAACCTTGTTTATTACTGTATTACCCTAACCCCTAACAGTTAGTATATAAACCCTTCTGATTTTAGCCAATAACTGACTACTAGTTAATCAACTTAAACTCAATACTGCTTTTAGGCTGATCTGTTAGATTTCTGCAGCTAATAGCCAATTCCCTGCCTATGTTCAAGCAATGATTTAAACAAACAAGGGTGCCTATCAAATGGTATGAGTTGGCCACATTGGGAGCCAATCCTGAACAAATCACAACCAATTGATCCAATATGCAGTTAAGGGTGTAAACTATGATCGACGTGCTACTATATCAGACCTACAAGCAACATCATAAATAAAAGAACAGGCACAGCAATCATACTGAAATGCAGGCTCCTGATTTTCAATCTTTCAAATTAATTCAGTTGACGACACTTATTTAGATGACTACACAAACTATAATATACAGCAACAATCATCAAAATTATAAAACAAACTAAACATTTAACTCAAAAATTCAAATACATGGACAGACAGGTCGGAAACCAAACCAAACCAGAACATGAACGACAGATAGAACTTAGGAGGACAAAGGAAAAAGGGAAAATTACCTCAGGGATATGAATTTAAGACTGACTCAAGCTCGAACTCGGACCAGGTTATTTTGGGGTCTAATGGACTTTAACCGAAGTGTTCTCAAATGAGAACACTTCGGTAAAAGTCTGCTAGACCCTGATCCTGCTACTGATTCGGACAGACCTCCATAACTCTAAGTTCTAGGGTTTCTGGTGGTCTGATTTGGGATCTGCTAAGTTCCAGTCAGATTCGAACAGAACCAAAGTCATTCGGGGGGTGAGGGAGGTCAGGAGATGCTGTGGTGTGAGTTTGGGGTCAATCGGTGTAGATCTGGTTTTTGCTCGTCTTCAATTGAAGATTCGAGAAGCTACGGGGTGATTCGAGGTGAATGGTTAACAGATTCATGTTCAGGGTGGTTGGGTGCATCGGGGGTGTTATTTTTGTGGTCATCGGAATCCGGGTGGCCGGGGTTACAGAGGGGAAACCTAAGGTTGCTTAGGGTTTGAGAGGGGGTCTGGGACGATGGTGAACAGTGGCTGAAGAGGGGGGTCTGGTTTGGGGCGTGGGGTAAGAGGTTAGGTTTATATATGGGGAGGGTGGTTCAATCCTGGCCGTTGGATTTATTACAATCGATGGCCGGGATTGGGGGAGTTTAAAAATACGGTACCGTTTGGTTAAGTAAGGGGTCGGTTTAGAATGGGAATGAGTCGGGTCATGAGGGCCAATACAGGCCATTGGATCAATGGAGGTGAATGGCTCAGATTAGCTGTCCTAAAACGGCGTCGTTTCGACTTAGCAGGGGCTGTATTGGACCGTTTGATTGTCATGAATCCACGGCTCAGATTGAGGCGCTGATACGACGTCGTTTGGGATGTGTTCGGGCAGCCTGTGTTTGTACTGGTCCTGTGTCCTAGTTTTGGGCCTGATTTTGATTCATTTCTTGGCCCAAACCAATTTCATCACTCTTTTCTTTTTGTTTTCTAATTTTAAATAAAAATAAAAAAGTTAAATTAAAACCACCATTAATTTAATCACTTAACACAATTACCACACACATATAAAAAAATTTAAGTAGGTTAAATCACAACCTAGAATAAAAGATGCATATATATATTTTTTGAATTTTCTTTTAATGACCGAATTATGTTTTAATTACCATGACATACACATTTTGTATTTTGTTCGATAAGATTAAATGAAAAATGGACAGAACCACAAATGACTAACATCATACGTCACGGAAAATCGAAAAGTTGTACAGCGAGGTCATTTGTCACTATTTTTTGTTTTCTTTTGGAGTGATTGTCCGTGAAGCAAAAATCACGTGCTTACACATACCATGGAGAAAGAGGCAGTTGAGTTAGCAGCTTTTCGACTCCGATATATAGCCATCCTTTAGTATGAGGGATGGGAAAGGTCTAGGGGACGTGATGCACCTCCTGCTATTTGGGAGAATTTTTCAGATGCCTTCCTTGACTAGTACTTACCACGAGAGATCCGACAGGCCCGACTCGATCAGTTTCTAGCCCTGAAGCAGGGAAATATGAGTGTTCGAGAATATAGTCTCTGTTTTGACTCATTGGCCAGATATGCACCATCCATAGTTGCTACTATGCGGGATAGAATCCACAAGTTTATAGCAAGGTTGGCCCCAGAGTTGACCGAGACGTGTGCCATCGCAGCATTACAGGATAGTATGTATATCTTGCGGATTCAAGCATTTTCCCAGAATATAGAGAGGGGTAGGCATCAGTAGCAGAGTACGGAGAGGACTGAGTCAGGGAAGCATAAGAGGATGAGATTTGCTAGGTCTCAGGAGTAGTCTCAGGGTAGTTACAGGCCCTAGTACTTCGAACGTCCACCTAGACCTTCGCCACCTCAGCTATAGGGTTACAGGTATGACCGCTATACTCAGTCAGGACCAGGTGAGAGCTCTCAGGTGTTAAGCTTGCAGCGATAACGAGGTTCGAGACAGACAGGGTTGTTTCCACCGTGATGTGCCATCTGCTGTCGAAGACACTTGGGCCAATTCCTAGCCAGTTCTGATGCTTGTTATACATATGGACGTCCAGGGCATATGATGCGAGATTGCCCAAATAGAGATTATGGGGGTATGGCGCAACCAGCGAATTTAACAACAGGATCAGCTATGTCTATGCATCCTTCAGGGTGCGAGTCTTAGTCTTTGGCTAGTAGAGGTCGAGGCAGAGGTAGAGGGTCCAGTTCAGGTGGTAACCAGAATTGCATCTATGCGCTAGCAGGTCTACAAGACCAAAAGTCCTCACCAGACATTGTGACAGGTATGTTGACCATTTGTTCTCACGATGTTTATGCCTTGATAGACCTAGGATCTACTTTATCATGTATTACCCTATTTGTCGCGCGAAAATTCGGTATAGTGCCTGAAACACTAAGTGATCCTTTTACGGTATCTATACCGATCGGAGAATAAATTATTGCTAGATGCGTTTACCGAGGTTGTACGGTATCAGTTTGTGGTTGTCAGACCTTAGCCGACCTAGTTAAACTAGAGAAGTTGGATTTTGCTACTATCATGGGCATGGACTGGTTGGCATCTTGTTATGCCACAGTTGATTGTCGAGCAAAGACAACTAGATTTCATTTTCCGGGTGAGCCAGTCCTTGAATGGGTAAGTAATACAGTCATACCTAGAGGCAGGTTTATTTCCTATCTGAAGGTGAGGAAAATGATCACAAAAGGGTGCATTTATCATATTGTGCGAGTTAGAGATGCAGATGCTGAGATACCTACACTTCAGTCTATTCCAGTAGTAAAGTAGTACGTGGATGTATTTCCAAATGAACTTCCAGGTATTCCTCCAGAGTGAAAGATTGATTTTGGCATCGAATTGCTTCCGGGAACGCAACCAATATCCATCCCTCCATATAGAATGGCACCTGCCGAATTAAAGGAGTTGAAGGAGCAGTTAAAAGATTTACTGGAGAAAGATTTCATCAGACCCAGTACCTCACCTTGGATGTGAGCACGTGATTTTTGCCCTACAAGAACTACTCCCAAAAATTCAAAAATAAAATGGTTTTGTGTTGTTTGTGATTTATTTGTATTTTTGTTTGTGCATGTTTATTTCTATTTTAATTAAGAAAATACAAAAAATATGTGTTGCATGTGCATTTAGGATTTAATTTTACAATTTAGGAATAAATTAAACAATCAAGTTTGTTTTACAAAATGGAAAAATCACAAAAATATGTACTTTGAATTTTTAGCATTTAATGTCCAAAATTGTGTGATTTTATCTTTATTGGTGTTTAATTTCGTGTGACAATTATCATTAAGAGCTGATATTTTAAGTTAATTGTCGATTTTATAATTTAATTTAGTATTTTTAGGTTTTTAATTTTGAAAAATTAATTAAAAAAGAAGTTAAAAGAAAAGGAAGAAATGAAAAATCCAAGGAAATCAGAACTGGGCCGTTTTATTTTGATCAAAATTAGGCCCAAACCCTCACATACTTCACACGCCCAATCCAGGCCCAAACCGGCCGGTCCCAGATATATCCAAACGACGTCGTATCTGGATAATAGATCCAAGTCGTTGATACGACTTGATCTAACGGTCCCAGCCTTCCCCCATAACCCGGTCCATTTCAACCTGGGTCGACCCAGTCTCGAGGCATGACCAAACGTCACTGTTTCCTTCAAGTGAATTGATCCAGGCCGTTGATCGTGCTTGATCCAATGGCCAAGATTAAACCACCCCCTCCGTATATAAATCCAACCTCTCACCTCGCACCCCCCAAGCCATACCCCCTGTTCATCGTCTCTCTTAGAGACGACCCCCCCAAACCCTAGCCGCCACCAAATCCCTTCGCCGTAAACCCGGCGGCAACAACGCCGATGACCATGAAACTAACACCCCTAGAGCATCTAACCACCCTCGTTACAGATCCGCTAACCGTTTGCCTCGAATCAACCTCCAGCTTCTCGAATCTTCGATCGAAGATTCGAGCAGAACCTAAACCTACCCCAACCAGTCCCAAACTCATACGAGACATCTCCCTGACCTCCCTCATCACCAAACCACCGTTGGTTTGGTTCGAATCATACCAGAACCGTTCGAACCCCAAGTCGAACCCCCAAGAACCCTAGAAAACCAAAGGTTGAAATCTGTCCAAATTAAAGGAAGTTGGGTGTCAAGTGGACCTTAGTCAAAGTGTTCTCAGTTGAGAACACTCGATTAAGGTCCGTTCGACCTCAATTAAAGGTCCGAGTCAAAGTCCAAGTTAGGGTCGTCCAGTTTCTGAGTTCGGAGGTATTTCTTCTATTTCCCTGTTTGTTTTTCATGTTTCGTTGTTTGTCTGTTAAGATGAGTTCAAATTCGTATTTTATCGATTACTCTTTTCTTTCTCCAGTCAGACCTTTTATTTGGTCCAATCTTATCATTTCTTCTATTTGTTGTCGATTGTTATATATTATAATTTGTGTAAACGATTGAATAAGTGTCGTCGATTAGTCTGGTATGCCTGAATGTTAGATTAGCATGATAATAATTTAATTTTTGGTTCATTCCAGTAGGTTTACCCTCCTGTTTATTTTCTATTCTAATTTTGTGTTAAAATAAGCCTGTTGGTATCATTTGTTTCAAATTGTTCCAATTTCCCTTTCTCATTGTTATTCACCATGTTTTTTTTCTTCATATAAGTCAGTTTGTTTTCATTCAGTATGTTGACAGTGTTCATTTGTTCTTGTTTAGGTTTAATCTAGAAGTGTGTTAGTTTAATCACTGAATCTTTATTTTGATGATATTTGGTCTGAATTGAGTTTCAAGCTTAAATTGTGATTTGAGTTTGATGAATCTTAATGTTGTTCTGATATGAATCTGATCTTGAATGTTGATATGAATCTGACCATGATGAACTGATTCCTAAGTGTTGTCAATTAGTCAATTATTAGGATTTCTCACTTAAGATTGGTTATAGCTGCTATAGTTTGGTTAATTGATTAGGAGGATTGGATATAGTTGATGGGGTAGAATGGTAATTTCAGTAATTTTAGGGACTTTAGGAGGGTTTTTTGGGGTTGAAAGGTTTGAAATTGGTTTAAGTTGAATGTTCTAACAGTAGGGTATTAAAGTGCCAATAAACTAATGAGTTGTTTAGTAATTAGTGGGGAACAAGGTTTAATGGCATGGAAAGTGGATTAAATAAGTTAATTCACCCATAACCTTGGATTAAAAAAGAGAAAAAACAGGTAGTAGTGGCTGTCAGGGAATATCATGGGCAGAAAATACTTTCTTAATTAGATAAGTGCTCCTTAGAGCTGGAAAGGGACTGAGGTTTGGGTATAAATAGGGGTCTGGACAGAATTAAAGGGAGGCTCTTTTTTTTGAGTCTGGTCTGGGCTTTCTTTTGAGGGTCAGTGTTATAAAAATAGAGAGAGTTCTTGGGAGTTTCACTAGTCCTGAAGAAATCAGCTGATTGCTAGCTACTGGAATCAGTAGTGTTTCCTACTTAGTTTTCCAGTAAACTTTTGGTTTCAGTCGAGACCTTCTCGGATCAGTTTCAGTGTTTTGTTGCTGTGGTATGTTTCTAGGGTCAGTTTGAAGGTCATTTGAGTTTATTCAAATCGGTTTTGGGTTAATCTATTCATCTTGTTAGTTCAAAACATTTCTGAACTCTTCCCGGATTGATAAATATATTTCTGGGATGAACTGGTTCTGTTTGTGGCTGTTTGGAATTTCAAATTGCTGTTGTGAACTACTGTTGTATTGCTGCTCGCATTTTTGCTGCTGCTGATTTCTTCTTCTTCTTCTTCTTCTTCTTATATTTCAAACATCCAGGTACACATCCTGTAACCTTCAAGCTTGTGGACATGAAATGAAATGCCGCTTGAAATGATTTCTGATTTCTCATGTTTTGTTTTAGTTCAAAAGTGTAGAGCAATTATGTTTATTCGAATTTCATATCACTTGTATAATTGGACTGTTTGAGGTTGTGTAGGATTGTTAAACTCATTTAATTTGTGTGAAGAATTGAAACACCAGTTTTAATTTGGTTTACTCCTTAATTCATGTTGTAGTTAGATCTGATATTTGGCCTATGATAGTTTAGCATGAGAGGTTTGTGATAGTTAGTAGTAAAAATCTGATTCGAAATTGTTAATGATATGGCTTGTAGTTAATTTTGAAATAATGGTAGACATGTAAGATTTGAACATTCTAGGCCATTTTAGTATATTAATCATACGGACTGCATGAAAGTAATACCATTTGCCATGGTTATATGGAGTTGAACTGCTTACTTTGTAAAAAATCAATTAATTGTTGATAATCACTATTAGGTTGGAAGCAATCACCAGTTTGCTTACACATGTGATAACCCTGTGCCTGTAAATTAAATTCGTTGCATTCTCAGTCTTTTGTTTCAAGTTGAAAGCTCAAACGCTGAGTCCTGTATCTTCTGAACTTGGGTCTGCCATAATTCATCTTGCACCTTCTAACGATTTGGGCCTTGCCCCAAAGCCTAGGCCCCAAAAGCTTCATGTCAGCCTCATGCTAAGACCATGAAGTCTCAATTTAGGCTCCTTGATTATACTTGGGCCTGTACATAGGCCCATGATGGACTGGTTATCAAATTGAACTGAATCTATTTGAGTACTTAATCACGGTTCAGTGACATGCTAATTAATTAGGGCCTTTTCTTAGAGACAATATATGATAGAAAAATCGTTGTCCTTTAGGTTGGATTTAAAATAAATAAGGTGCACCGCGCCAAATAAAATCACAAATCGTGTGGCCCTCTTTAAATGTTCACATTAAGTATTTAGACCTAGGGACGTGCCATTTAGCGAATTTCATGGCTTCCCGCAAAGTCAATAATACGCTAATTGCTTCAGGCGCGCATTTTACTAATCTTACCTTCTCAAATTCGGGTGCAAATTCCTTTTAAAAATAATGAATGAAACGAGCCTCGACAAACAGAAATACACAAGCTGCGGAGCCCTCTATACGTGTTGGTAAAATTACTTAGACTTCGAGATGGGCCGTTTAGCAAAGTTTCACGGCCTTACCCAAAATAATGATATGCTAGTCGCTTTAGGCGCGTCTTTAATAATTTACTTTCTTAAATTCGGGTGCACATTTATGTGACCCAAATCCAAATCTCAACAGAGTTGAAATGTGTCAATAACCACGGGTGCATTGATGTGACGTGGTTCGAGATGTATTTTCACGACGTTGCAATTCTCGTTAAAAATAACAATAGTAAGAGCGGTAAACAGTAAAAAAATTGCATATAGGTACAACAGGTATTAAAATCAGATAAACAAGCCGAATATGACAGTTGAGCAACCGTGCTAGAACCACGGAACTCGGGAATGCCTAACACCTTCTCCCGGGTTAACAGAATTCCTTACTCGGATTTCTGGTTCGCGGATTGTAATACAGAGTCAATCTTTTCCTCGATTAGGGATTCAACCGGTGACTTGGGACACCATAAATCTCCTAAGTGGAGACTCTGAATCTTTAAATAAAATCTCGTTTCGATTGTCCTTTAATTGGAAAAACTCCCTCTGCGCCCTTTTTGCGGGGCGCGGATGAAAAAGGAGGTGTGACAGCTATGGCGACTCTGCTGGGGACATAACCCAGAATCTCTAGTTCAGGGTTCAAGAATTCGAGCTTAGATAAATTGTTATATTTGGTTTTATGTGATTTTTACATGATTGGGCCTAATGTGCTAAATGATGCTTTTACCGCTTTGATATTATCTGAACTGTATATAAACTATGCCAAAACCCTTCTCTTCTTACCTCCGGGGATGTTGCTTACTGGTTGAGACTCCCTATTCTGTTAGTGTCATACCCTGAAATAAGAAAGAGGCCGGAAAAGTTACAAAGCCAGACGATCCCGCGGGTCCCCGGTATGTAGCCCCCTCCTCGACTCGAGTTGTCCGCTCGGGTACACAGTCTAGAACAAATACCCAGGTTATAAACCTAGAATAACTCAGCTTCATGCCGGATCCCTAGTAGGAACGTTTGTTTGCATCACGTGCATTTGACTTTGGAGGCTCAACACAGGGATTGGGTCTGTCTAGGACAGGTGTACCAAAATGACAAAGGACCATCCTGATGCATCTTACTTGCTACTTGTCCATTTGTTTGCCTCAGACTTGCATGCTGACCGACTTTTGAATACTTTGAGGAAAGAGAAATAGAGGTAGTTAATCACCTGTTCTGAAAAATCAATGTCCAAATAACGTCGAAACTCTGTCAAATTTTTGAGAAAATGAAAAAAATAATGGTTTTGTTTATGAAAAATGGTTTTATTTGCCAATAAAAAGAGGTTTGTTTTCAAAAGAAGTTTGTTTTATCTATCGGAACTACGCCGGTTTGATTCTCACAGGGTGCGGGATACGTAGGCAACCCTCATCGGGTCCAACCTCCCCTTTACAAAAATGTCAAAATTTTAATTTTCGTCATAAATAAGTCGGGTGACGCTGTTTTTGTCAAAATAGCCGAATATTCCCAAAAGGGACGCTGGAAGGCTGACTTTGCATAAACGGCCACTCATAGTCGTTTTTTGGATTTTTGACCGGTTGACTCACCCAGCCTCAAAATCTTCGTTCCCGAAGTGCTGAAAGGTCGTGTTCAGAACCGGATCTTTCTTTTAATCTGTGAAAAATTAAAAAAAATAATAATAATAATAATAATAATAATAAAATAGCCAATTGGTTGAGTCAAATAAATTTTATTTTTTGTTTAATCACCTTAATAAACATGCAGGATGAGCACGATGCAAAATGAACCTTTTTCAATAATGACTAAAATCCCTTTCAAGTTGTGGCTATGGTGGGATGATTTAGGTAGTGAAGGGCAAGATGAGGTCAAGAAATATCTAAAAGGTATTATGGGTTTATTGGAAATCTAGCCTCGGGGGGATATCATAAGAGCTTTGGTCATCTGCTGGGACCCGACACACAATGTCTTCCACTTCTCTGATTTTGAACTCACTCCGACTTTGGAGGAAATAGCCGGGTACATCGGAAATGTTGAAGTTCCGTTGAGAAAAAATACTTGGTTGCTCCAAGAGCTGTCACTGTGCATCGGTTTTTAGATTCATTAAAGATACCCAGGACGGTCCATAACCCAGATTTGGCCGCAAGGTTTTGTAATCCGCGCTTCATATACGACAGATACGGTCATGTCGGAGGATTCAACAACCCGGGTAACAAGTTATGCAGCAAAAGTAACCGTCAGAAATGGGACGAGCATAGACGAGTGGCTTTTATGATAACCTTTTTGGGCCTTTTGGTATTTCCAAGGAAAGACGGAAACATTGATCTGAAAATAGTCGGGGTCGTCAGTACCTTGCTCATTCAAGATGAAAGCACTTTTGCGCCTATGATAGTATCTGATATCTTCCGAGCTCTCACAACCTACAAATCCAGAGGGAACTTTTTCGAGGGGTGTAACTTGTTGCTACAAATGTGGATGACTGAGCATCTCTGCCACCGTTCCCAGCTCTTGAGTTATGGCTCCTCGAAGAAAACTTGCATAGAAGAGTTCTACACAAGAATTGAGGGGGTCAGTCTACCCGAGGGAGTTACGGCATGGACATCATTCTTTCGGACCCTCACCGCCAGCCAAATACAGTGGACACTAGAATGGTTGCCCGTTGACGAGGTCATCCATATGCCGGCAGCTAGGACCCACTTTCTAATGATGGGGCTCAAGAGCATTCAGCCTTACGCGCCGTATCGGGTTTTGAGACAACTCGGGAGATGCCAAACAATGCCACAGGAGGAAGATCTTAGTGCTCAAGTAATTGAGATTAGCCCTGACGGACAGTTTCCTGAAGCAAGAGTCCGTCAGATTTGGAGTGAATGCCAATATTTAAAAGCAGATACTTGCGTACAGGATCGGGCCAAAGGCGAAGTGGCGCCAGGATACCTACTTGGTACAGGAGAGAACTTGAGCACGAAAGGCCGGCTAAAAGACCCCATCTCCAGGAGTTCGTCAAGGCGTCGCAAGAACAGTGGGATTGGTTGGCTAAAGAACATGAGTACAGGGTGACAATAGGCAAGTTGGAGAAGCAAGTTATGGATTTGAAATTTGAGAAAGATTTGCATATCGCTGCAGATGAGGGGGAAAGGAGAAAACTAGCTCAGGAAAACGAGGTCCTCAAAACTCAAATCCAGAAAATGAAAATAGCTGCCAGAAGCCAGGAGAGAAGCCGGGTTGATAAAAGACTCATAAACGGTCTGAAGAAGAAAGTCCTCGAATATCAAGAAAACCTGGAAAATCTAAAGTTGATCTAGCGAGAATCCAGGTGAAATGGATAAAGAAGACAGAAGAGCGAGTACGGTTCACGCAACAAATGAAGAGGGACTACGAAGAGCGGATCTTCAGACTAGCCCGAGAGGCCAGAACAGATAGGAAGTGCTACTATGATCTTATGGCCCAAATAAAGAAACAGATGAATGAGTTTCAGGATCAACTCCTTTACAACGCTCAAATGCTGGGGACACGGAATCAACAGATAGAGCGATTGCTTATGGAAAGGGAAGAATCGACGATATCGAACAATACATCACCATAAAGTGCCTAGCTTGTAAGGATATGTCTCGTACCGCCTTCTTTTCTTCAATAATGATTTATGTCTACCAGATCATGGGAGATTTGAAAGATCTACAAAGGGGCCTTGCACCAAAGCCCGCGGCGAGGCCGAACGACGCCCCGCGGGCGCCAAAATTCAAAACTCTGAAACATTCATAGTTTGAGTCTGTATTTTCCTTGTCTTCAGAGTCTGTTGTCCGTCAGAGTTTGTATTTCCCTTTTGGCATAAATTCTGTAGTCTGTATCAAGTCTGTCAATTTCCTTTCAAAAATGTTTTGCCTTGTAATAAAAGGTTTTGCTAGTAAAGGTTGGAAAATCCAAAAATGGTGTATTTATTTTCCGTACTTGTGGCAGAACTACGCCCGATCTGATTCATGAGGGGACATGATACGTAGGCAATCCACATAAGATTCGACCACCACTAAAAAGAAAAAGAGAAAAGGCAAAGTGAATAAAAGAAAGGAAAAGAAAGAAATAAAAAGAGAGATAAAGAAAGTTTCAGAAACACTTAAACGAGGCACAAACAAAGTAAGCCGGAATGACGCATGCGGTAGAAGCAAAGACATGTTAGAAATGGTTAAACCGCCTAGGAACATTGCATCCCCCAACGTGAAATTGCAATATGTGTTAAACTCTAACGCTAACAAGTTTGTTGTTTATCCAGAGATTTCGAACCAGTTAGTTTGTTCTGGCAGATTACCATTACCAAACAAGATCCAAAGGCCCATACTAAAAAGCATGACTAGTTCAGACCAAAGTGTCGAGGATGACAGGACGGAGAATCAAATGCTGAAGGAGGAAATGGATAAGATAAGACAGGAGATGAAAGAAATGCAACTGGCCTTAGCTAGGGTACAAAAAGTGCCTAACCCTCCCGTTATTCCCACTCTCCCACCAGGACACACGTAAGAATACCCTCCCCCCGGCACTTCGACAAGCTTACCCAGTCACCAATACTATCAGGGAAGAAATGCCTATGATCCCTAAGCTTCACAACCCAATCAGAACCCTCCTCCACCAAATGTTCCTGTTTTTGTGGCACCCCCACCAGTCACGCTGCAAAGATCATCTAGCGAGCCGTTGTTTCAGGCTCACGATAACCAATATTACCCCCTGAACCAACCTTCAAAGCACCCGAGCCTCATACTTATAACACTCACTTTGAGATCCCGGTAGAGACTGAAAAGCCGGCTAAGAGCCCAGAGCAAGACGAAGTGCTTCGAAAGTTTAAAAGCCTGGAGTAGTCCTTCAGGAATATCCATGGGTTAGGCAACCAAGTCAGTGTGGTCTACAAAGATCTGTGCCCGTTCCCCGACATTCAATTGCCGGTAGGGTTCAAGATGCCAAAGTTTGATCTATATGAGGGGCACGGTGATCCAATGGCACATCTGCGAGGTTTTTGTAGTACGATGAGAGGGGTCGGGGGAAAAGACGAGCTGCTAATAGCTTATTTTGGTCAAAGTCTAAGCGGGTCTGCACTGGAATGGTACACAAGGCAGGATCCTAGCAGGTGGTACACCTGGGACGATCTGGTCCAAGCCTTTGCAGGCCACTTCTGGTACAACCTTGAGATCGTCCCTGACCATCTCACATTGTTGAAACTTGAGAAGAAGCCCGGGGAAAGCTTCCGAGAATTTGGGTTCCGCTGGAGAGAGCAGGCGGCAAGAGTTGATCTTCCGATGAGAGAGGGGGAAATGGTGGACTACTTTCTGCAGACTCTGGAGCCAACTTACTTCGGTCATCTTGGTGACGTCAGTTGGCAAATCTTTCAACGAGGTGGTGAAAATGGGCGGTATGATTGAAGAGGGACTTAAGTCCAACAAAATCCTGAGCTATTCGGCAATCAAAGCAACAACTCAGGCCATTCAGAGCGGCACGGGAGGTGCGCTCGGGAAGAAGAAAAGAGAAGAGTTTGCAACAATAGAGGCAGGTAATTGGTCCAGATCGAGAGGTCCTTTACCCCGCTACCAAGCCAGACCCCATCACCCAAATTACCCACACACTCCAAATTACCCTCCACAACCCTACTACCCACCACAAGAGCCACATTTCTCTGTCCATCACGCCCAAACTTACACCCAGCCTCCGGTTCGCCCGCAATGGTGTGCGCTGGCTCCCCAAAATAGATATCCACCTCTACAAAACACATATCCACCTCCACAAAACACATATCCACCACCAAGGGCCTACAGGAATCCTTCGAGACCAGGTTTCCATGGGAATCAGACTTTCAGGAATGAAAGGGTGCAGAGGCCGAGAACATTCACTCCGCTGGGAGAAACCTATACTACTATGTTCCACAAATTGAGGTAGTTAGGGCTATTGAGTCCTGTGGAGCCCAAATTGCCAAATCCCCTTCCCAAGAATCTGGACCACTCGGTAAGTTGCGAATATTGTTCGGGGGCTCCCGATACTGAGAAGTGTTAGAAGTTGAAGACTGCCGTACAAGATCTTATTGACACAAATAGGATCGAGGTCCAAGAGCCAGAGACACCTAACATCAATCAGAACCCGTTGCCGGCACACCATGAAGCCCACATGATCGAACTAGTGCACGAAGGAGGGAAGCTCAAGAAGCCCTCACAAACGGTAATGATGATCCGTACCAGTCCGAAAGAAAAGTCGATCAGTGGAAAGGCGGTAGTACAGTCGGAAAGGGTAGAAGGTAAGGCAGTGGCGGTAATGGGGAAGAGTTCGTCTGATGTTGCCAAGAATCTAGAGCCGGTCAAAGTAATGGTGCAAGGGATATCAAGCAAGCCAGTAGCCGTGAAGGGGGCATGCACAGGACCAGTTGTTATCAAGCCAGTAATGCAGTTGCCAATAATCAGCGAGAAAGCTGTGCCATGGATCTACAGTCAAGTAATGGTAATGCATAAGGGGAAGGAAGTTGTGGAGGAAGTATGTGAGGCCCAGGACTTAACTCGTTCGGGAAGGTGTTTTGCTCCCGTAGAGTTAAGAAGGCCCAACTCAGCGGTGGTAAAGAAGCCAGTGACGGAGGAAGAGGCTGAGGAGTTTTTGAAGAATATGAAGGCACAAGACTACTCCATTGTGGAGCAGTTAAGAAAGACCCCAGCGCAGATTTCGTTACTATCACTGCTGATCCATTCCAGTGATCATTGCCAGGCACTGATGAAAATCCTGAACGAGGCCCATGTTCCGGATAAAAGCTCTGTGAACCATTTGGAGAAAATAGTGCACAAAATCTTTGAGGTAAACCGAGTGACATTTTCTGACGAGGAGTCTCCAGTAGAGGGTACAGAACACAACAAATCCCTATACTTGACCGTGAAATGCGAAGACTCGGTAGTCACTCGAGTACTAATTGATAATGGTTCCAATGTCAATATCTGTCCTTTGACCACCTTGAACAAACTGAAGGTCGATGGTGACAGAATTTACAAGAACAACATCTATGTTCGAGGGTTTGATGGTGGTGGTACAGACACAGTGGGTGACATCATACTTGAATTAACAATTGGTCCAGTCGAGTTCACTATGGAGTTTCAAGTGTTAGACGTGGCAGTGTCATATAATCTTCTGTTGGGGCGACCCTGGATCCACGCCACCAAAGAAGTGCCTTCTACATTGCATCAGATGGTCAAATTCGAGTGGGATAGGCAAGAGATCGTAGTACATGGGGAAGACAATGCAAGCGCCGTAAGTGATGCCATCGTACCCTTCATAGAGACTGATGATGATAAGGGACCGTGGGTTTACCAGGTTTTCGATACGGTTTTAGTGGACAAAGTTCCCGAAGGTGAAAGCGTCCCACTTCCCAAAATAGCAGCGGCAACTATCATGGTAGCCTCGGAAATGTTGAAGAACAGGTTTGTGCCAGGCAAAGGTTTAGGGGCTGATCTTCAAAGTATTGTTCAGCCGGTTTTTTTGCCCAAAAATCTGGATACCTTTGGGTTGGGGTTCAAGCCTATAGCGACGGATGTGAGACGGTCCTGCAAGTTGAAGAAAAGAGTTTGGGTCCTTCCCAAGCCAATCCCGCGCCTATCCAGATCATTTGTCAGAGCAGGTATCAGAAAGTTCTCGGACCACTGATTGGGCAAGATGGAGATTTGAATGAGGGATTTGAAAGGCTGTTCACCGATGTCAACATGATAGAATCTGGAGAAGGGTCCAGTAGGTTAGATATACAGTTTGTGGGGCCTAGGGCCAATATCAACAATTGGACAGCTACTCCTCTTCCTACCCCAAGGGAGTCTTGGTAGTAGGCTCTGGATTTTCTTTCTTGTTTTCTGGATTATTTCAGAGTTGTAATCCAGTTTTGTTTTATTCGACAAAGTGTGAAACTCTGTTATCCTGCATTTTAATAAAGTGAAAGTTTTCTCTCTTTATTTTGTTTTAATTTTGTTTTCTCCTTTTCTCTTTCTGAACAGTTCTCTTTATATTGGTTCTAATGACATGACATGCTATTTTGTTTTAATTTTGTTTTCTCCTTTTCTCTTTCTGAACAGTTCTCTTTATATTGGTTCTAATGACATGACATGCACAACGGATCTTCAAACCAGTCTAAAAAATCAATCTGATTCCGAACTAATTGTACAAGAGGTCGATTATGATGATGAATCGAAATACGATGAGGATGAAACCTTCGAAGAGATAAACAGAGAGTTAAGCCAGTTTGAAGAGAAATCCAAGCCCAACTTAAATGAAACAGAAGCCATCAATTTAGGGGATGCAGATGATATCAGGGAAACTAAAATAAGCATCCACATTGCACCGAATATCAGGGAAGAACTAATCAAAGCACTTATTGAGTTCAAAGACGTTTTTGCATGGTCGTATGATGACATGCCGGGGTTAAGCACGGATTTAGTGGTTCACAAATTGCCTATTAACCCAGCATGCCCTCCCGTCAAGCAGAAATTGAGGAAGTTCAAGACAGATATGAGTGTGAAAATTAAAGAAGAAGTAACCAAGCAGCTGCAGGCAAAGGTTATTCGGGTCACTCGATATCCTGATTGGTTGGCTAATGTGGTGCCAGTGCCGAAAAAAGATGGGAAGATCAGAGTGTGTGTCGATTACCGCAATCTGAATAGGGCAAGACCAAAGGATAACTTTCCATTACCCAACATCCATATCTTGATCGATAATTGTGCTGGACGTGAGATCGGGTCTTTTGTGGATCGCTATGCTGGGTATCATCAGATTCTGATGGATGAAGAAGATGCGAACAAAACGGCTTTCATTACGCCGTGGGGGACTTATTGCTACCGGGTAATGCCATTTGGTTTGAAAAATGCTGGGGCAATGTACATGAGAGAAATGACTACTGTGTTTCATGACATGATACACAAAGAGATTGAGGTATACGTGGACGATGTGATCATAAAATCCAAGCATCAGGAAGACCACGTAGCAGACCTGAGGAAGTTTTTCCAAAGACTTCGAAGGTATGATATTAAGCTCAACCCGGCCAAATGTGCATTTGGTGTTCCATCTGGAAAGCTATTGGGATTCATCGTCAGTCGGCGAGGCATTGAGTTGGACCCATCAAAGATCAAATCCATCCAAGATTTGCCACCGCCGAAGAACAAGACAGAAGTAATGAGTCTGTTGGGAAGGTTGAATTATATCAGCAGGTTTATTGCTCAACTCACAGCAACTTGTGAACCCATTTTTCGGCTACTGAAGAAAGATGTTGCGGTAGAATGGACGGCAGAATGTCAGGAAGCATTTGACCAAATCAAAGGATATTTATCAAATCCACCTGTGTTGGTTCCACCTGAGCCGGGAAGACCGTTAATTCTTTATCTAACGGTCTTGGAAAATTCGTTTGGCTGCGTATTGGGGCAGCACGACATTACGGGAAGGAATGAGTAAGCCATCTATTATCTCATCAAGAAGTTTACAGGCTATGAGGTTAAGTACACTCAAATCGAGAAGACATGTTGCGCCCTAACTTGGGTGGCCCAGAAATTGAAGCATTATCTGTCAGCATATACTACTTATCTCATTTCACTCTTGGATCCACTGAAGTATATTTTCCAGAAGCCTATGCCCACAGGGAGATTGGCGAAATGGCAGATATTACTCACGGAATTCAACATCGTCTATGTGACGAGGACGACCATGAAGGCCCAAGCATTGGCTGATCACTTGGCTGAGAATCCTGTTGATGAAGAATACGAGCCCTTGAGAACGTATTTTCCTGATGAAGAAGTGATGCATATAGATGAGTTGGAAATAATCAAGGAACCAGGATGGAAGCTTTTTTTCGATGGAGCCGCAAATGCGAAGGGAGTTGGAATAGGAGCGGTACTCATTTCTGAAACAGGACATCATTATCCTGTTATGGCTCAGCTGCGTTTCTATTGTACCAACAACATAGCTGAGTATGAAGCATGCATTTTGGGTCTACGGCTAGCTGCAGACATGGATGTCTAGGACGTCTTGGTCTTGGGAGACTCAGACCTCTTGGTGCATCAGATTCAGGGTGAATGGGAAACAAGGGATTTGAAGCTCATACCATATCGACAATGTTTGCACGATCTGAGCAAGAGATTTCGATCGGTGGAGTTCAGACACATCCCAAGAGTTCATAATGAGGTTGTCGATGCTTTGGCTACCTTAGTATCGATGTTGCACCACCCAGACAAAATTCATGTTGACCCGTTGCATATTCAGGTTCGTGATCAGCATGCTTATTGCAACATGTTAGAGGAAGAACTGGATGGCAAACCATGGTTCTATGATGTCAAGGAATACCTCAGGATGGGGATATACCCGGAGCAGGCCACCAGAGATCAAAAGAGAGCCATTCGGCGACTGGCAAATGGATTTTTCCTCAGTGGAGGAGTGTTATATAAAAGAACACCAGATTTGGTATTGCTGAGATGTATAGATGTTGGTCAAGCCACGACAGTGATGATAGAGGTACATGCGGGAGTTTGTGGGCCACATATGAGCGGATATGTATTGGCGAAGAAGATTCTTCGAGCAGGGTATTATTGGCTCACTATGGAGCGTGATTGTATCAATTTCGTGCGAAAATGCCATCAGTGTCAGATACACGGAGATTTGATTCATTCTCCGCCAACAGAATTGCATACAATGTCAGCACCATGGCCATTTGTTGCATGGGGCATGGATGTCATTGGACCGATTGAGCCGGCAGCTACCAACGGTTATAGGTTCATTCTGGTGACCATCGATTATTTCACTAAGTGGGTTGAAGCTAAAACTTTCAAGTCGGTAACCAAGAAGGCAGTGGTAGATTTTGTTCATTCCCATATCATCTGTAGATTTGGGATCCCAAAAGTGATCATCACGGACAATGGTGCTAATCTTAACAGCGGTTTGATGAAAGAAGTATGTCAACAGTTCAAGATTACACACCGTAATTCCACACCGTATCGTCCCAAAGAGAACGGAGCGGTCGAGGCGGCCAACAAGAACATAAAGAAGATACTAAGGAAGATGGTAGAAGGGTCCAGACAATGGCATGAGAAGTTACCATTGGCATTGTTGGGTTATCGCACTACTGTTCGTACTTTAGTAGGTGCAACTCCTTATTTGTTGGTATACGGAACTGAAGCAGTGATACCAGCAAAAGTTGAAATTCCATCCCTTCGGCTTGTCGCTGAGGCTGAGATTGATGATGATGAGTGGGTCAAAACCCGTTTGGAGCAGTTGAACTTGATTGATGAAAAGAGATTGGCAGCAGTATGTCATGGCCAGTTGTATCAAAAGAGGATGGCAAGAGCATACAATAAGAAGGTGCGTCCCAGGAAATTTGAAGTAGGACAGCAGGTGCTGAAACGAATCTTGCCGCATCAGGCCGAAGCAAAGGGCAAGTTCGCCCCGAATTGGCAAGGGTCGTTTATTGTGACCAGAGTGTTATCCAACGATGCCTTATGTCTGACATATGTCGAGGGAAGATGCATCGACATGGCTATCAATTCTGACACAGTCAAGAGATATTATGTGTAATTCTTTTGATTGCAATTGATGTTTGTCTGTTTGTACTTGGCATTTATCGGAGAATGAAATGACGGAGACAATTCTTTCTTCTATCCAAACACTTTAACCTTTGCTTCCCCTTTTGAGCCTTATTTATTCTTTCATACCCCTCTTTTGGAATCAGTAATGAAAATGAAAGAAAAAGAGAAGAGAAAAATAATGATAATAAAGACAAAAGAAAAGTCACAAGAAAAACAAAGGAATTGGGAACTACGTTTGACCTGATTCCTCAAAAAGGATACGTAGGCGCCTCACGGCTCGATCATAGTGTAACAAAAAATAAAAATCCCCAAGCAAGAAACTGGGGCAGAAGTTGTGTTTGTAATTTTGGGAAGGAAGTTTGATTCCAAGAGTTGTAATGTGTTACCCATCAAAATTATTTTGAACCTTTTGATACCCCTTTTCTTTTAGCCATACACAAAAACCCATATCGATGTCCAAAAAAGACCTCCAGATCAGTATCTGAGAAGTGCCAAGTCATGCAAATGGAAGTCGGGAATAACACTCTGATCCCCAGCAGAGAAGAGGATCATAAGCTGAAAATGAATTGATAGCCAAAAAAATCCCCAGTAGAGAGAATCTTATCGGCAACACTCCAATCCCCAGCGGAGAAAGAGAAAATAAAATGAGAGAGTCTTATGGTGAAAACCTTCACAGGCACCATAGGGCGGCGTACGTTGAGAGAAATAAAACGAGAGAGTCTTATCGGTGAAAATCTTCACAGGCACCATAAGACGACGAGAGTTGAGAGAAATGAGAGAGTCTTAGTAGTGAAAACCCCTCGAAGGGCACTATGAGGCGACAAGACAAGATTGGCGAAAATGATCCGCATTTGGCAAAGAGTTGAGTGCCTGTTTATCCCCATCAAGATGAGGTCGTCCGAAAGATTGATTGATACAAGTAGACTAGGTTGATTAATCCGGAATGCACGACATGATCGTTGAGATCGGATATATCATTCAGATAAGTCCTTTTCCTTTTCTTCTCCCCAGCATTCGTTTGGAAAGACTTCTTCTTTTTCCATCTTTTGAAATCATCATTTTTTCATTTCTTTTGTTTTAAGAATTTTTCCTCCAGCAGTTTGTTTTTTGAAAAGGATTTTCAGAGCTTATTACCAGGTGACAAAACGGTGTAAAGAAAAATGCGAATAGGACAGGCCAAAGATAAGGCGACAAAGCAAAAAGAAGTTTGTCGCAAAACCAAATGATGAATGGGTCTAGATTCCAAGAGGACCAAATTTCCAGTGGAAGTTGGAGAAAAAATAGAAAAAACAACAGTTGAAAAGTTATGGATCAAATTCCAAGAGGATCCCCAGCAGATTTGCGAAATGCAGGAACAACTCCGACAGATTATCGACCAAGTTCCGCGATGGTCGGACAACACAGAGTGAGGAAGGAAGAGAAAAGAAAAACCATCCCCAGCAGGAATATCATCCCCAATAAATAATATCATCCCCAGCACGTTTTGTAATAAAACACAAAGCAGGAAAAGGAAAAAGGGAAAAACCATCCCCAGTAGGAGTGGCACAACCACTCACCACGTTTTAAACTAACAAATTTTTCTTTGATTTGAAGCAGGGAAAGGAAATGTTATTGACAGCAGGAAGACATGGCCATAAAGAAGATTATCAAACTGGGGCAGAAAATTTTCTCTCATTGCAAAAATTTTCTTGAAATCAGATACCCACTTGGGGAAGATGGAAGATAACACAAGTTTTTAAGGAAGTGGAATCCCCAGCAGTTTACGGGAGAAGGCAATACAGGTTTTAAAGAAAGCAATCTTGGAAGAAGCAAGATAACCTAAGTTTTAAGGGTAGTGGTCTTTGAATCAGTATCATCCCCACCATTGTTAAAAGGAGGAAAGTAACTAGTCTTAAAGAAGGAAGATAATTCCCCAGTAGTGTTATCCCCGGCAGGTTTCAGAGAAGTGAAAACACCAGTATGAGGGAAGTGATTGCTGAAGAAGTCAGGAGCCCGCCTGCAGAATGGAGGTTGTTAAATTTTAAGTCGTAATAGAAGTCAGGAGCCCGCCTGGAGAATAGAGGTGTTACATTTTAGGAAGCTATTGAAGTCAGGAGCCCGCTTGGAGAACGGAGGTGTTATATCTCAAATTATAGTTGAAGTCAGGAGCCCGCCTGGAGAATGGAGGTGTTATATTTTTAATTTATAGTTGAAGTCAGGAACCCGTCTGGAGAATGAAGGTGCTATATTTTTAAGAAGTAGTTGAAGTTAGGAGCCCGCCTGGAGAATGGAGGTGTTACATTTTAGGAAGCTATTGAAGTCAGGAGCCCTCCTGGAGAATGGAGATGTTATATCTCAAATTATAGTTGAAGTCAGGAGCCCGCCTGGAGAATGGAGGTGTTATATTTTTAATTTATAGTTGAAGTCAGGAACCCACCTGGAGAATGGAGGTGCTATATTTTTAAGAAGTAGTTGAAGTCAGGAGCCCGCCTGGAGAATGGAGGTATTATGTTTTGGGAAGTATTGAAGTCAGGAGCCCGCCTGGAGAATGGAGGTGTTATATCTCAAATTATAGTTGAAATCAGGAGCCCGCCTGGAGAATGAAAGTGTTATATTTTTAATTTATAGTTGAAGTCAGGAGCCCGTCTGTAGAACGGAGGTTGTTATGTTTTAAGTTGAAGAAGTCAGGAGCCCGCCTGTAGAACGGAGGTTGTTATAATTTTAAGTCGAAGAAGTCAGGAGCCCGCCTGTAGAATGGAGGTTGTTAAATTTCAAGTTGTTGTTGAAGTCAGGAGCCCACCTGGAGAATGGAGGCTGCTTTATCTTTAAATTGCTGTTGAAGTCAGGAGCCCGCCTGTAAAACGGAGGTTGTTATAATTTTAAGTCAAAGAAGTCAGGAGCCCGCCTGTAGAATGGAGGTTGTTAAATTTTAAGTTGATGAAGTCAGGAACCCGCCTGTAGAACGGAGGTTGTTATAATTTTAAGTCGAAGTCAGGAGCCCGCCTGGAGAATAGAGGTGTTATATTTTTAAGAAGTCGTTGAAGTCAGGAGCCCGCCTGGAGAATGGAGGTGGTATTATCTTTTAAAATCAAGTTGGAGTCAGGAGCCCGCCTGTAGAACAAAGGAGTACACATTCAAGTTGAAGTCAGGAGCCCGCCTGCAGAACAGAGGAATACATTTCAAGATCAAGTCAGAAGTCCGTAATGCGGAGGGTTACAACAAAAATACCTCCAACATGAATCCCATTTCAGAAATCAGAAAGAAGACTACAAGAGCAAGTCGAAGATAGATAAGATTTTGTAATCATTAGTTTAGTCTAGCTTTTTGTTTTCTTTCTAGCAATGGTATAATAAGGAGGTCGGAAAGCAGTAGTAACATCATGCAACAGCTGTAACAGCAACATTGCAATCCCATGGTAGTCTCAGCTACCAAAACTTCCCGAACTACATTAACCCGATTCCCTTTTAGCCAGGGATATGTAGGAAACCTTTGAAGCAAAGGTTCGGTTAAATCTTTCAAAAAATGCTTCACACGGGGTAGTCCAACGGGCAAAAATCGCTCGTATCCGCTCACTTTATCTTTGCACAAAAACTCTCCGTGTTTCCGGACAAAGAGGGGCAGCTGTGAGCACGTGATTTTTGTCCTACAAGAACTACTCCCAAAAATTCAAAAATAAAATAGTTTTGTGTTGTTTGTGATTTATTTGTGTCTGTGCATGTTTATTTCTACTTTAATTAAGAAAATACAAAAAATATGTGTTGCTTGTGCATTTAGGATTTAATTTTACAATTTAGGAATTAATTAAACAATCAAGTTTGTTTTAAAAAATGGAAAAATCACAAAAATATGTACTTTGCATTTTTAGCATTTAATGTCCAAAATTGTGTGATTTTATCTTTATTGGTGTTTAATTTCGTGTGATAATTATCATTAAGAGCTGATATTTTAAGTTAATTATCGATTTTATAATTTAATTTAGGATTTTTAGGTTTTTAATTTTGAAAAATTAATTAAAAAAGAAGTTAAAAGAAAAGGAAGAAATGAAAAATCCAAGGAAATCAGAACTGGGCCGTTTTATTTTGATCAAAATCAGTCCCAAACCCTCACACACTTCACACGCCCAATCCAGGCCCAAACCGGCCGGTCCCAGATATATCCAAACGACGTCGTATCTGGCTAATAGATCCAAGCCGTTGATACGACTTGATCTAACGGTCCCAGCCTTCCCTCATAACCTGGTCCATTTCAACCCGGGTCGACCCAGTCTCGAGGCATGACCAAACGTCACCATTTTCTTCAAGTGAATTGATACAGGCCGTTGATCGTTCTTGATCCAACGACCAGGATTAAACAACCCCCTCTGCATATAAATCCAACCTCTCACCTCGCACCCCCCTAAGCCATACCCCATGTTCATCGTCTCTCTTAGAGACGACCCCCCCAAACCCTAGCCGCCACCAAATCCCTTCGCTGTAAATCCGGCGGCAACAACGCCGATGACCATGAAACTAACACCCCTAGAGCATCTGACCACCCTCGTTACAGATCCGCTAACCGTTTGCCTCGAATCTTCTCGAATCTTCGATCGAAGATTCGAGCAGAACCTAAACCTACCCCAACCAGTCCCAAACTCATATCGGACATCCCCCTGACCTCCCTTGTCACCAAACCACCGTTGGTTTGGTTCGAGTAAGACCAGAACCGTTCGAACCCCAAGTCGAACCCCCAAGAACCCTAGAAAACCAAAGGTTGAAATCTGTCCAAATTAAAGGAAGTTGGGTGTCCAGTGGACCTTAGTCGAAGTGTTCTCAGTTGAGAACACTCGATTAAGGTCCGTTCGACCTCAATTAAAGGTCTGAGTCAGAGTCCAAGTCAGGGTCGTCTAGTTTCTGAGTTCGGAGGTATTTCTTCTGTTTCCCTATTTGTTTTTCATGTTTCGTTGTTTGTCTGTTAAGATGAGTTCAAATTCGTATTTTATTGATTACTCTTTTCTTTCTCCAGTCAGACCTTTTATTTGGTCCAATCTTATCATTTCTTCTGTTTGTTGTCGATTGTTATATGTTATAATTTGTGTAATCGATTGAATAAGTGTCGTCGATTAGTCTGGTATGCTTGAATGTTAGATTAGCATGATAATAGTTTAATTTTTGGTTCATTCCAGTAGGTTTACCCTCCTGTTTATTTTCTGTTCTAATTTGTGTTAAAATAAACCTGTTGGTATCATTTGTTTCAAATTGTTCCAATTTCCCTTTCTCATTGTTATTCACCATGTTTTTTTTCTTCATATAAGTCAGTTTGTTTTCATTCAGTATGTTGACAGTGTTCATTTGTTCTTGTTTAGGTTTAATCTAGAAGTGTGTTAGTTTAATCACTAAATCTTTATTTTGATGATATTTGGTCTGAATTGAGTTTCAAGCTTAAGTTGTGATTTGAGTTTGATGAATCTTAATGTTGTTCTTATATGAATCTGACCATGATGAACTGATTCCTAAGTGTTGTCAATTGGGAGTTAGTCTCATATGATTCGATTAGTCAATTGTTAGGATTTCTCACTTAAGATTGGTTATAGATGCTATAGTTTGGTTAATTGATTATGAGGATTGGATATAGCTGATGGGGTAAAATGGTAATTTCAGTAATTTCAGGGAATTTAGGAGGGCATTTTGGGGTTGAAAGGTTTGAAATTGGTTTAAGTTGAATGTTCTGACAGTAGGGTATTAAAGTACTAATAAACTAATGAATTGTTTAGTAATTAGTGGGGAACAAGGTTTAATGGCATGGGAAGTGGATTAAATAAGTTAAGTCACCCATAACCTTGGATTAAAAAAGAGAAAAAATAGGTAGTAGTGGCTGTCAGGGAATATCATGGGCAGAAAATACTTTCTTAATTAGCTAAGTGCTCCTTAGAGCTGGAAAGGGGCTGAGGTTTGGGTATAAATAGGGGTCTGGACAGAATTAAAGGGAGGCTCTTTTTTTTAGTCTGGCCTGGGCTTTCTTTTGAGGGTCAGTGTTATAAAAATAGAGAGAGTTCTTGGGAGTTTCACTAGTCCTGAAGAAATCAGCTGATTGCTAGCTACTGGAATCAGTAATGTTTCCTACTTAGTTTTCCAGTAGACTTTTGGTTTCAGTCGAGACCTTCTTGGATCAGTTTGAGTGTTATGTTGTTGTGGTATGTTTCTAGGTCAGTTTGAAGGTCATTTGGGTTTATTCGAATCGGTTTTGGGTTAATCTATTCATCTTGTTGGTTCAAAACATTTCTGAACTCTTCCTGGATTGATAAATATATTTCTGGGCTGAACTGGTTCTGTTTGTGGCTGTTTGGAATTTCAAATTGCTGTTGTGAACTACTGTTGTATTGCTGCTCGCATTTCTGCTACTGCTAATTTCTTCTTCTTCTTCTTCTTCTTCTTCTTATATTTCAAACATCCAGGTACACATCCTGTAACTTTCAAGCTTGTGGACATGAAATGAAATGCCGCTTGAAATGATTTCTGATTTCTCATGTTTTGTTTTAGTTCAAAAGTGTAAAGCAATTATGTTTATTCGAATTTCATATCACTTGTATAATTGGACTGTTGAGGTCGTGTAGGACTCTTAAACTCATTTGATTTGTGTGAAGAATTGAAACACCAGTTTTAATTTGGTTTACTCCTTAATTCGTGTTGTAGTTAGATCTGATATTTGGCCTATGATAGTTTAGCATGAGAGGTTTGTGATAGTTAGTAGTAAAAATCTGATTCTGAAATTGTTAATGATATGGCTTGTAGTTAATTTTGAAATAATGGTAGACATGTAAGATTTGAACATTCTAGGCCATTTCAGTATATTAATCATACGGACTGCATGAAAGTAATACCATTTTCCATGGCTATATGGAGTTGAACTGCTTACTTTGTAAAAAATCAATTAATTGCTGATAATCACTATTAGGTTGGAAGCAATCACCAGTTTGCTTACACATGTGATAACCATGTGCCTGTAAATTAAATTCGTTGCATTCTCAGTCTTTTGTTTCAAGTTGAAAGCTCAAACGCTGAGTCCTGTATCTTCTGAACTTGGGCCTGCCATAATTCATCTTGCACCTTCTGATGATTTGGGCCTTGCCCCAAAGCCTAGGCCCCAAAAGCTTCATGTCAGCCTCATGTTAAGACTATGAAGTCTCAATTTAGGCTCCTTGATTATACTTGGGCCTGTACAGAGGCCCATGATGGACTGGTTATCAAATTGAGCTTAATCTATTTGAGTACTTAATCACGGTTCAGTGATATGCTAATTAATTAGGGCCTTTTCTTAGAGACAATATATGATAGAAAAATCGTTGTCCTTTAGGTTGGCTTTAAAATAAATAAGGTGCACCGCGCCAAATAAAATCACAAATCGCGTGGCCCTCTTTAAATGTTCACATTAAGTATTTAGACCTCGGGACGTGCCATTTAGCGAATTTCATGGCTTCCCGCAAAGTCAATAATATGCTAATCACTTCAGGCGCGCATTTTACTAATCTTACCTTCTCAAATTCGGGTGCACATTTATGTGACCCAAATCCAAATCCCAACGGAGTCAAAATGTGTCGCTACTCACGGGTACATTGATTGTGATGTGGTTCGAGATGCATTTCCACAATGTTGCAAATTCCTTTTAAAAATAATGAATGAGACGAGCCTCGACAAACAGAAATACACAAGCTGCAGGGCCCTCTATACGTGTTGGTAAAATTACATAGACTTCGGGATGGCCCGTTTAGCAAAGTTTCACGGCCTTACCCAAAATAATGATACGCTAGTCGTTTTAGGCGCGACTTTAATAATTTACTTTCTTAAACTCGGTGCACATTTATTTGACCCAAATTCAAATCTCAACAGAGTTGAAATGTGTCAATAACCACGGGTGCATTGATGTGACGTGGTTCGAGATGTATTTTCACGACGTTGCAATTCTCGTTAAAAATAACAATAATAAGAGCGGTAAACAGTAAAAAAATTGCACATAGGTTCAACAGGTATTAAAATCAGATAAACAAGCCGAATATGACAGTTGAGCGACCGTGCTAGAACCACGGAACTCGGGAATGCCTAACACCTTCTCTCGGGTTAACAGAATTCCTTACTCGGATTTCTGGTTCGCGGACTGTAATACAGAGTCAATCTTTTCCTCGATTCGGGATTCAACCAGTGACTTGGGACACCATAAATCTCCTAAGTGGCGACTCTGAATCTTTAAATAAAATCCCGTTTCAATTATCCTTTAATTGGAAAAACTCCCTCTGCGCCCTTTATGCGGGGCGTGGGTGAAAAAGGAGGTATGACATTGGGGTGCACCGATATTGTTTGTACGGAAGACAAACGGCTCGCTAAGGAAGTGTATCGACTATAGGCAACTGAACAAGGTAACTATTAAGAATAAGTACCCCTTCTAAGGATAGATGACTTGTTTGATCAGTTGCAGGGAGCTAGATGCTTTTCAAAGATAGATTTAAGGTCGGGTTACCACCAGGTCAGGGTTCAGGAGAAAGATATTCCCAAGACCGACTTTAGGACCCGATATGGCCACTTTGAGTTCCTTGTTATGTCTTTCGGGTTGACGAATGCACCTGACATATTTATGAACTTGATGAATAGCCTATTCCGGCCATATTTGGATTTGTTCGTGATAGTCTTTATTGATGATATTCTGGTTTATTCAGGTTCAGAGGATGAGCATGTGGGTCACCTGCGAGCAACACTCCAAACCCTCCGCGATAATAAATTGTATGCCAAGTTTTCTAAGTGTGAATTCTGGTTAAAGTCCGTAGCATTCTTGGGGCATATTGTATCCGACGAAGGTATAAAGGTAGACATTCAGAAGATTGAGGCTATGAAATCCTGGCCTATACCTACCACCCTGACAGAGATTCATAGCTTTCTAGGCTTAGCAGGATATTACCGGAGGTTTCTAGAGTGTTTTTCTTCTCTTTCAGCACCATTAACAAAGCTGACGCAGAAAGCAACTAAGTTTCAGTGGATAGAGGCCTGTGAGCAAAGTTTCCAAGAGCTTAAGAACAGGTTGACCTCAGTGCCAATTCTAGCACTTCCAGAAGGTCCTGATGGTTATGCCATGTATTGTGATGCCTCAGGTGTCAGGCTAGGATCTGACCCACGACCTCGAATTAGCTGCAGTTGCCCGTGCACTTAAGATATGGCGGCATTATTTATATAGTGTTCATGTTGATGTGTTCACAGCTCATAAAAGCCTGCAGTATATCTTCAAGCAAAAAAGAGTTGAATTTGCGACAGAGACGATGGCTTGGGTTATTGAAAGATTATGATGTTAACATTCTCTACCATCCAGGGAAAGCTAATGTTGTAGCAGATGACTTAAGTCGACGATCTATGGGCAGCTTAGCACATATAGAGGCCGAAAAAAGACAATTAACCAGAGAGATTCATCAATTGTCTTGTTTGGGGGTTCGATTAGTAGACTCTGGAAATGGAGGAATTTTACTCCAAAATACTGCAAAATCATCTCTCATAGCTGAAGTAAAGGAGAGGCAGTACGAGGATCAAGAGTTAGTCAAGTTGAGAGAGCTGGTTCCACAACAGAAGAAGTTGTTGTTAGAACTCAAAGGAGATGGGGTTCTCAGATACAAGGGTCGTTTGTGTGTTCCAGATGTAGCAGGGCTACGAGATAGGATTATGTCAGAGGCACATTATTCATGGTATTCCATTCATAACATTAAGGATGTGTATTGGTGGAACGATATGAAGAAGAACATTGCTGAGTATGTCGTTCAATGCTCTAAATGCCAGCAGGTGAAAATAGAGCACTAGAAGCCCGAAGGGATAATACAGACTATAGAGATCCCGACATGGAAATGGGAGGCGATAAACATGAACTTTATCACGGGTTTACCTCGTTCCCATCATAAGTTTGATTCCATATGGGTGATAGCCGACAGGCTCACAAAATCAGCTCATTTCCTACCAGTTAGATCTACATATACACCAGAGGATTATGCAAAATTATATATTAAGGAGATAGTACGACTACACGGAGTACCCGTATCTATTACAGCTGACCGTGGGGCCCAGTTTATAGCACATTTTTGGAGGTCATTTCAGAAAGGTCTAGGGACTCAAGTGAATCTCAACATAGCTTTTCATCCACAAACGGATGGACAAGTCGAGCGCATCATTCAGACGCTCGAGGATATGTTGCGAGCATGTGTTCTGGATTTTAAAAGAAGTTGGGATGAACATCTATCCCTTATCGAGTTTGCATATAATAACAGTTACCACTCCAGTATCGAGATGGCTCCGTACGAGTCTTTGTATGGGGGCAGGTGCAGATCTCCTATAAGGTGGTTTGATATTGGAGAATCTGGGTTGTATGGGCCAGACCTGGTTCAACAGGCCATAGAAAAAGTAAAGTTTATCCGAGAGCGACTGTTGACAGCTCAGAGTCGTCAGAAGTCATATTCTGACGTGCGGCGACGAGATTTATAGTTCGGGATTAATGACTGGATATTTTTAAAGGTGTCACCTATGAAAGGTGTAATGAGATTTAGCAAGAAAGACAAGCTTAAACCATGGTATATTCGGCTTTATAGGATCATTCGGAGAGTGGGCCAAGTAGCTTATGAGTTAGAATTGCCCTCGGAATTGGAGTCTGCTCATCCGGCTTTTCACGTATCTATATTACGAAAGTGCATTGGCGATCTTACTCTAGTGGTGCCCACAGATGATGTACAGATTACAGAGGACTTGTCATATAAAGAAATTCCGGTTTCCATTCCAGACCGACAAATCCGCAAGCTACGAAATAAGAAAATAGTATCCGTGAAGGTTTTATGGAGAAGTAAGAAGGTGGAAGAGATGACGTGGGAAGCAGAGAAAGAAATGAAGTCTAAATACCCCCACCTATTTCAAACTGAAGATATGATTCGAGGGTATAAACTCTCAGGCCAGTAGGTCATCAGGTAAGCTCTCATTTTTAACTCTCAGAATTTATAATGGATAGTTGTGTGGAGCCAAGTGTTGCTATTTATAGATAGTTGGCCATGTGTGGCAAGTATAGTAAGTTTTCTTGCTGCGTACCGGTTGGTTTTTAGTCTAATATGCGAAAGAGGCTCCGGCAAAAATTTTCCCAAAGTATTAGAATACACATTCGAGGACGAATGTTTTTAAGAGGGGAAGGATGTTACATCTCGCATTTTTCATACGTTAAAATTTCGTCTCCAGTTAATTGAAGTAGACTCGGGGGTGAGATCATCTTGACATTAATGTATTTACGCTATTTATAACAAGCGGAAAGGATAAAGGATGCACAAATTAGAGAAAACGAGTTTCGTTGAAATTGCCAATTTGGGATAAAATACGGATTAAGTAATAATACCCGATAATTATAAACTAGTACCATGCAAGGTACCATATGATCACGGTAGTATAATATACAAAGTATATATGAAGTATTTTGAAAATAAATAGAATTTTAAGTAATTTGTGATAATTTTTAAATTATGCGGGTAATAGATTAATTATCGGGTAATGAAACATTGCCCGGTTAATTAATAAGTGGATAAAAATTAACAAATCACCCCCTCCCCAAGAGAACGTGGTAGTCCCTCCCCCCCCCCTTTGTTTAAGGTGACTCATTGTTCACCTTTACATGTGTCTTAAAAGTTTCAAAAGGCTAATTTATAAGTCTTATCAAGAAAGACTTTTGTAAGCATTATCCAAAACATTTGTGTCTTTGATTTTAAAACCAAGAACGTGAGTATGCTCCAAAATCATTAAAGCCATTCTCAAGTCTTTCCAACAGAACTTTGAAAAGTCATCTTCAATATTTCAAAACCAAGAACATGAGCATTCTGAGAAATTGAAGGAGGCAACGTACATCATGGTTCTATAATTCAACAAATTCACGAGAATTTTTAGAATTTTAGCAACGGAGGAATTTTGTGGTTCTAACGAAATACGGTGTAACTTTTTCCAAGGATTCATACGGATTGTCCCTACTTCGGGCATGTTAAGGCTAATATTTTCCTTTGTTTTAGCATGATATCGTAATTACACAAGTTTGATAACGATGCATAAAGAAAAATTCGTATCCCGAAATTTACATATATTTTACCAGTCTCGCAAATTTCATATATTTTCTAGTTTTGTAAGTTACCATATTCTTCTTATCAGGACTGCATATTCGGTTGAGTAATTCCTCCTTCCGGGTCAAAAGAGTAGAGAGTTTACATATATATAGTATTAAAATTATTTTCATTACCATCGAGCTATAATCGATGGGCAGGCCTCTATTGGGCAACCTCTGATCAGATGGTAAGTTATATACCGAGCCTGCTGTAGCCGAGCGCCTATGAGCGAGCCCAGTTGGTTGAGATACAGAGCCTAGTATGGCCGAGCGCCTATGAGCGAGCCTACTACGGCAGAGCAGATATATATGTATATCGAGCCTTACAGGGCCGGACAGCTATTTTACTCACTATATTGAGAGAGTTAAGTCAGTATCAGCTTATGGGCATATCTTCAGATTATCTTTGATCCCCAGTTGCTTTTAGTTATTAGATCATCAGTTCTGTTTCAGCTTTTAGTATATTGCCTTACATACTCGGTACATTATTTCGTACTGACTTCCCTTTCTGGAGGCGCTGCATTTCATGCATGTAGGTTCATACAGACAGACGGGTAGACCTCCTCATTAGGTGTTGCCCGAGTTCAGCTTTTTCGGTAAGCTCCCCTTCTTTTGGAGTTTCCGAGTCTAGTAGTGTGGTGGATATCTTGTGTATATATGTAGATAGTGTCACGCCGCCTTTTTCGCCCGCGCCGCCCGCGAAGGGGCGCGGAAGGGAGTTTTTTCCAATTAAAGGACAATCGAAACAGGATTTGTTTATTTATTTCAGAGTCGCCACTTGGGAGATTTAGGGTGTCCCAAGTCACCAATTTTAATCCCGAATCGAGGAAAAGAATGACTCTGTTTAACAGTCTGCACACCAGAAATCCGGATAAGGAATTCTGTTAACCCGGGAGAAGGTGTTAGGCATTCCCGAGTTCCCTGGTTCTAGCACGGTCGCTCAACTGTCATATTCGGCTTGATTATCTGATTTTATACAATTATGAACTTATGTGCAAACTTTAAACTCTTTTACCGCTTTTATTATTATTATTATTATTATTATTATTATTTTTAGAATTGCAACGTCATGAAAATGCGTTTCGAACCACATCGCAATCAATGCACTCATGGTTGTTGACATGTTTTGACACCGTTGAGATTTGAATTTGGGTCACATAAATGCGCACCCGAGTTTAGGGATGTAGTATTATTAAAATCGTGCCTAAAGAATCTAACGCTTTATTACTTTGGAGAAGTCCGTGAAATTTGCTAACGACCCATCTCGAAATCTAAGTATTCAATTAAACATTTATTGAGGGCCCCGCAATTTGTGCGTTTTATTGGGCGAGGCTCATCTCATTTATTTTAAAAGAACAATCCTAGAATGCCTACATTTTTCTCTATTAAATTTGTCTCTACAAAATGAAAGAGAAAAGGTCTTAATTTATTTACATGCTTGAGTTGTTATAGTTGGGTTTCGAATATGATTCATAAAATCTGAAAATGATGCAAGCAGGACAGTCCGTTGCCAATGCGGGCCCAGGCCCGACGTGTATGGGACAAAACTGGACCTGGGCCATATCATTCACATGTTACTACCTAATTACATTATACTAGGTATGTTCACAATTTGTCAAATTAAAAAAAAACTTGGCAATCTAATTCTAATCCTAGACCATTTACATGTTGAAATTAACCAATATTATTTAGCTAAACAATATTTCTACAAGTTCCGAAACGGTCTATTCGTTTAATGAACTAAGTGTTGGATAATCATTTAAGAATAGTCTAAATCAGCTAACATGGTTTTTGAGACATGATAATCATTCAACAATAACGAATTAATTAGACAGAGTTACTACACCATTTATTTATTTTGTAAGCAATACCTAGATAGTTCGTCTGCTAAGCTATCGTCAGATGTTCCACTATATATATTAAACAACTACATGATTCTGATTAGAGTAAGCTAAATAATTTATATATACAAATAAAATTCAGAATATAATTAAATAAATTCAGAACTTCAACTTTTCATTTCGTATTCATGCTTTCATGTTTCAGTTTACAGTAACCAGCATGACAGTTGTGTACCTGATATTGGAAGCAAAAGAAAAGGGAGATCAGCAGAAATGCAGTAGCATATAACAACAGCGACACCCAGTAAATAGCAACAACCAGCAACGAGAAACCAGTGATGGATTTTAAAAATCAAGATAAAAATCCAGAAACACCGACAACAATCAACGGACAGAAGCCAAGGGAATCTTTTCAGATTTGAAAGACTAATTAATGTTCAACACTTAATTTCTGAATCCGTATATCAGAATATTTAAATTGTATATCATGTGTATACTACTCTCTCTTTTAATTTCCAGAATGTTTTTATTTGTATGTTTGGAAGTCTTAATATTTTCGAAATTTTTTCTCTCTCTTCAATATTCAGCTCCCCTTTTTTTTCTATCTTTTTTTCTCTGTCCTCTTTAAATCTGTCCAAGTCCCCCTATTTATTACCATCTTTCAACATTTTTAAAAAAATTAAAACCCACTATCTTCCACTCATCCCCCTTTTAATCCCACTACCTAATGTTTTGTCCTCCATTATATTAAATAAATACATTATCCTCCCCCATTATATCTTGTTCCCCATGCTTATATTAAACAATTGCATTATTTCCCACCATTATATCTTGTTCCCCCCCCCCCATTATTGATTATTTTAATATTATTTTAATCGTAATTGACAGAGCACTCAAAGTAAATAATTGTTCAGAATTTTAATTTCAAAAATACCCCTCTGACCTTACTGAAATTACCATTTTGACCCTGAAAACATTGTAATTTACCAATCTACCCCGTCAGCTATAACAAGTTTAACTAATCAATTCTAACCAAAATATAGCAGCTATAACCAATTCCTAATCAGATTTTATGAACAAACTCAAGCTATATGGTGAACAATAAAGAAACAATTGGAATTATTTTGATTGAACAATCTTTAAACAACAAATCTACTTTCAGATTCAACAACAATAACAAACAAGTATATTCAAATCATGAGCTCAAATTCAAATTAAACTTAAACAAAATAAATAAACAGATTCAAATCACTAAACTCAAATAATCAATTGATCTTCAAATTAAATCCCACAAAATTACAACAAAGATACATGATTCAAACTAAATCAAAAAATTAAAAACTAAAACATAAAATCACATTAAATCACTGGATTAACATGAACTTCAAACACAAAATGAACATATATTATCATGTCTCAATTAAACAACAAACATGTTAGATTCAAACGATTTAAACTAACATATTTCTATATTACAACTAAATTCTTTTAAACGAATAAAAACAAACCGAAGAAGAAATAATTAATTGAATTTCGACTTGAATCTAACAACATTAACAATTTCTAAAAAAAATACATAAATGCTCATGAAACAAACTTGAAGAAATAATTAATTAAATTTCAATTTGAATCTAACAACATTAAAATTAAACTAACAACTTCTTTTACAAAAAATAAATAAAAACACATGAAATAAACTGAAAAACTAGTTAATTAAGCGATAAACACGAACAAAACAAGAATCAAACATTTACCGATTTTAAATCCGAGAATATCAAAACAAAAATACGGACAAAATGAAACTCCAACCCACTAACCGGATCGAAGCGACGACGAACTCGAACGGAAAGTAGTTTGGTCGTTTGGGCGAGGACGAAGAAGGAGCAACGAGGGCAGCCATGGCGTACAGTGAAGAACGCAGCAGCAGCAGTGACGGAGAAGAAGAAACAGTATCAACGTGAAGAAGAAGAAACAGCAGCAACGATCTTGAAGAAGAAGCAATCAACGTGATCTTGAAGAAGAAGGAGCACGGGCAGCAGCAACAGACAGAGAAGAACGTAGCAGCAGCAGTGACGAATGGAGAAGAAGAAGCAAGAACGATCAGTCATGGCCGAGCTTTGAGCTCGCCAGGGAGAAACGAAGACGTAGCGAACGTGACAGACTGAATGTTGCTGCTTTTGGAGCGTCGAAACTGAACGTAGCAGCAGCTCACGTCCATGGCTGGAGCTCGACGGGGCAACAGGAGTTTGGTTGTTCATGGCTTGGGTGGTGCGATGACGATGGCGGATTTGTTGGTCGCCATTGACGAGCTCCGATGACGCAGATGAGGCAACAGTCATGGCTGCTTGGAGATGTGTGTGCGTGGTGTGTGCTATGTGTGTTGGAGGTGTGAGGGGGGGCAGCCATGGTTGGCTGAGGCTTGGAGATAGTGAAGTCTTGGAGAAGAAGAAGAGAGGGTGGCGGATGGGATTAGCTTTCTTAGGGTTTGGGTTTTTTTGTTTTGTTTTGTGAAATGTAAGATAGGGAGATATGGGTGTTGGGTATTTGGGTTATGGACTGGGTCGACCCGTGTTGAGATGGACCGGGTCATGGGGAAGGTTGGGTATTTTTTGGGCCTGTGGTTTGAATTTGAAGAAGAGGCCCAATTCCGATTTTCTCTATTTTTTGCTCTCTTTTCTTCTTTTATTTTTCTAAAACTAAATTCTAAAAATCCTTAAACTATCATATGGAACTAAATTAATTTATAAAAGCGCAAATTAACTCCCAATAATAATTAACACACAATTAAGTAATAATTAAGCATAAAATTGTACAATTGGACATTAAATGCTAAAAATGCGAAAGATGCCTATTTTTATAATTTTCATTTTTGTAAAACAAACTTAATTGCTAACAATTGTAAACTTAAATCATAAACGCAAATGCGACATATTTTTTATATTTTTTATTAATTTATAAAATAAACATGCGCAGACAAATGCAAACAATACAAGAAAAATAACACAAAAATTCTCAAAATTGCACACCAAGGAAAATCATTTTATTTTGAATTTTTTGGGAGTAATTCTTTCATAGGGAAAAAATCATGTGCTTACAGCTGCCCCTCTTTGCCCGAAGACACGAAGGGTTTTCGTGCAAAGATAAAGTGAGCGATTTTTGCCCATCCGAGTACTCCGTGTGAAGCATTTTTTTTTTGAAAAAGATTTAACCGAACCTTTGCTTCAAAGGTTTCCTACATATTCCTGGCTAAAGGGGAATCAGGTTAATGTAGTTCGGGAAGTTTTGGTAGCTGGGACTACCATGGAACTGCAATGTTACTGTTGTTGCATGCTATTACCACTGCTTACCGATCTCCTTGTTACACCGTGTTTAAAAGAAAAATCAAGAAGTTAGGCTAGACTACGGATTACAAGATCACATCTATCTTCCATTTGTTCCTGATGCCTTGTTTTCTTGTCGGCTTGTGTTTCTTCCGGTGTTTTTCTTCCGAGAACTTGGGGATGACACTGGCCTTTTGCTTTTCTGAATACCAGTTTTCATCATTTTTCTCGGTCTACTAGGAATATGGCTTCCTTCATTAAGCTTTTCGGTGGTTCCTCTAGGGATATGGCTCTCTTCATTAAAATTTGTTATGCTGGGCATAATTTAATGTTCACAGGCCGCTTCTTTCAAGACGTGTCTTTTCTTCCTTTTGACTCATGCGCTTGAATTTGTGCTGGGACCTCTTGTTGCAACCTTCTACTTTCCGGTGCTGGGGATTTTTATTGTTTCCTGCTGGGGATTCCTTTTGTAACCTTCTACCTTCCGGTGGGTTACTGATTTCAAGATCTGAAGTATAAGACTGAAAAGTATTCCTCTCGTTATACAGGTGGGTACCTGAATGAAAAAATATGAAATGTATTCCCTCGTTATACTGGTGGGCGACCTAGGACATGAAATGAAAAACAAAAATGTATGCCCGCATTATACTAGTGGGCGACCTAGAAAATTAAAGAACAGAAATGTATGCCCGCATTATACTGGTGGGCGACCTAGAACATGAAATGAAAAACAAAAATGTATTCCCGCATTATACTGGTGGGCGCCTAGGACATGAAATGAAAATAGAAATGTATACCCGCATTATACTGGTGGGCGACCTAGAAATGAAAAACTGAAATGTATACCCGCATTATACTGGTGGGCGACCTAGGACATGAAATGAAAAATAGAAATGTATTCCCGCATTATACTGGTGGGCGACCTAGGACATGAAATGAAAAACAGAAATGTATTCCTGCATTATACTGGTGGGCAACCTAGGACATGAAATGAAAAACAGAAATGTATACCCGCATTATACTGGTGGGCGACCTAGGACATGAAATGAAAAACATAAATATATTCCCGCATTATACTGGTGGGCGCCTAGGACATGAAATGAAAACAGAAATGTATACCCGCATTATACTGGTGGGCGACCTAGGACATGAAATGAAAAACAAAAATGTATTCCCGCATTATACTGGTGGGCGTCTAGGACATGAAATGAAAACAGAAATGTATACCCGCATTATACTGGTGGGCGACCTAGGACATGAAATGAAAAACAGAAATGTATTCCCGCATTATACTGGTGGGCGCCTAGGACATGAAATGATAACAGAAATGTATACCCGCATTATACTGGTGGGCGACCTAGGACATGAAATGAAAAACAAAAATGTATTCCCGCATTATACTGGTGGGCGCCTAGGACATGAAGTGAAAACAGAAATGTATACCCGCATTATACTGGTGGGCGACCTAGAAATGAAAAACTGAAATGTATACCAACATTATACTGGTGGGCGACCTAGGACATGAAATGAAAAACAGAAATGTATTCCCGCATTATACTGGTGGGCGACCTAGGACATGAAATGAAAAATAGAAATGTATTCCCGAATCATACTGGTGGGTGACCTAGGACATGAAATGAAAAACAGAAATGTATACCCGCATTATACTGGTGGGTGACCTAGAAATGAAAAACTGAAATGTATACCCGCATTATACTGGTGGGCGACCTAGGACATGAAATGAAAAACAGAAATGTATTCTCGCATTATACTGGTGGGCTCCTAGGACATGAAATGAAAACAGAAATGTATGCCCGCATTATACTGGTGGGTGACCTAGTGGTAAAGACATGAAATGTATTGCCTTGTTATACAGGTGGGCGCCTAATGGTAGAGACATGAAATGTATTCCCTTGTTATACAGGTGAGCGCCTAATTTGTAAAGACATGAAATGTATTCCCTTGTTATACAGGTGGGCGCCTAATTTGTAAAGACATGAAATGTATTCCCTTGTTATACAGGTGAGCGCCTAATGGTAGAGACATGAAATGTATTCCCTTGTTATACAGGTGGGCGCCTAATTTGTAAAGACATGAAATGTATTCCCTTGTTATACAGGTGGGCACCTAATTTGTAAAGACATGAAATGTATTCCCATGTTATACAGGTGGGCGCCTAATTTGTAAAGACATGAAATGTATTCGCTTGTTATACAGGTGGGCGCCTAATTTGTAAAGACATGAAATGATTTTAAACTAGGAAGTGCGTCTCCTATGAGTGAAATCTTAATTTAGAAAATACGTCTCCTATAGGTAAAACTAAACTTAGGAAGTGCGTATCCTATGGGTAAAACTAGACTTAGGAAGTGCGTCTCCTATGGGTAAAATAAACTTAGGAAGTGCGTCTCCTATGGGTAAAATAAACTTAGGAAGTGCGTCTCCTAGGAGTAAAACTTTAATGATTTTAAACTAGGAAGTGCGTCTCCTATGGGTAAATAAACTTAGGAGGTGAGTCTCCTATGCACGAAATCTTAATTTAGGAAGTGCGTCTCCTATGCATGAAATCTTAATTTAGGAAGTGCGTCTCCTATGCATGAAATTAAACTTAGGAAGTGCGTCTCCTAGGGGTAAAAATAAACTTAGGAAGTGCGTCTCATAGGGGTAAAACTTTAATGATTTTAAACTAGGAAGTGCGTCTCCTATAGGTAAAACTAAACTTAGGAAGTGCGTCTCCTATGGGTAAAACTAAACTTAGGAAGTACGTGTCCTATGGGTAAAACTTTAATGATTTTAAACTAGGAAGTGCGTCTCCTATTAATGAAATCTTAATTTAGGAAGTGTGTCTCCTATGCGTGAACCATTTCCTTCTTCCTGAATTATTTACTTACCTGTGTTGTCTTCCCACGAAACTGCTGGGGATAACACTGCTGGGGAATTATTTACTTACATGTTGGGGGATAAAGTGTTATCAGCTGGGGATAACGCTGTCGAGGATAACACTGCTGGGGATTTTGATTCCTTCAAAACTAGTGATTTACTCTTCGGAAGGCTGCTGGGAATGACACTGGCCTTTTGCTTTTTCCGAGCACAAGTTTCATCCTTTTGTTCTGTCCGCTGGGGAACAACTTCCTTCATTAAAACTTATTATGCTGGGGGTAACACCAGTTCAAAGACCACTTCCCTTGAGACTGGTGTTATCTTTATTCTTCCCCAAATGGGTATCTGACTTTCAGAAAATTTTCTAAATGAAAGGAAAATTTTCTGCCCCAGTTTGATAATCTCCCTTGTGGCATGCATTCCCATCATCAATGCCATTTCTTTTACCTGTTTCAAATCAAACAAAATTTGTTAGTTTAAAACGCGGTGGTTGGTTGTGATACTCCTACTGGGATGGTTTTCCCTTTCTCCTTCCTTGCTCTGCGTTCCAAAACTTGTTGGGGATGATATTATTTGTTGGGGATAATCCCTTTTCTTCTTTTGTGGCATAGCTCGGAAACTGGCATTTCCCCGACCTTTTAGTCTCGTATAAATTTCCCAAATCATGTTCATTGCTCTCCTTGCTTTGTCCACGGGCCTTGGCCTTGAGTTTTAATAACCTTTGATATCGGCGGGGATATCCTTCTTGGCACTCGCCCATCCTTTTGTCCATCTCCTTTTGCGGGGAATATCTTTCTTGACACTGACCTCGCGCTTGTTCCTTTCTGACTTAGACCATTTGGATGTTCTAATTGGATCTGGTCTTGCATAATTGGAAAGCTGATGCAGATTTTGAAGTCATTTCTCACTTGTTCTGACCAAACAACTCTACTGGGGAATTTTTCTATGAAAGGAGAAAGATAAAAAAAAAGGAACAGAATAAAAGACAAAGGAAAAAGATGACTCCTTAACAAAAGAAACTATAAATAAAAACCTATCAAACACAGATACCGACTCTAATGGTCATGACATGCACATATGGCCTATCCTCCACCGTCAATCGTCTTTCAAGATCTTCATTTGGCGATTCTCCATCTTATTCTCAATCTTATTCGACTTGTAGTGCCCGAAGAGTTTTCACTATCAAGCCTCTCTCATTTTGGTTTTTCTCTCAGCTTTCATCGCCTTATGGTGCCCGTGAAGATTTTCACCGATAAGACTCTCTTATTTGTATCACTTTCCAGCTGGGGATTTGGAGTGTTGCCGATATGACTCTTTATGCTGGGGATTAGAATCCTTTCTGCTGTGGATCAGAGTGTTATGTTCACCGGTAAGACTCTCATTTGTCTGACTTGGCATCTTTTGAAGACTGATCAGAAGGTCTTTCTTTGGACCGTAATATGGGTTTTTGGACAGGCTAGAAAAAAAAGGTATTAAAGGCTCAAGAAACAAGTCAATTTGGGGTTCAAAATTACAACCTTCAGAACCATATTTGTCTACAGCAAGCGTAACCATTGCCCCAGTTTCTTGCTTGGGAACTATTATTATTATATTTTTTTTTCTTCTAATTTTTGTTACATTATGACCGAGCCGTGAGGCGCCTATGTATCCTTTTTGAGGAATCAGGTCAAACGTAGTTCCCAATTCCTCTGTTTTCTTCTGACTTTCTTTTGTTTTTGTTATCATTTTTCTTTTCTTTTTTTTTCATTTTTCTTTTATCATTTTGTTGTTTTCTTTTCTTCTTCTTTTTCTTTTTTCTTTTTCTTCCACATTTGTGTTTCTAACCTTTGCTACTGATTCAGAACGAGGGGTATGAAAGAAAACAAATAAGGCCCAAAGGGTTAACGAAGGATAAATTGTTTAGATAGCAGAATAAAATGTCTTCGTCATTCCAGTCTTCAAAACATGCCAAGTGCAAACAACATAATTTAAACAAAGATTTGTAGCCTCTTCTGATGGTGCTGAACTTGACAATTATATTCACACATTTGCCTTTTCATTTGTCATCTCTAAATCACTGCTGGGCAACACTCTCACTCTCATTATCATGAAAGGCGAATCTTGTTTTTAACGGTTTTCTTTGTGTTTTACTTGCCCTAGTTCCGTATGACTCGAGCTCCAAATAATCTCAAACCGTCCTTATTTCCTTTAAATGTTATGATCACCTTTCTAGGGTTTTATGATTAACTATTAAGATTAGGCCCATATCATGTCACTAGAATCGGCGCTGAACAAAATGATAAAAAAACTAAACGAAAAGAGGACTGGAAATAATAAAAGACCGAATTTTGCATTAGACTACCGGTGAAATGGTTTGAATAACAAAACAAACAAAAACAAACCAGAATAAGATCCTAAAATAACCTAGACAAAACTTAAACAAACCATTGTGGCAAAATGGAAGGATAAGAGGGTTTGACACAAGACAATATCCGGATTACAACCCTAAGAATAATCTAGACAACAGAAATGACAACAAAATAAGCCATCAAAGATCCTCTCCGGCTGACCCAAAAATGAAGTGTCTTTCCAACTACCAAGCATGACATTTTAGCCATTGAGCTCTATATAAACATTGCCAAGACCATCACCAACTTCAGCATCATCAACATCAGTCAACAAGTTCTCAAGAGGATTCGCGTGCTCCCTGTCACTGTCATTGATCACAATTGCCCCTTCCTGAATCATTCTTTCTATTTCATTTTTCAAGGAACGACAGTCTTCAATGCTATGTCCTTGGAAATTAGAGTTGTACAAGCATCGTACAACATGATCAAATCCTTTTGCATATGGGTCTGGAGTATAGCCAAGAAGCGGCCCAATCAGGCCAGAAATCTTTAACTTTTTAAACAAACTTGTGCCGGATTTCCCCTGAAACCCATCCCTGGAGGGTTCCTGTAGGCTCTTGGTGGTGGATAGGTGTTTTGTGGTGGTGGGTATGTGTTATGTGGAGGTGGGTATGTATTGTGGGGAACCGGCGCGCGCCATTGTGGGCGAACCGGAGGTTGGGTGTATGTCTGGGCTTGATGGACGGTGAAATGTTGTTCTTGTGGTTGGTAGTAGGGTTGTGGAGGGTAATTTGGAATGTGTGGGTAGTTTAGACGATGGGGTCTGGGTTGGTAATGAGGGGAAGGACCTCTAGATCTGGACCAATTGTCGGCCTCTAATGTCGTGACCTCCTCTCTCCTTTTCTTCCCTAGCGCACCTCCCGTGCCGCTCTGAATGGCCTGAGTTGTTGCCTTAATTGCCGAATAACTCAGGATCTTATTGGACTTAAGTCCCTCTTCTATCATACCTCCCATTTTCACCACTTCATTAAATGATTTGCCAACTGACGTCACCAAGTGACCAAAGTAAGTTGGCTCGAGAGTTTGTAAGAAGTAATCCACCATTTCTCCTTCTCTCATTGGGGGATCAACTCTGGCTGCCTGTTCTCTCCATCGGAACCCAAATTCCCGGAAGCTCTCTCCGGGTTTCTTCTCGAGCTTTAGCAATGTGAGACGGTCTGGGACTATCTCAAGGTTGTATTGGAAATGTCCTGCGAAAGCCTGTGCCAAGTCATCCCAGGTGTACCACCTGCTCGGATCTTGTCTTGTATACCACTCTAATGCCGACCCGCTCAAACTCTGGCCAAAGTAAGCTATCAATAGCTCATCTTTGCCCCCTGCTCCCCTCATTTTGCTACAAAAACCCCGTAGATGTGCCATAGGATCGCCATGCCCTTCGTATAAATCGAACTTGGGCATCTTGAACCCTGCTGGTAATTGAACGTCAGGGAAAGGGCATAGATCCTTGTAAGCCACGCTGACCTGGTTACCTAACCCGTGTATGTTCCTGAAGGATTGCTCCAGGCTTTTAAATTTCCGCATCACCTCGTCCTGCTCTGGGCTCTTAGCCGGCTTTTCAATCTCCGCCGGGACCTCAAAGTGGGGATTATAGGTATGTGGCTCGGGTGCTTTGAATGTGAGTTCAGGGGGGTAATATTATGTATCGTGAGCCTGAAATAATGGCTCGCTAGACGATCTGTGCAATGGGGCTGGGGCAAGCGCCACAAAGACGGGAACATTTGGTGGAGGAGGATTCTGATTGGGTGGTGGAGCTTGGGGATCATAGGCCTCTCTTCCCTGATAGTAGTGATGGCTTGGGAAACTCGTTGAAGGGCCGGGATAGGGGTATTCTGACGTGTGTCCTGGTTGGAGAGTAGGAGTAACAGGTAGTTCATGCCCCTTTAGGGCTCTAGCTAAGGCTATCTGCATTTCATTCATTTCCAGCCTCATCTTTTCCATTTTTTCCATGGCTTCCTTCAGCATCTGATTTGCCGTCTTTTCTGACTCAACACTGTTGTCTGAACTAGTCATGCTTTCTGGTATGGGCCCTTTTGATTTTTTTTATAATGGTACGGTGCCAGTACGCTTTAACAAACTAACTGATATTGGATTGGAAAAACAACAAACTTGTCAGTGTTAGAGTCTTAACAGATATTGTAATTGCACCTTGGGGAATGCAATGTTCTTAGTCAAGTAACCATTTCTAATATGCTTTTGCTCTGACCGCAGGCATCATCCCGGCTTATTTTATTTGTGCCTCTTTCGAGTGTTTTAGAAACCCCTCTTTTTCTTCTCTTTTTTTTTCATTTTTCTTTCTTCTTTTTTTCGATTTTTTTTTCATTTTTTCTTTCTCTTTTTTTTGTTGTGGTCGAATCTTATGGAGATTGCCGACATATCATAACCCCGCATGAATCAGACCTTGCGTAGTTCGGACGATCATGAATAAAGTAAATAAACTAACCTTTTTTTTTTGAAGGAAAGACTTATAAAGAAGAAAGGGAGCATTTTTGCAAAGAAGGATTTCTAAAGAAAAAAAATTAATTTTTTTTTTGAATTTCGAAAGAAAAACTTCTAAACAAGAAAGAAAATATTTTTCGAATTTTACTTCCAATGAAAGTAACGCTTCTAAAAAATATTTTTGAATTTTTAATTCTCTTTTCAATTTTGAAAGAAGAATGAAAATATTTTCGGATTTTTTTTTGGAAGAAACTAAAAGAAAATATTTTTATTTTTATTTTTATTTTTATTTTTATTTTTTTTCTTAAAAAAACAATTAAAAAGACTTTCTAAAGAAATCAATAATGGAAAATATTTTGGATTTTTTTTTTGAAAATTGGGGGTAAAAAAAACTTTTCTAGAAAGGAAATAAAGAAAAATAATTTTTGGATTTATATATATATATATATATTGCAACAAAGAATATATATATATATATATTGCAACAAATAATAAAAACATGTTCAACGCACGACTCTTTTTATTTTTATTTTTGGCATTTTCATAAACAAATAAATAAATAATAAAAAACCATTTTAGAAACAAGACACTTTTTCATTTTCATTTTTCATGGCAAGACAAACTATTTTTTTCTTTTTTTTTTCTTTTTTTAGAAAATAAGACAAAGTGAAGATTTTTTTTCTTTTTCGTTTCACCAAAATGACCGACCTATTCTTCCAAACTTAAAATAAAAGACTCTTTTTTTATATATATTATTTTTTGAGTGAAATAAAATAAAACATTTTTCTTTTCTTCATTTTTTCAAGATTTTCGGCAAAATTTCGACAGTATTTGGGCATTGGGTTTTTTTCAAAAATAAACAATTAACTCCCTAACCGCTATTTCTTCTTCTTTGTTTTTCTTTTCTCAATTTCACAATATTCCTGATATTCAAAAGTCGCTCAACACACAAGTCCGAATCAAATAAATGCGCAAGTAGCAGCAAGTAAGATGCATCAGGATGGTCATTTTCATTTTTGGTGCACCTGTCCTAGACAGACCCAACCCCTGTGTTGAGCCTCCAAAGTCAGATGCACGTGATGTAAACAAACATTCCTACTAGGGATCCGGCATGAAGCTGAGTTATTTTAAGTTCATAACCTGGGCATTTGTTCTAGACTGTGTACCCGAGCGGACAACTCGAGTCGAGGAGGGGGCTACGTACCGGGGACCCGCGGGGTCGTCCGGCTTTGTAACTTATCTGGCCTCTTTCTTATTTCAGGTATTGACACTAACAGAATAGGGAGTCTCGACCAGCGAGCTTCTCCCCGGAGGTAGAAGAGAAGGGTTTCGACACAGTTTATACACAGTTCACATAATATCAAAGCGGTAAAAGCATCATTTAGCACATTGAGCCCAAACATATAACAAAATCAGATAAAACCAAATATAACAATTTATCTAAGCTCGAATTTCTAACCCTGAACCAGTGGTTCTGGGTTAGGGTCCCCAGCAGAGTTGCCAGAGCTGTCACACCTCCTTTTTCGCCCGCGCCGCCCGTGAAGGGGCGCGGAAGGGAGTTTTTCCAATTAAAGGACAATCGAAACGGGATTTATTTATTTATTTCAGAGTCGCCACTTGGGAGATTTAGGGTGTCCCAAGTCACCAATTTTAATCCCGAATCGAGGAAAAGAATGACTCTGTTTAACAGTCTGCGCACCAGAAATCCGGATAAGGAATTCTGTTAACCCGGGAGAAGGTGTTAGGCATTCCCGAGTTCCGTGGTTCTAGCACGGTCGCTCAACTGTCATATTCGGCTTGATTATCTGATTTTATACAATTATGAACTTATGTGCAAACTTTAAACTCTTTTACCGCTTTTATTATTATTATTATTTTTAGAATTGCAACGTCGTGAAAATGCGTTTCGAACCACATCGCAATCAATGCACCCATGGTTGTTGACACATTTTGACTCCGTTGAGATTTGGATTTGGGTCACATAAATGCGCACCCGAGTTTAGGGATGTAGTATTATTAAAATCGTGCCTAAAGAATCTAACGCTTTATTACTTTGGAGAAGACCGTGAAATTTGCTAAACGACTCATCTCGAAATCTAAGTAATCAATTAAACATTTATTGAGGGCCCCGCAATTTGTGCGTTTTATTGGGTGAGGCTCATCTCATTTATTTTAAAAGGACAATCCTAGAATGCCTACATTTTTCTCTATTAAATTTGTCTCTGCAAAATGAAAGAGAAAATGTCTTAATTTATTTACATGCTTGAGTTGTTATAGTTGGGTTTCGAATATGATTCATAAAATCTGAAAATGATGCAAGCAGGACAGTACATTGTCAATCCGGGCCCAGGCCCGACGTGTATGGCACAAAACTGGACCTGGGCCATATCATTCACATGTTACTACCTAATTACATTATACTAGGTATGTTCACAATTTGTCAAATTAAAAAAAAACTTGGCAATCTAATTCTAATCCTAGACCATTTACATGCTGAAATTAACCAATATTATTTAGCTAAACAATATTCCTATAAGTTCCGAAACGGTCTATTCGTTTAATGAACTAAGTGTTGGATAATTATTTAAGAATAGTCTAAATCAGCTAATATGTTTTTTGAGACATGATAATCATTCAACAATAACGAATTAATTAGACAGAGTTACTACACAATTTATTTATTTTTTAAGCAATACCTAGATAGTTCGTCCGCTAAGCTATCGTCAGATGTTCCACTATATATATTAAACAACTACATGATTCTGATTAGAGTAAGCTAAATAATTTATATATACAAATAAAATTCAGAATATAATTAAATAAATTCAGAACTTCAACTCTTTATTTCGTATTCATGCTTTCATGTTTCAGTTTACAGTAACCAGCATGACAGTTGTGTACCTGATATTGGAAGCAAAAGAAAAGGGAGATCAGCAGAAATGCAGTAGCATATAACAACAGCGACACCCAGTAAATAGCAACAACCAGCAACGAGAAACCAGTGATGGATTTTAAAAATCAAGATAAAAATCCAGAAACACCGACAACAATCAACGGACAGAAGCCAAGGGAATCTTTTCAGATTTGAAAGACTAATTAATGTTCAACACTTAATTTCTGAATCCGTATATCAGAATATTTAAATTGTATATCATGTGTATACTACTCTCTCTTTTAATTTCCAGAATGTTTTTATTTGTATGTTTGGAAGTCTTAATATTTTCGAAATTTTTTCTCTCTCTTCAATATTCAGCTCCCCTTTTTTTTCTATCTTTTTTTCTCTGTCCTCTTTAAATCTGTCCAAGTCCCCCTATTTATTACCATCTTTCAACATTTTAAAAAAAAATTAAAACCCACTATCTTCCACTCATCCCCCTTTTAATCCCACTACCTAATGTTTTGTCCTCCATTATATTAAATAAATACATTATCCTCCCCCCATTATATCTTGTTCCCCATGCTTATATTAAACAATTGCATTATTTCCCACCATTATATCTTGTCCCCCCCCCCATTATTGATTATTTTAATATTATTTTAATCTTAATTGACAGAGCACTCAAAGTAAATAATTGTTTAGAATTTTAATTTCAAAAATACCCCTCTGACCTTACTGAAATTACCATTTTGACCCTGAAAACATTGTAATTTACCAATCTACCCCGTCAGCTATAACAAGTTTAACTAATCAATTCTAACCAAAATATAGCAGCTATAACCAATTCCTAATCAGATTTTATGAACAAACTCAAGCTATATGGTGAACAATAAAGAAACAATTGGAATTATTTTGATTGAACAATCTTTAAACAACAAATCTACTTTCAGATTCAACAACAATAACAAACAAGTATATTCAAATCATGAGCTCAAATTCAAATTAAACTTAAACAAAATAAATAAACAGATTCAAATCACTAAACTCAAATAATCAATTGATCTTCAAATTAAATCCCACAAAATTACAACAAAGATACATGATTCAAACTAAATCAAAAAATTAAAAACTAAAACATAAAATCACATTAAATCACTGGATTAACATGAACTTCAAACACAAAATGAACATGAATTATCATGTCTCAATTAAACAACAAACATGTCAGATTCAAACGATTTAAACTAACATATTTCTATATTACAACTAAATTCTTTTAAACGAATAAAAACAAACCGAAGAAGAAATAATTAATTGAATTTCGATTTGAATCTAACAACATTAACAATTTCTAAAAAAAAATACATAAATGCTCATGAAACAAACTTGAAGAAATAATTAATTAAATTTCAATTTGAATCTAACAACATTAAAATTAAACTAACAACTTCTTTTACAAAAAATAAATAAAAACACATGAAATAAACTGAAAAACTAGTTAATTAAGCGATAAACACGAACAAAACAAGAATCAAACATTTACCGATTTTAAATCCGAGAATATCAAAACAAAAATACGGACAAAATGAAACTCCAACCCACTAACCGGATCGAAGCGACGACGAACTCGAACGGAAAGTAGTTTGGTCGTTTGGGCGAGGACGAAGAAGGAGCAACGAGGGCAGCCATGGCGGACAGTGAAGAACGCAGCAGCAACAGTGACGGAGAAGAAGAAACAGTATCAACGTGAAGAAGAAGAAACAGCAGCAACGATCTTGAAGAAGAAGCAACCAACGTGATCTTAAAGAAGAAGGAGCATGGGCAGCAGCAACAGATAGAGAAGAACGCAGCAGCAGCAGTGACGAATGGAGAAGAAGAAGCAAGAACGATCAGCCATGGCCGAGCTTTGAGCTCGCCAGGGAGAAACGAAGACGCAGCGAACGTGACAGACTGAATGTTGTTGCGTTTGGAGCGTCGAAACTGAACGTAGCAGCAGCTCACGTCCATGGCTGGAGCTCGATGGGGCAGCAGTAGTTTGGTTGTTCATGGTTTGGGTGGTGCGATGATGATGGCGGATCTGCTGGTCGCCATTGACGAGCTCCATTGACGAGCTCCGATGACGCAGATGAGGCAGCAGTCATGGCTGCTTGGAGATGTATGTGCGTGGTGTGTGCTATGTGTGTTGGAGGTGTGAGGGGGGGCAGCCATGGTTGGCTGAGGTTTGGAGATGGTGAAGTCTTGGAGAAGAAGAAGAGAGGGTGGCGGATGAGATTAGCTTTTTTAGGGTTTGGGTTTTTTTGTTTTGTTTTGTGAAATGTAAGATAGGGAGATAGGGGTGTTGGGTATTTGGGTTATGGACTGGGTCGACCCGTGTTGAGATGGACCGGGTCATGGGGAAGGTTGAGTATTTTTTGGGCCTATGGTTTGAATTTGAAGAAGAGGCCCAATTCCGATTTTCTCTATTTTTTGCTCTCTTTTCTTCTTTTATTTTTCTAAAACTAAATTCTAAAAATCCTTAAACTATCATATGGAACTAAATTAATTTATAAAAGCGCAAATGAACTCCCAATAATAATTAACATATAATTAAGTAATAATTAAGCATAGAATTGTACAATTGGACATTAAATGCTAAAAATGCGAAAGATGCCTATTTTTATAATTTTCATTTTTGTAAAACAAACTAATTGCTAACAATTGTAAACTTAAATCCTAAACACAAATGCGACGTATTTTTTATATTTTTATTAATTTATAAAATAAACATGCGCAGACAAATGCAAACAATACAAGAAAAATAACACAAAAAATCTCAAAATTGTACACCAAGGAAAATCATTTTATTTTGAATTTTTTGGGAGTAATTCTTTCATAGGGCAAAAATCACGTGCTTACAGATAGGTTATGGGTAGGTCGGGGCCCTATTCTGATAACAGTACATCTATCAGTAGAGGCTTGTAGATATATCTTGTCGGTTAGTGCAGTATGTTGGGCCTATAGGCCCTGTATGTATATTTTGTTGGCTTGTCAGTTGTACTAATTATGACGGCCTTGCCGGACCATCCTTATGTTGATATTTAGTCAACATTGGTCTCTATTCGGTTTTTATATTTTGCATCGCACATTATCGTAATGTGGCCCATGTCCAAAGTATGACATTTCATGTTCAGAGACTCTTAGTCGCAAGTGATACGCAAGGATAGTTGAGGCACTGAGTGCCGGTCTCACCCTTAGGCTTGGGGCGTGACATAGGCATATTCCAACTGGTCGTCGGTTCATAACTTATAAAATTCATGTCTGGTCGGTACCCCCTGTGAAATATATGAGTGTTAATACAAATATAATACACAAAAATATACATCGTAACACAAAGGAAAACTGAAGTTTACCACTCGGCTTGTGGATTATGTATACTAGGGGAGAAATTATTTCCTCGTTCCTCATTCACCCGTGGAGATAAGTTTAGATCCGGCCAAACTCTTTCAACCGGAACCTGTTCGGCTAAAACTACTCCAAAATAACCACCCGATGATTGAGAGGATTTTCCTACTTTGCGCAACCTCATTATTGCGAACGTCTTCAGCCTTGACGTACATTTCCAATAGTTTTATCACATTAAATTCCCTATATTCATCCGATGTCCCCAAAAAATCTCTCAGAGTTTCATCGTCTTCGATGTTAAACTCAGCATAACAAGCAACCCCTTGCGGAGTCACACAATAAGGATATCTTTCGGTTATTTTAAGATTCACTGAACGTTTGCTCACACTCATTTTTTTACATATCAACGATACGAATTTATCATACTCCATTATAAGTGGCAACTTAACATGAGACTGTGGAGATAAACTATAGCTTACTGAGTTATTCGCTACCACAACCTCACCCCCCCTCCCAATATAATGAAACCCTAATTTTTCGCTCTTAAGACATTATGACATAATGCAAAACAATTTAACAAAGAAAATTTTCAGAACACTTGAAGATGTTTATGAATAGATTTTTACAAAATCCTTCACCTCTTTAAATAAGGCAAAAACTAGCCCGAGGTTCAATTATTTGAGGCGTCTTTTAAAAAAAAATGCTATACCCAGTTGAATTATTGTTATGTCAGTTAAGCACAGAAGAATAATTTGTGGGCTTACTTAATATGTATAGTGTTTTAGTAAAGAACGCTATATATATATACTTAACTGGCCAAACGGCCGTTAAATATAGCGTAGTTCCTAAAAATGCTATATGTATTTTTGGTCACTAAGTTTTTTTTTCCGCATATTTTCGTTCTTTGAGTCCAAAAGAACCACATTTTGGTTCCGGATTTTTTTTATTTTTAATCATGACTAATGACCTGTTAGTTTCACTCTATACACTAAAAACTATAAAGTAGTACTCATAAAATAAAGATAATCAGGATAGTACAATTCCATTCACATGAATACGCGCTATCTAGATTTTGACTATTCTTAGGAACCTAATTAATTATTGATTGATATAAGTACCCTTTGCATTTTGGTATGTTCTTTTCGTAGATTGCAGATTGCATTTTTCCAAACGCAAAACCTTTCGTTTGGATATATAGTCATGCGTGCACAATTTGGTTTACATCAACTTCAGAAATTCTAAACGAAAAAAAAATAGTGACTTAGCTTGTTTCTTCAGTTTCCTTTTGCAGATAAAGAAAATCTTATCCTTAAGCATCTTATATGTAGGAATTAGGATAACTTTCATCTTAACTACAGCACCAATCTATAGCTTACAAGTTTACTTGACTTGAAACTCAACTTGTTTGTTTGACTTAAAGGATATTGAAACCTTTTTTGGACAAATCAATCAAAAAAGATGAAGGAGTAAATCTTAGCTAAGCGTAATAATTTCTAGAATGAAAGATAGATGAGTTGGATACAGATAATAGGGATTCCTTATCCCGTTTAGACTAAAAGAAAAACCCTCAACAATAATCTTCTCGATTCTTTATGTAAGCAAGTTTACAGTAGGTATCATGGATTAATCAAAAGTCTCCCTTTATAAAGTTGTTTCATGCTATATATATAAGGGACCCCACCCTTCTGTACTATCTCTTGTTCGTCTTAAGGTCGCCCTCTGCAAGATGTCGAGCTGTGAGGATCTCGTCGTTCGTCGTGCTCATCAACGGCCGTGTTTGTTCAAATTTGGACCCATACATTGCCCTCTTTCTCTTTTCACGTGTACATTTGTCTTAAGGAAAATTTTCCATTGGCTTAGGAAAGTACTTTACCCAATGGCTGCGTTATCCTTTAGATATAGAGGACATTGATATTGAATTTACCATAATTAGTTGCACCAACTAAACTCCCTACTGGAATGAATTATCCTACAACTCCACCTTTAACCTTTTCTAGAAGCAAAATCTCTTGTAGAAACAATGGTAAAAGGAAAAAGAAAAAACTAACAGTATCCGTCAGCACGCATTTGAACATATTTTATAAAAAAAAAATACAAGAAGGAACTATTGAAGTTGTAAATCTTTTGAACATTAGAGAACGCCAAAAGAAAAGAAAAAAGGGAAAAACCTTGGGAGAAAGTTTACTGCATAAAGATTAAAAGACCAGACACAATTACAAAGTTGAACGGTGGTACTCTAAATTAATTATGACATTGTAATAGAAAAATTATTCTAGTCGTTATAAAAAGGAGAGACAATGTAGAATCTTTCATAATCTCATGGAGCACTTTGTTTATATGCTTTACAGTAATAATAATTTATAATTCCCGTGCTATGGATTTCACGATCTATTGAATGAGGAGAGAAAAGACCAGCCCTTGGTCGTGCAAAGGGACAACTTTGAGAATTGTGAGTATGAATATGAAAAGGAAAACGATAGTCAACCCCATAGTTGAGGTTTGCCAATAACTTTGAAACCACTCAATTGTCAAAATTAAGGCTTATATTTTACACGATGTCAGAATTTGGAACTAAGCTGTAGCAATAGATTAAGTAGGGGAAGTGCACGGTTAGCCACTAATTAGAGATGTCTTTACTCTTCAGTTACTGTTTAAAATGTATTTACTCTTTAGCCAGTGCTTAATGAAATTTTATTCGCCCGGACGAAAATACCCCTATGCTAGACATGAGTGCTGTGTAAATATTAATGACATGGTGTCTTAACTTCATGAATGTTGTGTAAATATTAAGAACAAAGTGTCTTGTCATGTCCTTAACTTCATATGTGCAGTGTAAATGTTAAAGACATGACGTCCTTAACTTCATGTGTGCAGTGTAAAAGTTAAGGAATGTTATTAAACTTTAGGATATCATGTCCTTAACTTCATATATGCAGTGTAAATGTTAAGGACATAGTATCCTTAACTTTATGAGTGTTGTGTAAATATTAAGGATATGGTGTCCTTAACTTCATGAATGTTGTGTAAATATTAAGGACAAAGTGTCCTGTCATGTCCTTAACTTCATAGGTGCAGTGTAAATGTTAAGGACACCATATCCTTAATATTTATACAACACTCATGAAGAAAGGGTAAAAACATCTTTTCGTATTAATTTTAATAAAATAGTCCCTATTTTTGCTCATCATTAAAAATACTGGATAAAAACTAAATATCATGTAAAAAAATGGCTATCTCACGCTATTTCTACGATTAAGTACTCCCTCATAATGACAGAAATAATATAATAAGTGGAATACAAATTAAAACGGATAGCTTACGGAAACCAACTTGGAAAACTTCAACCATTTGATATGTTTAATAGCTATTGTTATCGTAATTGCGATAGCAGCACCCGACTCTTTGATTAATCTATTAGAATCCTAGATATTAGTATTAGCAGTTTTAACAAACAAAAAATAGTTCTTGTTTAAAATACGTAATGCTTCTCTTAAAAAGTCAATTGTTGCCTTTTTTTCAAATTTGTCATTATCATTTTTTTGAAGTGTTAATTAAGTGAGATATTTAAAGAGCAATAAAGATTTACTATAGTTTATACAAATACTCCTATAAAAGCTATAGATAGTAGTATTTTTTAAAGGTATAAAAACTTCTTAAAAAACTAATAATATGGATAGGAAGGAGTATATATATTGGTGGTACTTAGGAAAACTGATGAACGACAATTGTGACATATTATTAAATATTTAATTTGCATCATGATGACCATCGATTAATATTAGTGGAACTCATGAATGAGCACAAAAACAATCGAGTTGGTGGAGCTTCTCTTCTCTCAACTTCCCCATGCTATATATGTTAATTGACCTTAGCTTTGGACCACTTCATATATAGTGAACGAAATCGAAAAGAAAGAAAAGCATATACCAATTAATCATCAAAGTTATTGCGTTGCAACTACGTTAGCTCAACAACTAAAACGAAGCTTATAATTTTGCAAACCACAACGATGCAAAATCATCATGAGTGTAGTCAACATGCAATCCCCTAATAGGTGTTAGCTTAGGAAAATCAAAGACTTGTACTCCTTTGTCTTTAATCAAAAGTTTCGATAAAAATTATCGTTACGTTGTTAGGAATTTTCTACCATAAATTTAGATTCGATCAGACCCCAGTACAATACTAGGTCACAAGATGCGTGCGTGGCACAGTACAATGTCCCCAACTGAGCTGTTAGCTTCATGAAATTTTGTCGCCAAATAGTCTCCCAAAGAGTTTAAAGCTGGTTTACACCGAAGTAAATCTTTTCTAACACCGTTACGAGGTAAAGTAAAATCTAGCTCCATTTAAAATTTATTAGGAGATTGCATTGCCTGAAGAAATTTTTCCTGTTTTTCTTCCAGTTCCAACTCCCAACAGATTAGTTTAACGATTTGTGACACTTCTTTACCAACCACCCATGTTTGGAAATTATGAAGAAACAAAAACTAGGGAAATGAATGAAAGAAAAAAGAAAAGTACAAAATCTAAAACATACTAGAAGTAAAACAGAAGAGGACATATATAGTGGAATTGAAAAAGTAAACTAACTGGTACTATGTATTTATTTCCACCTTCCTTCCACGTCACTTTGTTGGTTTTTTCTGTGATTGAGAAGACAAAGAAATGTCTTTGGAAGGTAAGATAATTCTTAAAAGAAGCAAATTCTAGAAAAGTGCTAGATATAAGTGAGATGATGGAAAAAACATGGATTCTATCTCGGATCCAAGTTTTGAAGGTCGCCGGTACACTTAAATATGCTTTGTTTATAAGGTGCTCATTATTAGTATATCATTATTTTTTAAAAACATATACATATATACATATGAAATTGTATCTCTCTTTATAACATAAGTCTGCTAACTAGTAGTATACAAAGTTTATATACTACTACTAATTAATATATCGTAACAGATAATATAACTCATCTTTCAGTTACTCACTCTACTTGTTATGTACAGTTACTTATGATTATTACTTTTTAAATAATGTAAGAATTATATACAATACATAAAAATTAAATTAAAAAAAATATATTGGCAAATACGTGGGGTAAAGTTGAAACAAGACAAAAGTCAAGTCAGAGGGTGGCATCAACCTAACCTGAGCATGCCAGAAATTTAGGTGTTTTTATTACGGTCTCTAAATAGTGTTTATGAATTGGATAGGGACAATGACAAAAAAGGAGAAACAAAAACTAAAACATAGGAGTAATAAACTAAATAGTAAAGTACTTACCATATTAGATGTAGGATGACAAGTAATATACCCAACCCAACACAACAAAGTTGGGGTCATTAGCACTCTATGAAATCAGAATTGAAAAAGACCAGCAAAAGAAGCAAGTAAACCAGCAAAAATAGACAAGTCTGGTTCTTGAAGCTAGAGCTTTAATGTCCTTTGTTTTGCACGAGCAACTTTGCTCAAACTCTCTGCCCGCTTTTCCATTACATAGAGCTGATAACACCAGGCATTTTGAAGGGGTCTTTAGCCTGCTGAGTATACTGTGAATGTAGAATACAAGATTTTGAGGTTTCTCTACAAAGACCCTTCTGATTTTTGTTCGGTTTATTGCAAGTAGAAGCTAATAATGGCTGAGGAAATTTGTTTCTTTACAAAGGTTTGTCTTTTTAGCTTTCTTTTCTTGTTCTTCCTTCTAATTCATGTGCCTATGTTAAGCAGAGATCCAGCTAAAAAATTTTACATTCTTGCTTAAGCTGGAACCCTACTTCAAACATATCTTGGGGTTATATTCCTCTAGCCAAATTCACTAATTATTTGTACAGTGGAAATTTTTTTTGCATTCTCTTCTATTTTTTCTTCCAATTTCTAATAAAAAGTTGTCAACTTTAGCAGATATGTTGAGCTTGCAAGCTGCAATGTAAATATAAATTCTACTTTTTCATTAATTTCAGAGGATGAGTCTATTTTTGGCCAGTTTCCACCGAATGTGAATTGTAGAATAATGTGTAATCGGTTGACATGTGTTTGATCTATCTTATCTTTACTCTTAATTTGTGCCGGTGGTAGTTGCTTTATGTCGAAGTACCTGCTGCTTTTCCGATAACTGTTACCAATATGGATAGTTTTATCTTCTTCTTTTTTTTTTAAAAAAAAAAAGTCACCTTTCTTAACAATTTGGTTCTATTTATCTTTTGTTCCTTATGTGAAACATTTACTTAAGCTTATTCTAATTAAACCTGAAAGAAACTTGTATCCTGCTTAGTCAAAATGATTGATTAGTAACTTCACGTTTTTCCTATCCACTTTCACATTGATCGTTTGCATTAACTACTGGCTTGTATTTGAATGACAGGATAGTATCATCATAAAACCTCCCAAGAAATCTCCAGCATTGCTAAGGATGGTTGTAGTAGTGTTCACACTGATTTTTGGTATTTATATATGTTCAATTTGTCTGAAACAAACTAGCACCGAGAAAACAAGTAAATACTTGAACATTGAAGTCATACAAAGGCCTTGCCATAACTATGACATTGATCGATCCCAAATGCCATACGTGCATTATCCCAAGCCGAAAACCTTTAGACGGTATGTACTTGAGAAATTTCGGATTAGTCTTAAGCTTCCGTCTTACACGAATTTGCCTATATTCATTTCATCTCTGTTGTCAGGGCTGAATGTGCCTGTAATCCTGTACGACTCTTTGCCATTCTCTCAATGCAGAGGTCTGGGAGTGGATGGTTCGAGACACTATTGAATAGTCATATGAATGTAAGCTCCAATGGTGAAATATTCTCTGTCAAAGATAGGAGAGAAAATGCTTCTTCAATCCTGAGGACATTGGAGACAGTTTACAATTTGGACTTCTTGACAAGTGCTTCCAAAAATCACTGCTCAGCTGCAGTTGGCTTCAAGTGGATGCTTAATCAGGTAATAATTTTTTGTTACCTTAAAAGGTTCTATGTATTGAACTTCTTAAGATTCACAGCGTATGAACTTTGTTAACAGCAGTACAGCTCCCAGTTGCCAAAGTAAATATTTTACTATTTGGCGCCTGATGGTCAGTTTGAAAGGGGAAAAGCTCTCTTTTACTTGATGCCTAGCATAGAAGGTTATGTACTTATCAGGAAAAATTAATAGTAAAAAGGGGGGTAGTTACTAGCGTTTGCACCCGTTATATTGGTGTATACCTTGCATTTCTCTTATTTCAAGCTGTTTAAAGCATTGGACAAAAGTACATTTATCTATTACAGCTTCTAGAATTAAGCTTGACAATTTTAGAGTACTTAAAATACAAACATCAGGAGAGTATGCCTTCTCTCGTGAAACTGGGAAAGCTTCACCAAGCTGTTAAGACTAATTGGTGATAAATGATGTGTACCTTTTTGTTAATTATTGATCTGAGATATGAAAAGGGCTATAAGCACATCTATTACTTCAAGTTGCTAATCAGAGATGGTTTTTTCACGTAGAACTGTTATTATGTTCTCCTTATCAAAAATAAAAATAAAAATAAATGTATAGAACTGTTCTTATCACTCACAAAGGTATTGGTTTTTTTTTTTTTAAATTATTATTTTCCTTGTAAACAAGAAGCATTATGTGTTTGCGTAAAACACAAGAATTCTGCAAGAAGGCTCTATTTCTTGTAATGGTCATAAAGAATTTGATCTAAATTTATCTCTCTCTCCTGATGATTTGTTTGAATCTTATAAATCTCTTCTTCCTACTGCTAGTTGTTTTTGTTGTCATTTTTTAATAGAAGAAAATATCACTATATATTTGGAGAAGCTTCTCTAGTTAATGAAAGAGACAGTTAAAGTCATCTTATATTGAAGGATATGACTAAAGGTAAAATATATTCGCAGGATATGATTCATCATTTTAGCATTTTGTATATGGAGAGAAGACGGTTGTAGATGCTCATTTGATGTGACCTCTTGAGAACTGTATCTTTGTATTGTTCATTGTTTAAATGGATTCTTATCTCCATGGTTCTTAAAAAAAAAGGTGCCATAGGATTCCGTCCGTTCTAATTGTATCAAAAGGTTTTTCCATCGTCCAATCACAATTTGTATTGTTAGAAATTCAGATATTCGACGAATATCATAGAAATATAATTTATGGTGAAGATCCATTTAGGATTAGTTTCTTCTCTGAGGAACTTGTAACCAGTGCCCTTTTTGTTCAACTTGATCGTGCATCAAAGTCAGGTTTAAACAGTGAGTTCAGATTGAACGAACCATGTTCAATTCTTCGGGGTTTAGTAGTTCAGCTGGTGAGAATGTGAGTACTCAACTCTGTGTGACACAAAAAGAAAGAGTATGCATGGCTGAAATGGTCTTTGCTTTTCTCCTTGAGCAATTCCTTTACATTTCGAAAAGAAGTACATTTGGATGTTCCTGCACCCAAGGCTGTAGCCTAGTGGTCAATGAAGTGGGTGGAGAACCATGAGGTTCAAACCCTAGCGGAAGACAAAAAATATTAGGTTATTTCTTCCCATCTGTCCAAGCCATGGACAGTACCTGGTACCTGGTACCTGTTGCTGGTGGGAGTTGGCAGGTATCCCGTGGAATTAGTCGAGGTGCGCGCAAGCTGGCCCTTACACCACGGTTATAAAAAAAAAAAGTACATCTGGATGTTCCTTTAGGTTGCCATATTTTTCTCTGAAAGAATATTACAATATGAGGCAAGCTGTGGGAGTTCTCAAATTTGTTGAAGATGTCATCTTGTTCTTCCAATGATATTAAGCTTTATACAATTTGAAACTGAATTTCGTGGTACATTCACAAGGTATGTTATAGGAATCCGAATCTTCATAAAAAAGTTAGGAAATTAGGCTTTTGGTAGCTAATAGCTAACAAGAGATCTTTGTTAAAGAGCAGAATGTCCTGCCTGCAGGATCAATTTTTGTGATTTTTATTTTTTATTTTTTATTTTTGTTGTTATTCCTTGTACTGTTTCTTACTTCATGTAAAGATACACTTAGTTTACCGTGAATGGATTAGGATATTATTTGTGATAAAATAAGCAAATGGTTTTTATGTCGCATCTTCAGCACATTAAAAGCAAGTTGTGTGAATAATGCTTCGGTGGGCTGCTAGAATTTTCTGATTCTTATATATGACCATTGCAGGGGCTGATACAACATCATAAGGAAATTGTTGAATATTTCAATGAAAAAGGTGTTTCTGCTATATTTCTCTTTAGAAGGAATCTACTGCGGCGTATGGTTTCAGTGCTTTCGAACTCCTATGATCGATATGCCAAACTCTTGAATGGAACACACAAGTCTCATGTGCACTCACCTGACGAGGTATCTTCTCGAACCCATCCCTCTTTATCAGTGCAGGCACATGGACATAATATACAATCTAATCACTTTGCTGATTTACCTAGGCTGGTACTCTTGCAAAGTATAAACCAGAAATCAACACAACATTGCTGATCACGGATTTAAAGAAAATGGAGGTAGCAGCCGGTGAGGCACTGGAATACTTCAACAGCACTCGGCATATGATTCTGTATTATGAAGATATTGTCAGAAATCGAGCTGTAGGAATCTTCTTTAAAATTCTTGAACTTATAATTACTTTTGTCCTGCAATACTTCCTTGGAGTTTCACTAAATACATACTCAAATTGCAAATTTAGTCGAGCTTCTTTAACTTTCCCTTTCCGAAAAAAGTAAAGGCGTTTTTATTTGATTTTTGTATCACCAACTTCCATAGCTTGCTATGCTGGAGAAACCAATAAGTTTTCCATCGTCTAACACAGTAATATTTTGCAATCTTGTTTCATCTATGTTGCTCATATTTCCTGCTTTTATTACAGAAATTGGTAGACGTTCTCAAGTTTCTAAGATTGCCTGAGATGGAATTAAGTAGCCGTCAAGTTAAGATACATAACGGGCCACTGAGGGAACATATCAAGAATTGGGATGATGTGAACAAGACCTTGAGTGGAACAGCCTACGAGAGATTCGTCCAAGCTGACTATTAATTTCTCACTTTCAGTCCCTAGGGCTTTGGTTCAGTGGTAAGAGCGTAGCACCTGATGTGTGGATTAGGCACACGTCACGAGTTGGATTGTGCTGCGAACTATTAAGCTTGGTATTTACATGGAGAAGAGTAGAGTGGCAAGCTCATCATAACTAACTGTCCATCTTGCTAGTCCTGGGGGATTTCTCCATCATCTAATAAAAAAGAAAAATATTCTCACTATCATTGATCGATGAAGGAGGTGTATATATCAACTGTTTTTCTTGCAAAAGCTGACTGGTATACTCTCAACTTGGAAAAGCTTCCTGTTGCATTCGACTCTGTAAATCAGTCGAAGCTCAGCACAGCGCCAAGTTTCACTCTCTCATGTATCTGTAGGTTTTTTCTATTTTATTCCACACTGAAGTGTATAGTGAAGTAAGTAGAGTTGGGCAGTGCCAAAGGCGATCTGCAGGAAAGATTTTTCTCTCCTTGTTTTCCCCTTTTGTTCCTTTATTGTTGCCTTTATCTGTAATTTAACAAAGAAACGACTTGAATTGCGAAAGTAGATGCATTGTAGGGAGGTTAAATTCTACCTGTTAAACTTGTAAGGATTCTGGTTGGTCCTAGCAGCAATTTTTGGAACACTTGTGTGTTTGAAAAATCTTCATTTCTTTCATGTGCCTCCTGGTTACTGCATAGCTGGACGGAACTACACTTGGGGGTCGTTTGGTTGCCGATTAGAATGATGCAGGTATTAGTTATACATGTACTATTAGTTATGCAGGTATTAGTTACGCATGGATTATTTTGTTTGAATATTTGGTTTGTTGTATTAGAAATTGATATACATTATATAAATTTTAAAGTAAAATACTTATTTACTGATTTTCTCTCTAATAGATTGAGAAGAGGAAGAGCCTAGCAGTTCTCCAAAGGGTTTGATAAGCCTTTGTGTAAAATGATCGGGGTAAATTTGACATTTCAATATTTTATCCATGTATTACTAATACATGTAGTATTAGTTATTCCATCTTCTACCCTGCATAAATAATACATAGATTAACTCATAACGTATACATGTATTGTTTATGTAGAATTGTAAAATGGTAACCAAACATGGTCTTAGTTATGCTGAATTTTGTACAAAATAACTAATGGCTACCAAACATTGCATAAGTTATATTGCCCCCACTACATGGATAACCTTTCCCCTAACCAGCTACCAAACGACCACTTAGCGTTGTTTTCAGATGTCAAGAAAGATTTTAAACTTACTTATTTTTGTAGTAGTTTCTAAAAAGAAGATGTCATTTTCCTTCAAATTTATTTAAAACTTTTGGAAGACTTGATTGATCTGAAAGACAGTTTTCAAAATTTTCGAATTGTGAAAATTTTGCTGTTAACCATTTTAACAAACGCCGGGTTGAGAACCTCCAGGATGTTGCTACTAACGATTTTAACAGATGGAAGCAAAGAGGGCTAGTTTTTACAGCAAGTCAGACTAATATAATACTATCATTTACGTGCAATCGTGGAAATGCTAACTAAGGATTTGCAAATCAAATATATACGCACTAAACTATTTTTATACTTTGTAAAACAAAAAATATATACTACTATCATTTTATAAAACACATAATCAATGATGTGGCTAAGGAGGGATATAAAACAGTACAAAAAACGTTGATACTAATTCTAAAAAACTGGTCGTTTTCCTACCTCACAAAGGTTGGGCAATGTTCAACAATAGGAAGAGATTCAATTCGAGTCAATTACCATTTTCATATCAAGGGAATCTTACATAAATGTCCCAAATAACTTACCAACCTCTAGTCATTAATCATATATTTATCAAACTTAGCCAAGCACATATAAAAATTAAAAACCCAAATAATTAAGATTCTTTCTCTCCAAGAATCACATGTAAAGATCTCCTTCCATATTTTTAAGTGTGATCATCAACATTAGATGCAAGACGGAAAGACAATTTCATAGATAAGGTAGCAAACAAGGTGACGAAATACAAAGAAATATATATACAAAATTTCAAAAATCTAAGCAAAAAATGACTTTTTCAATGGGTATGGTTGAAGTTTATTGAAAACATATCGATGAGCCAATATACAAACTTTCAGGAAGATGGGAGGTGATTTGATATCAAATTCGTAGTTAAAATCGAGTCAAAAAAAAATTGCGACACATGTATCAAATATGCATAACACACGCATGGATATATATGTGATACACATTTGATACAATATGATACATATGTGATACACAAATAATACACAGTGTGATACACATCATTTTTTTTCATATTTCATCTTCTAGTTCGAATTTTCAATTCAAACCACCTCAAAACTCCGTCAATCATCCCGAAACTGAGATTCAAACTCCTTAAGATACCCAATCTATTCTAATAACACCTATTAAAAGAAAGCAAAAATTTGACTTTTTTTTTGGTACAAATAGCTAATTGGCTAATATTGATAACATTTGAATAATATTGGTAATATTTAATGAATTGGTCAATTTTCGTAATAAGCTACTTATAAATTGACATAGCTGGTAGTTCCCCTTTCATCAATAGGACCATCAACTATGTGAACGGAAAAGAACGAACGACGAGAAAATCAGTGGGATTGGCGGGGGAGGAGGTTGGCGTACAGTTTTTCAGTGTGATTCTGGGCCAAAGTTGTACGTAGCCCAACCAGTTATCTTTCTTGGCCCAATAAAGGTTTCTAGTTGGAGTAAGGGAAATTGATCCCCTAATGTATGCAACTATATTCATCTTGACTGATTGAACTTTGCACAATTTACTACCACCAAAATCTTCAAGCTCAAATGAACTCTTTCACCTTAATCAATTTCAGCCACTAGCAAATAGAGCTAAATTGTAATATACAGTAGGTAGGCCACAAAGTGCAGAGAATATTATCAGATTGATTCTCCAGTTGGAAAGTGAGCATGCTTGACTGAAAATATAAAGTACTAACAAAAGAGGGAAACCAGTGGAGCATATATGAATAATAAATAATCTATACTATATTAGGCCAACATTTTGATATACCGTGACGGGTGGGCTCTCAGAAGTCTAATTAGCCCACTAACTTATGTCCTTTAATATATGACATGAAGTTTTTCAACTTTCTCCAAATGTTGTGAAATTGAATCTTCTGCAAAAAAGTTATCTTAGCAAAGAGGGCAGCAAAGAAGGGATATAAAATCTTGCATGGTTGGCTGATTGGCTTAAAAAACAGAGAAAAAGACTCATTCAGAGGCAATGCAGTATAGGTTTAATGGGTTCAATTGACCTCGTCATATTTTAGGCGAAGTGTGTGTCTATGTACACAATTTATATATATGATAATTATTTAAAAAAATATTAAATTATGAACCCATAATTTCAAAATTATCATGGATTCAGTGGTAGGTACGAAGGCTTAATCCATTAAGTCCAAATCCTGGATCTGCCACTGCTGTCATTATGACTTCTACCACACATTCCATACATATTTTGCAAATAAAATGAAAAAAGTTACTCCAACACATCTCTGTCCTCTTGTGTAATGCATGTGAGAATCTCCAACTAGTAAGGACCCAATAGCCCTCATGTTGCTTGCTTTCCATCTATAAATAGCTACAGAGAATGAGTTTAAGCATACAAATAGCATCAATTGCATTCTGATCTATTATCACTCTCTTCATGGCTCAAATCAAATTGATCCTTGCTAACCTTTTCCTCTCCATGATCTTATTCCCTTACATTATTCAATCTATTGAGGGAAGATACTTGAAGTTTGAGAATGCAAATGACCCCTCTAAACCCTATGTTCACACAGTAGCATTAACCAAAAGAGAAACTGAAAAGATGAAACAGTACAATGGAAACATGCAAGTTTATGCAACAGAGAAGGCACTAATTGACAATATGGCCACACCTGCAACCCCGCTAGCACCAACACCGCCAAGTCCGGTTCAGATAGTGTCTCAGCCCCCTCCCCCTGGTCATGCCGATGGCTTCACTCCTTCGGGACCTGGTCATAGCCCTGGGATTGGTCATTCTCTTAAAGGGAACTAAGAGCTGTAGCTACATGCATCAATTGTTATGCTAGATATAGGTTTTCATGTCTATGTATAAATGTAATTCATATTACATCATGACATTAAATCTTGGCATTCTAATTATATCAGCAGATTACCTATTTAAGTCTCATAACAGAAAAATGTTCAGAGGACTATGTTTATAGTTTTCTGCATGAAGTACACAAACATACATTTTAACTTTCTCATAAGTGCTCATATCACAGTTCCAAACTTGCATTAGTAAACAGTCACTAGACATTAAACTTGACCAAGATCCTGGCAAGTTCTTCAAGGAAAAACAGGCTTTCTGTTTTGGGAATTAAGATTTTATTTACATTAACGGCATTTTAATACGATTGCATGAAAGTATGATTAGTTACATCTCACTATATCAACTCCTGATGAAATTCTTTACCTCGTAAAGTTAAGTTGTCCACCATTCTTCTATTAAGTTGGTCTAAATCAATTTATACACTAACAATAATCAAAATAAAAATATCGGTCTTAGTTCATAATCTTCAAAAATTCAAGTTAATAACATGCGGTCTTACTTATTGCAGTGACAAATTCTGTAACCTACTATGAGCAAAGAGAACAGTGAAATTGCATGAAGTGCATAGAACTATATTTAATTGGTGATCGAAAATGTCTAATACTTATACAGAGATGAAGAGGTCTACCAAAATATTAACATTATGCGAACACATTGTCTTTAGATTATAAAATCTCATTTCATTGTAAGAAATAAGTTCCTCCCCTTAAACTTAATTCTATGACAAAATGCTAAATTAGGAAAAGAACCCACTGCAGGCTTAGGTTACTGCAGACATCTTTTAGTATTTCTTTACATAATGTTAGCACATTAACAGTATATTATGAACTGCTGATAGTCGAGAATTTTTTTCTTTGCCAGCACTCTCACAGTTACACTCTTACACTGATTCATGACACTGCCTTCATGCTCTCCTCATTCTTTTTCTTCCTTGACTTCTAAATTGTCCAGTCAAGATTTTACATATCCAGAAGATGAAAGTAGCAGAAATGAGGATGTTGAGATGGATGTGCGAGCACATTCGGATGGATAAGATTAGGAATGAGGTCATTCGGGAGAGGGTGGGCGTGGCTCCCGTGGATGACAAGATGCGTGAAGCGAGGCTTAGGTGGTTCGGGCAGGTGCGGAGGAGGAGCTCAGATGCTCTGGTCAGGAGGTGTGAGCGTTTGGTTCTGGCTGTTACGAGAAGAGGTAGAGGGCGGCCTAAGAAGTACTGGGGCGAGGTGATCAGGCAGGACATGGCGCATCTCCAAATTTCCGAGGACATGGCCTTTGATAGGAATGTGTGGAGGTCGAGCATTAGGGTTGTAGGCTAGAGGGTAGTCGAGCGTTTCTCCTAGCTGCACCGGCTAGTCTGATAGTGTTTTGTCTAGGACTGCTAGCGATTTTTGTTGTGTTTTATAATTTTTATTTTATTAGGCTGATAGCGATTTTTATTTTTGTTGTATTTTACATTTTCGCCTTTCTATTTATTTGTTATATTTTATGATGTTGATACTATTTTTCTGGTTTCTATTGTGGTTATGGATCTATTGTCTCTGAGCCGAGGGTCTCCCGGAAACAGCCTCTCTATCCCGTCGGGATAGGGGTAAGGTCTGCGTACATCCTATCCTCCCCAGACCCCACTAGTAGGATTCTACTGGGTGGTTGTTGTTATTGTTGTTGACTTCTAAATTGGACAGTCTAAATTCCCTTCCAAAACTTTCCTTTTGTTCCTCTTTTTTCCCCTTCTTCTAACTGTATTTTTATCCCTTAATTAAACCGTGGTCGCATCGCGTTCAATTTGTTTCATTGATGATCTTTGTCAGTGTAAATACCATGATCAACATGTTATCATTCTACATTAAGATATAAAACCTTGTCAGTGCAAATACCATGTCTCTAAGGCTAGAAGAGTAAAGCAATTACCCAAAGATGTGGGAAAAGAATCTCTTGGTAAATGTCTGCATAGTTGTCAAAATCTGCACTCTCTCCAAAATTCCAACATGTGCCTTGGTAGTTGGCGCATCTCTGAATATTCAACAAAAAAACTGCAAGGCGTAATTAACCATCTAAATTGAGAATAGGAAAAAGGAGGAAAGATGAATTATAATGGTAAAAACAACTACTATATTAAAAAATCTATAAACCTTTTTGGTTCAAAAGACATGCAAAAGATCCTTTATACCGTCTTTTTTAGGTGATTTATACTATAAGAACCATTTGAGCTACCACCAGCACTCATGAATCACAGTCTAGCAAAAGCTGAAACAAAATGCTCTTTGTTTTCTAGTAGTAATATAGTCTATCATTTATGTCTTCTGCAATTTGGTGGGCCAACACTAAAGAGAGGCTTCCAGGACTCGAGGAGCCAACTTAAGATGCCCTTATTGAAAGAATCCCCTTTCCCAATTTCAGTTTATAGAGAGAATGAGGAAATGGACAGTCAATGAATTGCATATCCCACTTCCAAGGTATCATTTGGTTTATTTTGACTTACTTGAAACAAGTAGTAATAACCTATTTGAGACAAAGAAGAGTGCTAGGGCCCTCACAAGTAGGTGGCTTCTGTAGTTACCAAATTAATTTTAGTATTCACCAGACAAAATATTCTTCACCCCCCCCCACCCCCCGGGGAAAAAGTATGAGATGATAACCCAAAACGAGAAAGAAAAAACACTATCAAAGACAAAAAGAAAGGAGGTGGTACTTAGTGAAAAGAGAAATATGGGGTAAAGAAAAAAGAGGAGCTTGGCTACTTGAGCATGAAAAAACCCATCATGATTCATGGAACCCTGGCCGTCATTGAAGTTCAGGAAGAACCACGAAAATTTGCTGCAAAATTGAATTATCTAGCAGAAGCAAGAGTAATAACTTTATTTTTATTTTATTTCATATAATATTGGACTAAGATGAGCTAAATAGAGCTAAGGATATCAAGGAAGAACATAATCACAGCCATATCTATTATCCCTTAATTTCCTCCAAACTCTATATCAAATCTCCAGTCCATATGACAAATGAAAGACGCAGAAAAGAATAGAATGTGACCTGTTGAATTAGAATCTCATATTGGACATCTTCTCCACTAGAAGGTCAACAACATAAATCCACAATATAACTGATCCTCATTAGGGAAAATAAATTAACCAGCGACATCAGCATAAAGCTAAAACAGTTCTCTTAAAACAAATAAAACTAATAGTATAGTACTAGAAAGTAAAAGTATCAGAGATGTCACATCAATTTGAAAATTCCTAAAAAAGATAAGTGATCATGACAGTTGAATTTATTAATACTATGGACAAGAAAAGGAAGAGTCAAAGTGTGGAAGATATAAATGAAAAGGACCACAACAAATTAAAATCTAGACTAATGATCACTTAGTTTCAGTCAACTATCCATAGCTTATTTAAGCCATCCATTAGCAATCAACTTTTTTGGTTAGTGGTTGGTGCTCTTTTAAGCAGAAATCATATTTCCAAGGCACCCGTGCGTGCGGCGCATCTTGGTGCTTTTACTTTTCAACAGAATATTATTTGATCCCAGGAAAACATAGAGCTCCAATTTCATACTAATGCAAAGAGAAAATGAATAGGAGTAGCCAACAAATGAGAAGCAACTAGCAATTAATGAACATTATAAGGGAAGTCCCAAGATTCAAAAGGAAAATATAATTGTATTTAACAGCAATGTGAAGAATATCTTTTTCAAATGCATATATAGTTATGATTGAGCATAAATAAGTATGCAGCAAGCAATAGAAGAAATACTCTACATTTCATAAGTTCTCTTCTCCAGCCGAATTTGATACAAAAGGACTAAAATAAGAATGAGCTCAAAACATAGAGAGAAAAGGAGCAGAAAAGGCTTTTTAATTTTCTGGAAAGCTACTTTTAGCAGATTATAACAAAACGGCCTTAGCCGCCCTTCACAGGTTTTTGATACAGCTGAAATAGGAATGATCATGGTTACCTAAGATTTGGAATCTTAACCTTTCAACAGCTAACTAATCATGAAGTACTCTCTCAAAAGCATAAGTGTACCATAAACAAATTAAAATGAACTAGAATAAGATGGGTTTCACTTAAATTTGTGTACTGAAAAGCGTCAGAACTTGCATATAAACCACCCAGATAAAAAAATTAAGCACAGACAAGTGGGAAGTACTAAAGAATCCAATCTTTCAAGTTTAAATTTCGGTGGTGGGACGGCCGGCTGAACATAATTCTGTTATTATAAGCCTAAAATCTGAAGATCTTTAGCTATCTTTGCTATTTAGAAACAATAAAGCTGCATGCACAAAAAGAGAGGCTACTGTACATCCAACTATCAGCCTTACTACAAGTCTAAACACTTTACAATGCAATAAATACTTGTCAGCCAAACGACCGCATGACTCAAGCAGGTCAAAGCATTATATTTTTAGTGTAAGTTGGATGCACCAACATCATGTAGATTTTTTACACCATAATTTAATGTTGACTTACGAGTTATGACCAGAGACGATTCTGAATATAAACTTAATGAATTCATTTTATAAGTTCTTACTTCTTACCATTGAACTTATTGCACTTTTGAAATATAATTATAGGTTCACAATTAATAGTTATTAAAACTTTAGTAATAACTTTTCACATATATTTACACCCCATGTTAAGAATATTGGGTAATTTAGATCCAGTAAACTAAGCTGCTTATCCTTCTTCCTACAACAAATATCTCTTCATAGCAACTATAATAACCTGAAAAATAGAGTAAATCTACTATCGCCTGATAGTATATTATATTTTACTATGTTGTAAAAAAAAATTGCTATCAAATAACTTAAATCCTATTTTTGAAAAATATATGTATATCAGCAACTCAAGTTGTAAAGAGGACAAAGAAATGAAAGAAGCACTGATGGACCATAAAAGAACTAGGAAAGAAGTAACAACGAAATACAGTGCTAAAGATCAGTGACGACCCATTTACAAAGCAAGTTAAAAGCATTCCAAACTTATTGAAGGACCATGAACCATCCAAATTGTTCCTACAAGAGGACAATTTTAAATTTTAGAAAAAGTACAGAGTAATAAAATATTGATGACCTTACATGCATAGGAAAGTTCTCGTTCCTATATATACACAGGTACCACAACAACAGAAAACATTCTTCACCCAAAGACCAAGTTAGATATCATCTCCATAGAACACTTGAAACCCCATTACTTTTCTCTCCTGTGGTGTCTAGTTCTCTTTGCTTCTTTCACAAGCAAAAAAATTAAGCATTCAAAGAGCTATTTCACCTTTAAGTACCTCTACAGAAATTGCCTCTCTAGTTATGGCATGTATCAAACATATCTGTGTATTTAGTTTCCTTCTTGCAGTAGTTGCTTTCCACCTCGTTCTAATGACTGAGGGAAGACAACTGAAAGCATTGAAGAAACACGAGTTTCACTCTGCTGATAACACGATGGAAAAAGAAACTCTTGGGAGGCAAAGTTTTACTGGTGATACTTCACCAGTTATGGGAAAAATCAACTACACACCAACAGGAACAGGAAATAGTCCAGGTATTGGACATTCTTCTTCAGGACCAAAAGCAAATTATCAACCAAAGCACACTGTTGAAGGAAGCGTAAACGATCTCAAAGCAGGACACAGTCCGGGTATTGGTCATGCTTCTCAGAATAAAAATATTGGCCCAAATGTTTAGACATGTTGATATGTACATAAGATTTGCACTCTTATGTGTAATTAGTAGTAGTAGTAGTAGTAGTATAAATTCAATTGTTCGCCACAGGTTGAAATATAAGCCTGGAAGTTGTATTTTCAATAGTATCGTACATGTATATCCGAACATCTAGATTTCATTTTAGAGATGCTAAATAAATTGAAGTTATTGCACCTTAAGCAATTATTCGTGCTCTTGATCCTTCCTCCTTCTATCCCATATAACATTACTTGAAATTAAAAGATATGAGGGGCTAAACACCTCTACGCATGTTAAAGCCCATTGTGCATGCAGGTGAACAATGGGAAGAGATGAAAACTATATATGAAGTTCAGCTATCCAGGTCTATACCAGAAGGTGCTTGCTAATATATTACTACAAAGAAAGGACCATAATGTGCGCCGACTTTATTGCGACATTTATTTTTAAGAAAATCTCATCTTTGTACAATAATCAAGAGGTGCTTTTGTGTCTTATGAAATCTATGATCTTAGAAAGCATCACAGAATACAGTATAAGTTAACAAAGATGTTCAATTACACACAAGGCAGGGCATTTGGAGCATGGACAACATAACAAAGAATAGGAACGGGTCTAGATCTGATACCATATAAAAAAATGAAGTTTGCGACTAACTTTACCGCAAAAGTTAACTCATGAAGTGAAGATTACCCAAAACCATATGAGACAGCAGTTCATTCACTCAACCATGTGAAATATTCTACACCTTTTACAACATGGAAAACTTAACACACACCCTAAAACTTAGCTCTGTTATTTGGCTATCGTTCCGAAAGAATTTAGATCACTTAAAACCCAGCTATAGTTCAAGTTCTAAAGTACAAAGAGATGGATATCTCAAGTATCCTCCATAAATTTACTCCATCCTGTATCATTCCACGTACATAGGAAATACAATTGATCACAGTAGTGTATTAGGTACATGATGAGATGCTTTAACTGTAAAGCGACTATCACGGCCCCAGATAGCATGATTTGAAAAGGTAGCACTTTCCAATCTGGTGGTAAATTGTTGATGATTCTCATATGAACCCACTAAAATATGACTAAATATTTAATTAGTACTATACATAGACAATAGAAACGAACAAGTGGAGTTGACAGTGACAGCTGAGCAACGAGGTTTCCGAATGGGGCAACGCACAACCTTAACCTTTGGTTTGAAAATGTTATTATATCAGTCAGGCCAACTAAAAGAGGAAGGAGAAAAAAGAAAAAAAGGCAAACTCCATGTGTAGGGACTAGGGAAGAGCCAATTAAGCACTTTTCAATTGCAAATTGCAGAGAAGAAATATGATTAAAATAATGTAAAGGCACATGCGACCCACCGTGAATCCCTACTTTTTGTTCAATAAATTAAGTACTAAACAAAAAATGCTGCACCATGATAAAAATAAAAACTGATCTTTGATGCGCAAAACCCAAAGAAATTTGACCTTATTATGACCATAATCGGCATAAGCCTGTAAATCATCAAAGGCGTGATCAATTAGTGACAGCCGAAAAAAAAAATTATAAGCATTGAAAGGGATGGCGAGAGATAAACTATGAGAGCGTAGATGCGCGACTTACCAGCTAGTTCTTTTCCCCTTTCAAATTTGTCAGTTATATGAAAGGAATTCGCCATCGGGCATCCTTTATCTGTCAAATAATGAGAAAAGGGATTACATTTCGTTATATCTAATTCCATACTAATTACTTGCCAATCAAACCATTCAAAATTGTATAATAACGTCCAATTATATCTAGATCAAATATTATTTCCTCCATCCCAATAAAAGTGTCGTTTTTTTCTTTTCAAGAATCAATTTAGATAATTTTCAAAGAGCAACTCAATATTTTAAAATTAACTAGTAGAGGAAGAACCTAACACTAAACCATCATTATTTGTCAAAGTTGTGGCAACATATTTGATTAATCGCATTACAAAAGAGAGATCAAAACGTTCATATTAACCACCCAGTTACTGTTATGATTACAGCGTCTGAGAAAGATATCTGAGAGAGACTGAGAGGAACAAAGCAATGGATTAACAGGACATTCAACTCATAGAATTCACCATTTGCAGATCCTCCAAAAGTAGGCTTACAATCTTCATGTACAGCTCTTCATCAACTTTATAAAGGTCATAAAAAATGGTAGAACCCAATTATCAAGTGTGAGCTCACATCTTTATGAAAAACAAGAGAAATTTAACGATCAAAAAGCCCTCATAAATTATGGAAATGTATGAAACACATCCAGCAAACAAAATCATCCATCACCATCCAACTACTGAGCCTAACAAGTATGATTGACCTTCTTATCACCGGCTTCTAGTTTAGCCAGACCAAGCTCCTCCTCTAGCTTGGTCCAAGCTTTTACCAAGTTAGGAGGGAACTTCTTCTTCACTGTCCTGCCCATCCCTTTTGCATCTTTCAACTTTGATCTCTGCACCAATCCTTCCACCAAATACTTTAGTGTACTGAAATCCGGAATCTTGTGAACTCTCACACTCTCCTTGAAAACTTTATACCCTGTCTCAAACCGTCCCTTCTTACACAAGTAAAAGATCAAAGTCCTAAACGTTGCAGCGTTTGGATTGCACCCCTTTGACCCCAAATCCTCATAAACCTTCTGCGCCTCATCCATCAAGCCATTCTTACAATAACAAGTCATCAAGTAATTGTAGCTAATCGTGTCGGGTTTTAACCCTGCATCACTCATTTCCTCAATTAAGGCTTTCACGCCCTCCGGATCACCACCCTGAATGTTCATAATCTTTACATTGTATGCACCAACATCTGGTCCATGCCCTCTGATCACCATCTCATTCCAAACTCTTTTGGCCTCATCGATCTTCCCCTTCTTATAAAACGAGTGCAGTATAGTAGTGAAAGTAACAGTAGTAATCTCCACGTCTTTCTCTTCCATCTCCTTAAGCCTTTCCATTGCCATTTCTGGCGATCCATTTTCACAATATGACCTAATTAATATACCATATGAGACTTTTTCAGGTAAAAATCCATACTTCACAGGAATTTCATCAAACAGGTGGGGGACACGATCATATTGTTTCGAGTGCACGCAAGCTGATAAAAGCACATTGAAAGAAATTGTTGATCTGGGGGTGCCTAAATCATCCATCTCATGATAAATATTGAGCGCGTGATCGAACATTCCGGCGACTCCATAAGAACGAATTATGGATGAAAGAAAAGGCTCTTGAGTAATTTGTGAGCTATTCTTGTGAGAGTCGAGGAAACTTTCAATGTCGGAAAAACGATGGGATTTAGCGAGGCGCTTGACTGTGTATTCCTGAGCATAGCGGGAGGACAAAGGGGAAATGTAACGGTCGGAAACGGAGGAGTAAATCTCTAGGGCTTTGTCTGGGTCGTGCTCGGCTTTGAGCTTTGATTTTGCTTTGGAGATAGAGATGGTGGCGCTGGAAGCTGACAAAGCAGCCGCGGTTGAGAGGTGGCGCGCGTGGCGCAAGGCGGCGGAAGAAGACATTTGTTCTGGGCTTTAGCAGGGTCGGGGATGAGCTTTGATGTGCAGCTCAAGGGTGAAAATGGAGTAGGGTTTAAGGAGGCGTTCAAAGGTTTGACTCCAGCTTCATGCTGTCGCTTAGAAATTGTAATAGAAAAGTATTTGAGAATTCATTTTCCAAAAGTTTAATTTCCTACTTACTATTTTATTTTATTTTTGCTCTTCTTCTCACTTTAAGCAAATGCACAGTTTGTTTGTTTTTTTTTTAAATACAATTTTAGTGTAGAAATTAGTTGTGCCGATGATCATATAGAATAGGCTTTTTTTTTGTTTAATATTTTTATGTAAATGAATGAAGCTATCCTGCTCCTTGAACTCTATTCGTACAGTTTTTCTGGCTTCTCTCTTTCAAGAAGTTAGAATTGTGAATTGTTCTCCATAAGGTAATACAAAAATTGAGTATTAAGGGGTTGTTTGTTTGGAAATAAATTATTTCTTTTTTAATTATTTCGGGATTAGTTATTTTGAGATTAGTTATCCCACCCTTCTACGGGTATAAAAAAATACTACAATTCCGGGATAACTAATTTCCGGATTAGTTATACCACGATTTTATCTTAACCAAATATAGGATAAACTCATCTCAAATTTAATCTCGGAATTAATATTTAGTTATCTCTCGTACCAAACGAGCCCTAAGTTTGTTTCAATAAGAAAAACTAATTGTGATGGTAATTGTTAGCTAAATTGCACAATGACATTTAATTAGCAGTTTTGACGCTCAAGTTAGTATACACGAGTAGAGGATGTGTTTGTTGCACCATCACTTGTACCGTAGCAAATAATGTGTAGGTTATATTAAATGATTGAAAACTTGGATAACGTTGTGCCAGTGCTACAGAAGAATAATAATATATAAAGATGTAACGCTCTTTGTATATACTCGCGAAGATAATTATTATATTATTTTTGAAATATCAAAGTCTGGTCCCTCAAAATATAAGGCAATAACTATATATAATAAATTAGCTTTAGTGTACATGCATTGCACGTGTTTATAACGTCAATAATATAAATTTATGAATAAATTTTATTTTTATCATATAACTAAATTCCTGAAATCCTATGCTATGACATTATTACAGAATAAAAATATGGCTAGTAGATAATTATTATCTGTTAGTATTGTGTTTAAATGATTAAAATAGTATTTGAGGTAAAACATAGATCAAGTGAAAAACTATAAACTAAATATTAAATGTTGTGTCATCATAAGTTGCTCCTTATTTAAAATAAAATTGCACTTGGACAAGAATAATTAAAGCTTATACTAATTAGAAAATGTTATTCCATTAGTTCGTTTCTGTTTTAATACTTTTTTATATATAATTTATGGGTCTTCATTGTTATGATTGTTCGCTTCTATAACTTCATGTTTAATTTTCATTTCATTAACTTTTACGATTTTGTATAACTCCTCTGCCATTAAACTTTTCCCAATCTAGTGGTTTCCATTTATGTATTAAATGAAAAAAGAAACGTGAGTTCTTTATCCACACTAAATACCAATTAATGGTAAACAATATATTCTTCTTTCTAAATTGAAAAATAATTTATTAGCAAAAAGTAAGAATTATATATTAACTGTGTTGTAAAAATTTAATGAAAATATGACATAACTATTGAGATTAATTTTTATGTACGTTGTATTATCGCAAGCAAGCATCTTATAACTTTGAAAATACTATTCTTATGTTCTTAATCTTTGACATCAGTTGATTTTATTTTTATTTTTATTTTTATAATTGTATCATATCATAATGATAAAACTAATGAATAATATATATTTTTAAACTCAAAACTTTGTTTTGTGGGTGATTTACGTGGTTAGAAACTAATTGTAATAGCAGTAATACTCCATACACTATATGCCAAAATAATAAAATTCATTTAAGCTATATATATATATTATATATATTATAAAAGTGGGAAGCTCTTAATTAAAAAGTTAAATTACCGAAATACCCTTCTAAATAATTTAAATACTTTATTTTTACCAATTTTCTTAAATAAATACCAAATTTATTTGAATGGATGTGATCCATTACATTAGTAAAAATGATAGACTCTTCACAATCTTTAAACCTAAAAGCAGACGTATTTGGTGGGCATATCAATTGAAATTATAAATAAGAAAATTACCTTAAAGAAAAATTTTTAGAAATGCATTTGAGATTAAAAAAGAAAAAAGTTCATGGTTTGGGTTCACATCTATATCTGTGATACGGGTCCTTCTTAGCAGATAAGTTTCAATGGACTTTTTCCATCCTTTTATGTTCCTTGAATATTGGTTTATGATTTGTATGATTATAATTGGCTTGCTTCATATCAATACTATATTTTGATTCATGATTTTATGCAACTAAACTAATACTTACTATAATATAATGTGTATGTCGATTACCATTAATTCATGAAAATTAGTCAAAGCCAATAACTATTCACGTTGGCTAATTTACTTTGTTTTAAAAAGATACTGACAATTAACCTAGCATATTAAAGTTACAAAGTTGTTTAGTAACTTTATTGTTGTCATAGGTTTATATATACACGTGATATAACTTTGTATTTATTGTGAGTCCAATTTTTAATGTATGTGTTACGAAAATTATGTATATTGGAGTTGTTTAAGTGACATTATGTATATTATTATAAAAGTGAAAATCTCAAAATTAAAAAGTTGAATATCAAAATATCCTTCTAATAAATATATGTAGAAATATCATTTAATTACTAAAATATTATACTAAAAATAATAATTAACGTGAAAGAAGGCAACCAATTAGACATGTCTATTTCCAAAAGTTGTGATGCTCCAGTTGATAAATAACCTTTTGAAACTCAGTTTAACTTATTGGCTGTTTTAAATTCTAAATGCCGCACCTATTTAAAGACTTACTGTTTTGTTGCAGCAAATGCACACAAATGAGTCATTTTTCCTAATAATCGGCCAATTCTTCTCATTAACCAACGTTCAGGAATATTGACATTCATTTTTCCTAGGTTTTGTACTCCAATAGTAAAATAAAAAAAAAATGATGAAAAATATTCATTATATTCGTAGGAATAGTCTTATTTGTTTCCATTGGGTTAAATTCTTGTAGTAAAAAAATATCAAAGAATGCAACTTCGACCTCTTTAGTAGCCATTATATTCTGGCGCATAAAATACTACTGGCAACTTCCTAAAACCCCATTGCCTAACATCGATTTCGTAATTCCATCAAATCTCTTACAATTATTTCATTATTAAAAAAAATGGTTGCAAAATTTGGCTCTTTTAGATTCTTTTTCAATATTTATAGAACAATAATAGTAATTATTTTGATTAAAAAGTGTGTTGTTTGTTTTGCAAGTTATACCAACATGTCCCTGATAGAGTAATTGTAGGAGTAATCGGCCAATTGAGAAGGAAAAAGAAAAAAAATGATGAAAAATAAGTTTTCAACACTGACATCACATTGGCGAAAGGGAGATTCATGAAAGAAAACAAGTCCAGAATGTTGTATATCCGCCGTTGATGGATCCCAATTTGAAGTTCATAAATTTTTTGTTTCTCCATTTGTTTCTTATTTTGGCTTTTTTCAAAATTAGCACATGAATTATCAATATTATAAGATTATATATATTCATTCAGATGGCTTATTATTTTGGCATAATTCTGTGTGTACATATATATATAACAGTGTGCACTCGCAAGATCATTCAGTGAAAGGGACTACAATAATATTAAAATTTGTCCAAATTTTGAGAATATCTCTGGTTCATGGAACTCTATGGAACACGAGAGAATAACATGAAAGGTTAGTTATTTTATTGAAAGACACAACTCTTTAGAAGAGAAACGATAAATCTATGTTTATTTTATGATAATATCATTGAATATAATAAGCACTATTTTATATAATTTATTCAATGTGGTATTTATGATTGTTATTATGAACTAATAAATTAGTTTGTTTTATGAAAGAATAATTTACTTTTTGTTCACCAAATGTACTGAATGTTAAAGAAATTAAACCTTAAAGGAATAATGAGATTCAAAATGTTTATTTTGTCAAATTACATTGAAAAAGTGGGTGAAAAGCTAAGATAGAATTGGAATAGTCAATAAGCACTATCGAGTCATATTTATTGCAAGAGACATGCATATTCAAACTCAAGTTATAAAAAACACATATTAAAACTCCTACAAAATTTGTGATTTGAAAACAATAATTTTAAATTTGTGACACTTAATTATTTGTTAAAAAAATATCAAATATTGGTCGTTCTTTAATAACTATTTTAGCACTTGAACAATTACTATATTTTAAGTTCATAAACTGAATTTCCGAGCAAATGACTTAAATTTTGGACCTTCCAAAAAGGTATACGTGCAATAGTACATAGATGATTTGTAGAGGATATAACAACAATGTATACGTGCAGAAATTATAACTGGTCAATATGCTACCAAACATGTGCTTATTCTAAGAATTTATTAATTTTCTTCGTGAAAATGAAGGATTCTCAATTTTCTCAGAAAATATCTCCATCTACTTTTATGTTTTGCAAGGACGGTAAAAAAAACATACGTCAAACAAATTTCAATATCTGACAGTTTCTACCACATCGTGTTTTCACATAGCAAACTTTAATTACTCTTAAGAGATATCAATGTCGACAACAAGAATCATGATCATAATAGCGCAACCAAAATGGATGAAAGTAACATATACTAGGAATATATATTTATGCCTCATGAAATTAAAATTGATAAAAAATAAGTCACCCATAATATCCAATCATCTTGACCTTGGCAAACAAGTAACTATACAATAATCCACATTGATCGTTTGACCGGCTTATATATTTTATTCATTCATACATTATTACTTATTCAAAATTTTGCTCTAATAATATTGATATTATTTTGAAAATTTGTGTACTACATAACTCGGCATACACGTGCAACGCACGTGTCGAGAGACTAGTATATATATATATACTCCTTTGCTTAAAATTAATATTGTTGTACCTTTAAATTTTCAGCAAGAAGAATGATAAGTATTGTAAATGCCTAATTTCGCCTTATATATATATATATATATATATATATATAATATGTATGTGTGTGTGTTATTTGTGTATGTATAGGTTTTAAGAGTTGAGTAATGGTTTGATAAATGGGGTAGGGTTTGGGCTAGTGTAATTTAATTAAAATTGTGCCAAAATTGGCCCAAAATTTGAGCCCAAAGAGCCCAAACCCGGTCCAAAAGGGGGCTGCCAAGAAGAGCTTAAAACGACGTAGTTTTGTCTTGAAACTACGTCGTTTTGGTTAAGTGACAAGATTCAATCTCATCCACCCATCTTGATTTAATCCAACGGTCCTAGTTTGATCTTCATCCTAGGTATTTAAAGCCTAAAATCCCCAAAAATTTGCCACATTTCCCCATTATTTCCTCTCTCTTCTTTCCCTCTCATCACTCTCTATTCTCTCTCCCCCCAAGCCGCTGCCGCCGCCCCACCGCCGCCGGCCGGAAATCGCCGTCGTTGGCGGACCACCTCCAAACACCTCCAAATTCACACCATGTAATCTCCACAACTTCCTCTTTCCATATCTCAAAACCAAATCCTTCAAAAATTCCTCAAACTCATTGAATCTTAGATCTAGGAAACTTTCCTTTCACTTTTTTGCCTAAATTATTGAAGCTCCAACCACTACCACCCCACAATACCTACATCAATGGATAGAGCTCCTCAAGACCTAGCTATTGATGCCAATTTCACCCTGAAAATCCGGCGACCAAAATCCGGCCAAATTCCGGCGACCTCCCTGAACACCCTCTTTTGGCATACCACCATTTTTTCGGCCACTTGAATTGTAAAATGGTAAAATCCTATTCTTTTTCATGGCTGATTTTTTATTTTTATTTTTATTTTTCAGATTTTATTTTTTATTAATAATTATTTTAGCATTAGTTTTTGACGTTTTGGAATGTTAAATTTTCTGTTTTTGCACTTGTTGAAGTAGTAAAATAGCTTTGTATTGATTAAAGTGAGGTAGTGAGGAAATGCTTGAGAGTATATGGTAAAATCGTAATCCTGCTCTGTTATTAATTTTTTGATTTTTTTTAGTTAAAGTTAGTTTCTATCTTGTTTCTTCATTTAATCCATTTTGATTATGTTTGTCTAGTTGGTTTTATTAAATCGCTCCAGTGATAGAGTGCGTTTCGTTTGGCTTTAATAGTTAATTTTTGTTTGCTTACGATTGGTTCATAACACATGTGTGAAGTTTAATTACATGTTTTAATACTTGGTTTAGTTTGAATCAACAGGGTGATATTGATGTTGTTAAAATATGAAGTTTATGTTATTCTATCACAAAATAGGGTGCTAGTAGCCTACTTTTACTAGTTAGGGTGACTGAAATGATATTTTTTTTTCTCTTTGTTTCTGACATAGTAGATTTCCTTTGACCTTTGGACATATTTTGAACAGTGTTTAGCACACAATGTTAGTTTTTGTCGGACAGACATTTGTGAACCAAAATCTCTCCAAATTTGCCTGTTTAAGGGCTGCCCTTTCCTCACTTTGGGGGGACTCCATCACACTTCCAGGGGGCATTTTTTATAATTGCTTTGTCACAAAAACAAAAAACAAAATCAGCAGTTGAACACATGAAAAATAAGCTGAAATGGTGAGCTTTGGGAGTGAATCTTAGAGTGCAAACTTTTAAAAAAGTATAAGTCCTCTTTAGAGTTCGTTTATGGGTTCTCTCTCTAAGTTTTCGGGTTGTTTTAACACGGATTTGCTGCTGGTTTTGCTGCTGTTTTGCTGTTGTTTTTATGCTGCTTTAGTTGCTGAACTACTGTTTATTCTTTTGCTACCAGGTAATCCTTTAAGACTCGTAATATACGTATTTTCAGCAATGGGAACAACTTGAACATGCTGCACCATTTAAATGTGTTTGATGTGATGAATAGTTTGACAACAAAAGAGCTTGTATGTTGTTGTTATGTATCAAGCATGTGATAATGTGAATATAGTCCTTCATAATACTTGAATATTGAGGTGTAAGTTTTTGAATGTGATATGTAAGTCATTTATGGATTTTTTAAGCATGTTTTCAAGCTATTATATCCGAGTAACAATGCTAAGTATGTCATGAATGACTTTAGGTGTATAACACATAGCATGAGTTCGTTTTAGTTGCTGAAATTTCACTGACAAACATATGCTTCTAGGAATGCTGTGATAATATCTTTTTGAATCTGGCCATTTTGCCGGATTTGCAAAAATGACTATTTTTGTAAAGTGGACGTTTATACAATTGTGACTATGTAATTAATGGTCATGAACTCAAACTAAGTAAAGAGCTAAGATTGTATCAACTTTGGGCCTTATTGAATCAAAGATAAAAGTTGGCTCATTTATTTTAAACAACAAAATTACCCCTTTTCTTCTATATAGCATTGGGCCAATTGAAATTCATTTCTTGGCCCATTTTAATAATAAATTCTAGCAGCCCAAAAGCTCCATACAAGCTGGCCCTTTTTTTTAACAAGAAGTTGGCTCATTTCTTTTAAAATAGATAAAGTTGGTCCAACATTTATTTGCATAAATTTTTCCAATTATAAAGCTCGAAATAATAATAATAATATCAGATTTTTCTACTATTTTAATTAACTAGTTTCCCTTTAATTAATTTAAACGTTAGGCAAATAGTAGGTGCGCTTTAACTTCACGGACTCACTTGTGTAGCGTGACGCTTAACTTTTAATAAGTTAATTCATCAATTTCATGTCATATTCAATAGTTTTAATTAATTTATAAATCTTTTGTCATAATCACGGATTCGCTTGCGTAGCGTGGTAGTGACATTTAATAAATTTTCTGAAAAAAAAAGATTAATGTTTCCTCCAACACAATTGCAGCAATTTTTCAAAAGTAAATAACGTGCTAACAATCGTCTGTCATGACTGCGGATCGTTTGCGTAGCGCCGTTATGACTAAATAATAAATTTCGTCGATCACGCATTCGCTTGCGTAGTGTAGTTATGACATCTTATTATTCAAAAATATTCTTTAATTTTTTCTAATAATCAAGAGATAAAAGAGGATAGGTAAAATATGAAAATAATATAAATCACAGTTTGTCCAAAATTAATTCAAGCCAAGTTTAAGTCAATAAAGCGACCGTGCAGAACCACGGGACTCGGGGAATGCCTTATACCTTCTCCCCAGTCAACAGAATTCCTTACCCAAACTTTATTTTCGCGGACCGACTAAAATAAAGTCAAACCTTCCTTTGACTAGGGATCCAAATAGATGGTGACTTGGAACACCGAAAAAATCAATTCTAAGTGGCGACTCTGAACAATAAAATAATCCCTATTCAAATTTTTTCACTTTAATTGGTAAAACGTTTTGGCCCATACATATATTATTATTATTTTGAGGGGTAGAAAAGGGGTGTGACAGCTCTGGCGACTCTGTTGGGGAATTACATAAGAATTCGAGCTTGTACATGTTGATTTTTTATTTGGCTTTATTAATTTTGTAAATATTGTGATTTATTTGTGCCTAATGTGCTACCTATTCGCTTTTTATCATTTTGATATTGTTGAACTGTACATATAAACTGTTTTCTCACGCACCCCCTCTGAGTCTTTTTGAAATTAAAAATTGGGCATTTGCTTGACATAGCCCGCTTTCTTTGAGATTGCCGAGGCGTTCGTCAACCGGTGAAGGATTTTAGTCACACCTGTTTTAGGCGGGGAGCACCACCAGTTAAATCAGAAAGCAATGCTACTGGTACACTGACCCTCCTCGGCTCGAGTTGTCCGCTCGAGTAAGCCAGTCTAGATACCTTCTCCAATAGGATCTAAACCTAGAAGAACAAGCTTCATGCCGGATATCCCTAGTAGGTTCGCTTTATTTGCATCACGTGCATTTGACTTAGCGAAACTCGGCACAGGGACCGGGTCCGTATAAGACAGGTATCCTCTTTGTGACCATCATGTTCACGTATGTGCTACTTGATACATCATTTGGAAGGCTTACTTGCATTGTCGACCGGTTTTTAAAAAAATTAGTGTAATTATTAAAAATGAAAAAAAGAGAATAATTCTCCTAGTTTAGTGCAAATAAACCTTTTTTTTAAATATATATATATATTTTGTAGTAGTCTGGTGTGAGTTGTAAAGATTAATTTTCATTAAAAAAAACAAAAGGGGAGAGTACCCTGTTTTACTGAACTACGCGGGTTTGATTCTCACCGGATATGAGATACATAGGCAACCTCCATCGGGTTCAGCCCACATGTTTCAAAAAAAAGGGAGCATAAATTTTTAAAAAAAAGGGCCTATTTTGGTCACATTTTACTGTCTGGCCCTCATGTTCCAGCTGTTTTGCCAAGACAGACTTAAAAACTTCCTGGAAAGTGCTGAAGGGACATTTTTGTAAAAATAGTTACTTTATCCATATTTATTCACCTTTTACCATTTTGCCCTTATGTCTGGCCATTTTTGTCGAAGCAACTTTAAACCTTTCCGGAAAGATTGTTTTTGCAAAAAGTAGTTATTTTTATCTGGTTATGCTCATATTGCAAAGGGTCATTTTCGTAAAAATAGTTTTATTTATTTATTATTTTATCTATTTTTATTGTTTTGTTCCTGTGTTTGGCTATTTTTGCCGAGACATCCTTTATGTCTTCTATGGAAGTATTAAAGGGCCGTTTTTGTAATAATAGCCATTTTTCGCTTTTATCATCTCAACTTTTGTGTCCAGTAATTTCAAAATATATATTGTAATTAAAAAAAAAATAGATTGAGTCCTAAATTGACCAAAAAATAAAATAAAATAATGAATGATCATAATTTGCATATAGTTTAGGTAAGTTCTAACCCCTTTTTTTTATCTTATTCTTAGGACCACCATGAGTTCTCCAAAAAGAAGCAGTCAGAAAAGGGTAAGGGACGAGGCACCTCCTATGTTCTTGATCAGAGATAAGACCCTGAGTAGTCTCTGTAATTGGTGGGCTAGTTTTGCTACATGGGAACGAAATCGAGTATTTAAGCACCTCAAGTTCCTCACCAACCTCATGGGAATTAAGCCTAACAGAGATTTAATCGAGGCTCTAGTAGGTTTTTGGGACCCCGCGAACAATGTCTTCAGGTTCAAAGATTGTGAAATGACACCCACATTGGAAGAATTAGGTGGGTTCACCGGATTGGGGAGAGACCTTCGTGGGAAAAGGCTTGCTGCTCCAAGAAAAGTTGGTGTGAACAACTTTTTAAAGAAGTTATGCCTTCGTCGAATTCCAATGGTTTGCTTAAACGAAGGTTGGGTTCCGTCGGAATATTTTTATGACAGATTTGGGGACGAGAAAGGGTTTGAGAACTTCTCGGGCACAAAATTCGTCAACCAGTTGAGTTACGACGCTTTGAGGGAGTTGAGAATCTTTGCGTTCATGATATCATTTCTAGGGATCATGGTCTTTCCGGAGCATGGTGGGCGCATCAGAATTCGATTGGTTGCGGTAGTCTCGTATTTGCAAAGTAGCGAGGATCATACCATTCTTCCCATGATTTTGGGAGATATTTTTCGGGCTTTGACCCGTTGTCAAGAAGTTGAAGATTACTTTGAGGGATGCAACATTCTGCTACAGATGTGGTTCATAGAACACCTTTATCATCATCCAATAGTAGTAAATTTCAATGATGATTGGCTGAATTACATTGGATGTCTCCCAGACAGAGCTGCGAGTTGTAATCTTCCAGAGGGGGTGAGGGCTTGGCGGACATTACTTGGTTCATTGAGTGCTGATAGAATCACTTGGAACTATTACTGGTTCCCTTCTGCTAGGGTCATGCATATGTCGACGTATCGCCCATTCTTCATACTCATGGGTTTTAGGGGTTTCCAACCCTACGCGTCATGCGCTTGTTAGGGAGAGAGCAAAAAAGGCCCCCGATTGAGGACATGCACCCGTTCATGTGGGAATTCAAGGGAAGAGGAACCTCCAAGGGAGTCATATGCACAAAAGATTTGGTTTGGTAGTCGATTTTCTGATTTATACGAGATGGTAGCTGATCGTGAACGTGGGGAGGTAAGCCTCGCATACCTTGAGTGGTTTCACAACCAGGCTATCCCCGAGCAAAGGACAGAGAGATCCATATGACACGCAGTTGATTGGGAGAGAGAGATCGAGGTCAGAGTTAGAGAAACCAGAAGGGAAGTGGCGCAAGAGTTCCAATCTCGTATTGACACTTTACAAGAAGATAAGGGCATTCTGGAGACAACCATTGACGTACAACAAGCTGATTTTGAGTGGGAAAAGGCTCAGTGGGCACGAGAGAAGCAAGCACTCAAAGCCCAAATTCGAAAGAAGAACATAGTCACAACCGCTCAGTAGCAAGAAGAGAAAGAATCCCAGTTTAGGGTAGTCCGTGATCATGAACGTAGAGGTTTCGCTCCATTAATCCAAGGTCCGAGGGATCAGATAGGGGGAGTTGAGTCAAGCAAAGAGAGCCAGATCGCGGAGTTTGAAATAGAAAGACACCACTACCAAAAGGTGATCAATCAATTAGAAGTGGAGTCGCTAGAAGTTCAGCGCCAGAAAGATATGGCCTTGCACCGCGAGCGTGATACGCTGGATCTAGTTGAGACCCGTGGTCGGCAGAATCAAGAGCTGCACGTGGCTCAGGAATACATTAAGGGAAAGATCCTCGAGGTAGCCACATATACCTCAAGAGCATGCAGGAGTTGCCAGGGCATGACGCCCGAGAGGTTTGTAGAAGTATCATTGAACGTTGCTCGTCATATATCTGCAGACTTGGAGAGGATATACCGCAATGTTGGGGGTCAACCGCAAGAACAAGAGCCTTGATTACAGTAATGCTAGTGGATTCTACTGCAGAGATCAAAGTCTTCTTTTAGTTATCAGTCCTTTTCATTATGCTTTTGTTGTTTCTAAGTCTATAAGAGTTTTTTGGTGTTGTTTTAACTTTTATTCTAAAAAGACTATTTGAGTCAGGTTTGGTCTCGTTTATCTTACTCTTGATTTTTAAGTCTTGTATCAAAATATTATATCGAAAATCAATGAAAACGTTTTTGGTGTTTGTTTTGTAAAAAAAAAATCAAGTGTCTTGCATATCTGAACTACGTAATGATCTGATTCATGCGGCGACATGATACGTAGGCAACCCATAAAAGGCTCGATCACGTATTCATTTTAAAATGGCTCTAAAGTAAAGGATCAAATAAGATGAGTGAAAAAAATAATAAAAAAAAAGAAAAAATGAAGAAGAAGGAAATAACAGTGTCAATAAGCAACAAGCTGATAAGCCGGAATGAAACATTGAAGCCTTCTAAAAGCATTTTAGAAATGGTGGCGATGTTAGGAGCATGACATATTACGTGTAATTCATATCTATAGAATGCCTAACCCTAACACGTTTGTTGTCTCTTAAACCAGTAAGTTTAAGGTGGTTGGTTTGTGGTAAATCTGGTAGCACATCATTACTTCACAAGATCTAAAGGACCAGTAGTAATGGATAACAGTGATGAAATCGAGTTGGTCATTGACAATCCGCATGGTTAGTCAGTTGAGAAAGAGTCTGAGGAGATAAGAAAATTGAGACAACAACTGTCAGATGTATATCAAGCTTGGGTTTCCTGTCGACCTCCACCCCAGGGTCCCTCAGAGGGAACTTACACCATACCTCAGGCTACTCAACCACTGCTCCATGCAACGAGCGACCCCATTCTACCACCAGGGTATGTGTCGAACTACACCCTCCATGCTGCCCCCAGTACCTCTAATATGCGACCTCCAGTCGCACCGGTCAGGAACACCCCTCTCGTCGTGTCTGGCGCACCGGTATATACAATCCCGCCACCACCTCCTGTGGCAAGGCCAAATAATGAGCCACCATCTCATGCTTATGATGGACAATACTATTCTCTGAATATGGCTTTTGGGGTCTCGGCTCCATACAATCAGACTCCTCGATACGAATCACCAGTGGAAAATGAAATGCCTACCACGACGATATAGCCAGATGAGATGGCCAGGAAAATGAAAAGTCTTGAACAGAATATAAAGAACATACAAGGACTAGGTTGTCACAAAAGTGTTTCATTCAGTAATCTATGCATGTTCCCTCATATCCATTTGCCACGAGGGTTCAAAACCCTAAAATTTGAGATATATGATGGACACGACAACCCTATCGCCCACTTGAAAATGTACTGCAACCAGCTGAGGGGTGCAGGAGGAAAGGAAGATCTGCTGATGGCTTACTTTGGGGAAAGCCTTGTGGGGGTAGCTTCCGAATGGTTCATTGACCAAGACATCTCTTACTGGCATATTTGGGATGGCATGGCCCAGGACTTCGTCAAGCAATTCCAATACAGCATTGATATTGTACCGGACCGCAATTCCCTATCCAATATGAAGAAAAAGCCGACGGAAAGCTTTAGGGAGTACGCTATCAAGTGAAGGGAGCAAGCGGCCAGAGTTAAGCCGCCCATGGATAATCATGAGTTGATCACTGTCTTTTTGGAGGCTCAAGAGCCTGATTATTTCCAAAACATGATGTCTGCAATAGGTAGGCCTTTTGATGAAGCAATCAAGATAGGGGAAATGGTCGAAAATGGCCTAAAGACTGGCAGAATTGTAAGTCAGGCTGCTCTCAAAGCCACCACCCAAGCGATCCAAAATGGGTCGGGAAGTTTTGCAAATAGGAAAAAGAGAGATGAAGGTTCTATGATGACCTCGGGATCTAGGGAAGTTCAAAGAGGGGCATCTCACCCTTATGTGCAAGTTCAGCAGGGGCGATCCAGCTACCCTCAACATTACTATCCCCCGCCAATTCCTCAATACTCTGTGGGCCCACCACAATATACAGTGTTCAATGCTCAATCATATGCTCGGCCTCCCAATCAGCAGGTACGGGCACCAGCTTTAAGGGGCCCCCGACCTCAGCAACAAAATTTTCGGGCACCCTACAATGCTCGTCCCAGGCAGGATTATGGTCGAGAGCAGAGGCCGGCAGAAAAATTCACTCCATTGGCTGAATCATACTCTAGTCTATTCCAGAAGCTGAAGCAAATAGGCGTGATTGGACCCATCGCTCCCTACCACATGCATCCGAATTCACATGGATTTCAAGCAAATGCTAGATGTGAATATCATTCAGGTGCCCCGGGGCATAGCACCAATGAGTGTTGGACTCTGAAAGGAGCCATAGAAAGACTCATTTCTGAAAAATTAATTGTAGTAACGAATGGCGAGTACCCTCATAATGTGACAAGCAACCCATTGTCGGAACACAATGATGTTCATTTCATGGTAATGATTGGCCGAGATCAGGAATACAAGCCGGTCAACCAAACAGAAATAACAGTGGGAGCAATTCAAGAAGGAACAAGTCTAAAAGTAAGACCAAGCCGAGATGTGCCGTTGATTGTAAAAGGCGCCCCGAACTCAAAAAAGGTAACTTTATTTGTGCCCAAGGTCTCGAGGTTAGAGGTTTGCTCCAATGTTCCAAGCCCAAGGTTATATGTCCTTGGAGGCCACCCCGTCACAAGGCAGTATCGTGGCGGTACGAATGGCATAGCAGAGCCGATCATAATCAAACCTGCCGTACAACCCCATGTGATAAACACAAAAACTGTTCCTTGGAACTACAACAAAACTGTGATGACCTACAAAGGCAAGGAAATCATAGAGGAAGTGGGGGAAACTGGAGGTTTGACTCGATCGGGGAGGTGTTATTCTCCAGAAGAGTTGATAAAGGCCAAGCAAATCAGAGGAGGTCAATTGCCAATAAAGAAGCCAGTCACTGAAGCATAGGCAGAAGAGTTTTTGAAGAAAATGAAAGCTCATGATTACTCAATCATTGACCAGCTAAGAAAGACTCCTGCCCAAATCTCTCTACTATCTATGCTCATACATTCCAAAGAGCATGCCTGTTTACTAATCAAGGTCCTGAACGAGGCACATATCTTAGAGGAGACCACAATGACAGTTAGAGAAGATGGCCAATAGATTTTTTGAGGTAAACAGAATCTCATTTACCGATGATGAACTTCCCGAGGAAGGAGCCGGGCACAATAGGGCTTTGAACTTGATGGTCAAATGTGAGGGGCATTATGTAAAGAGAGTCATGGTTGATGGAGGCTCAAGTGTAGATGTATTCCCTATCTCTACTTTGCAAAGCATGAAGATCAATATGGACAGAATCCGACCCAGCAATGTTCGCATCCGGGCTTTTGATGGCTCAGCGAGAGATACCATGGGGAAAATCAACCTCACCATGACGATTGGGCCGATGAACTTTGAGATTGTTTTCCAAGTAGTGGACATGGTCACTTCTAATAACTTTCTTCTTGGAAGGCCATGGATCTATACAGCCCGAGCTGTGCCATCCACCTTGCACCAGATGCTCAAATTCGAACATGATGGGCAAGAAATTATTGTTCACGGAGAAGACGAGTCTTCCGTTTATAAAGACCCATTAATCCCCTGTATTGAGGCCAAGGAAGGGTATGAGTCTATTGTCTATCAGGCTTTTGAAGTGGTTGCTGTGGACCATGTCGAGGAAGGAAAGCCCATTCTGCATCATCGTCTTTCTGCCATATCTGTAATGGTGGCTACGGTTATGATGAGACAAGGTTATGAGCCAGGAAAAGGTTTGGGGGCATCATTGCAAGGAATTTCAGAGCCTATTTCTCAGTTAGGCAACCGGTTTTGGCTTAGGCTTCGGGCTAACACAAGCAGACAAAAACAAATCCAAACACCGCAAAAAGAGTGGATGGGTCTTGCAATAGCCTATCTCTCATATTTTCTACACTTTTGTCAAGCCACGACTCCGAGAGGGTCAAAATTCCTCGGCGCATGCAAACATTGATGAAATTTGCCATGGCCTCAGCGAGATATTTTCTGAAGTGAATATGATCCAGGCTGGTGAAGGCACTAGTCGTGCCGATGTGCAACTAATTGACCCAGACACCATGCTCACTAACTGGGAAGCAACTCCTCTCCCCATAAGGAAAGAGTCTTGGTAGTCTGCTTTTGCAGCTTCTTTTTTGTATTTTGGGTTACTTTCAGGGTTGTAATCCAAATATCTCAGGATGATTGTTTTGTTTTGATGTTAACCCTTCTATCCTTTCGAATTCAATAAAATGCAGTTCAGTTTCCTATTAAGTTTCCTATCTTTTCCTTTTCCTAATTCGTGTCATTTTATTTTCATTGCAGTTTTGTTAATGCCGGCTTTAATAACATGACATGCATGCGGAATTCATGCCTAGATCTTGAAAAGCTGTCTAATATCGAAATAACGCATCAAGAGGTTGAATATGAGGAAGATGAGATTGTTGAGGAAATAAAAAGAGAGTTGGAACAATTTGAAAACAAGCCTAAGCCAAACTTCAATGAAACTAAGACGATTAATATCGGAAGTCCTGGAGAAGTTACAAAAACGAAGATAAGCATTCACACTGAACAAAAAACCAGAGATATCTTGATTCAACTTTTATTTGAATACAGAGATGTGTTTGTTTGGTCTTACGATGATATGTCGGGTTTAAGTGCTGATCTGGTGGTTCATAAGCTTCCTACATATCCTGGTTTTCTACCAGTCCAACAAAAGCAACGAAAATTTAAAACAGACATGAGCGACAAAATCAAAGAAGAAATAATGAAGCAACTAAGCGCCAATGTGGTCAGAGCTGTCCGATACACCACTTGGGTGGCAAATGTTGTGCCTGTGCTAAAGAAGGATGGAAAAACCAGAGTTTATGTCGACTATAGGGACCTGAATAAAGCAATTCCAAAGGATAATTTTCCTTTGCCAAACATCCACATTCTTGTAGATAATTGCGCAAAGCATGAGATCCAATCATTTGTGGATTGCTATACCGGGTACCACCAAATTCTAATGGATGAGGATGATGCAGAAAAATCGTTTTCACCACGCCATGGGGTACTTATTGTTATAGGATCATGCCATTCGATTTAAAGAATGCAGGGGCAACTTACATGAGGGCCATGACCACCATTTTTCACGACATGATGCACAAAGAGATTGAAGTATATGTCGACGATATCATCATAAAATCAAAGACACAAGCCGATCACGTGTGTGATTTGAAAAAGTTCTTCGAACGGCTTCGTAGGTATGACCTTAAGCTTAATCCAGCCAAGTGTGCATTTGGGGTCCCATCTAGGAAACTCCTCGGTTTTATAGTAAGCCAGAGAGGCATCAAATTGGATCCATCTAAGATAAAGTCCATTCGAGATCTGCCACCCCCGAAGAACAAAAAGAGGTCATGAGTTTGCTCGGGAGGTTGAACTACATCAGTAGGTTCATTGCTCAGCTCACAACCACGTGCGAGCCCATCTTTAAGTTGCTGAAAAAGGATGCCGCTGTCAGATGGATAGACGATTGCCAAAAGGCTTTTGACAGGATCAAAGATTATCTGTCAAAACCCCCTGTACTGGTCCCACCTGAACCTGGTAGGCCTTTGTTTTTATATCTATCAGTGATGGATAATTCCTTTGGATGCGTTCTGGGGCAACATGATGCAACAGGAAGAAAGGAACAAGCAATATATTATTTGATCAAGAAGTTCACCGATTATGAGGTTAAGTACACCCTTTTAGAAAGGACATGTTGTGCCTTGACTTGGGTCGCTCAAAATTTGAGACATTATCTTTTGTCCTACACTACTTACATCATATCCAGAATGGATCCCTTGAAGTACATCTTCCAAAAACCAATGCCCACTGGCAGGCTCGCAAAATGGCAAATCCTGCTCACAGAGTTTGACATCGTCTATGTCACTCGCACCGCGATGAAAGCACAGGCTTTGGCAGATCATTTGGCAGAGAATCCAGTTGATAATGAGTATATGCCACTTAGCACATATTTCCTAGACGAAGAGGTAACTCGATAGAGGAAGTGGTTCCAGACGATCACCCTGTATGGAAAATGTATTTTGATGGGGCTGTCAATATCAAAGGAGTTGGGATCGGGGCAATCCTCATCTCACCTATTGGACACCATTACCCTGTGACGACCCGACTTTGGTTCTTTTGTACTAATAATATGGCAGAATATGAAGCTTGTATCATGGGTTTGAAAATAGCCATCGATCTAGATGTGCGTGAACTATTAGATATGGGAGATTCTGACTTGCTTATCAGGCAAGCCCAAGGCGAATGGGAGACTCGAGACATCAAACTTATTCCGTACAGACAATGTGTACGAGACTTGAGCAAAAGATTCAAATCTATCGAGTTCAGGTACATTCCCCGGTTTCACAACGAGCTAACCGATGCATTGGCTACTCTAGCCTCGATGCTCCCTTATCCAGGCAACACTCATATTAATCCACTAGAAATCCAAGTTCGGAATCAACACGGTTACTGTAATACAATCAAGATAGAACCAGATGGTGAACCATGGTATCATGACATAAAATGACTCCTGAAAACAAGAGAATATCCAGAGCATGCCAAAGGAGATCAAAAAAGAACTATAAGGCGACTCGCCAGTAGTTTCTTCCTGAATGGGGAAATTCTGTACAAGAGGACCCCAATTTAAACTTGTTGAGATGCATAGATGCTACAGAAGCTGAGCGGATCATGAGTGAAGTGCATTCATGGGTATGCGGACCTCACATGAATGGATATATTTTGGCGAAGAAGATTCTACGGGCAGGGTATTACTGGCTTACCATGGAGCGAGATTGCTTCAGATTTGTTCGCAAATGTCACCAGTGCCAAATTCACGGTGACCTGATTCACTCGCCTCTTTCGAAGTTGCATCCCATGTCCTCTCCTTGGCCTTTCATTGCTTGGGGAATGGATTTATTGGGCCGATCGAGCCAAAGGCTTCAAATGGGCATAGATTCATTTTGGTTGCAATTGATTACTTCACCAAGTGGGTGGAAGCCGTCACTTTCAAAGCAGTCACCAAGAAAGCAGTCGTAGACTTTGTTCACTCCAACATCATTTGTCGCTTTGGTATCCCAAAGACCATTATCACTGACAATGCAGCCAATCTAAATAGTCATTTGATGAAGGGGGTATGCGAACAATTTAAAATCATGCATCGCCATTCTACCCCTTACCGGCCAAAAACCAATGGAGCAGTTGAAGCGGCAAACAAGAACATCAAGAAGATTCTTAGGAAGATGATCCAAGGTTCCAGGCAATGGCATGAAAAGTTTCCTTTTGCTCTTTTGGGATACCGTACGACTGTACATCTATTGGCGCAACTCCGTATCTGCTTGTATACGGAACTGAAGCTGTAATACCCGCTGATGTCAAAATTCCCTCTCTCCGAATTATTGTGGAATTAGAGATTGAAGACACTGAGTGGGTCAAGACCCGATTAGAACAACTGATGTTGATCGATGAAAAACGGCTAGCAGCAATGTGTTTCGGCCAGCTATACCAACAAAGAATGGCACGCGCTTACAATAAAAAAGTGCGCCCAAGGCAGTTTGAGGTAGGCCAGCTGATTTTGAAACGCATCCTTCCGCACCAGGTAGAAGCTAAAGGCCAGTTCGCCCCGAACTGGCAAGGACCCTACATCATCAAGAAAGTGTTACCAAAAGGGGCCTTGCACTTAGTAGATGAAGAAGGACGGGTACCAGAAATAACTATTAACACAGATGCAGTCAAAAGATATTATGTCTGATATATACCCATTGTAGAATTTTCACGCATTGATTTTCTCAGTGGCGAAGGCTATCATTTGCTCGCTATTCCAAATAGGTGTCACCCTTTTTGTTAATCCTTTTGAGCCATATTTGTCTTCCTTGTTTCTCACTTCCTGGAACTTGTGTACTTGTAAAAAAAAAACAACAACAAATCTCTGAGTCATTGAACTACGTCCGACCTGATTCCGAAAGGATACGTAGGCAGCCTTACCCTGGGTTCGGTCCCATCAGAACAAAAAATCCATATTCCCAATACTCCAAAACTGGGGCACAAGTTTGTTTTATTTCACGGTTTTTTCTTTAAAAATGATTCCAAAAGTTGTAATTCAGTTCAAGGTTCATTTCGCCTTTTTATCTTTTAAGAACTTCTGATCGATGTTTTTTAAGAATGATTGAAGTCCCCATGCCAAAGGCATTGGATAACCTCCATCATACAGTATCTTAGTCAAAAAAAAGAAATGAGAGAGTCTTATCAGTAAAAACCCGTACGGTCATTATAAGGCGATAGTGAGCAGAGAAATGAGTGAGTCGTATTGGTGAAAACCCAGATGGGCACCATAAGATGACAGTTAGTAGAGAAATGAGAGAGGTTAGTTAGCGAAAACCTGCAATGGGCGCTACTAGCCGAATAAGGGTCTTTGATTCTCCGACATGAGCACAACCAAGACAAATTCAAGATGAACATTTGCGGCGGATTTTGAGAATTAGATAGCTCAGACAGATCAGGCATCCAGTCCAAAATGCATGTTATGATTCATTAAAGTCGGCACATACCTCCAGATAAGTTTCCCTATTCCTTTTCCCGAAAGGGACACCTTTTGTTTAAGCATAGTTCTTTTTCGCTTCCAATTATTATTCTGTTTTTACCCATAATTTTTATTTAAGTCCCCTTCGGTCTAATCCTGCATCAAAATCGAAGCAAAGAAAGGGCTGCAAAACTGGCTACAGCTTCCCCGTAATGTCGAGCACAATTTGGGGAATATATGGCATTGACGAAGGCACGAATCTATCTCTGATCTCATTCAATAAGACAAACAAAGTGTCTAAAAAAAGAGCTGAAAAGGTCGCCTAAGCAAGACCTGCTTTATGAGAAAAGTTGATGAGCACTACGGACACAAACTGATACTGGGGTAAGACAACTGAGTTTGATTTTAGAGAAAAATGCATTGCCTTAGAGACAAGGGTAGCGGTACCATGGACATCTGGGTATGAAACAGTTGGGGGCAATATTGTGAAGCCAAGGTCTCTAGAAAATGATACAGAGCGGCATAACATCTCGGTACCACGCTGACAAATCGGTTCTTCGACAGCAGTGGTCGTGAATCAAGCTACTCAGGTCATCAAGGCCACAAACCAACCACCACTTTAAAAACTCACAAGTTTTTCTTTGTTTAAAGCATGAACAAAGTAGTGCAGAATGTCGGTCCTAAGTGAACGAATGTCACCAAACGTAAGATCCTTAAAATCTTAATTTTTCTTTTATTTTCAGCATGCATCACTATTGTTCACACCTCCCATTTTTGAAGCTTAACTCAGGTAGAACCGTTTCGCCTAGTTGGATCCAGCTCATAGTTTCCGGGTAGAAGTACTCTTCACTCAGGGTGTTTTCTGAAGCTTAACTCAGGTAGAACCGTTTCACCTAGGGGATCCAGCTCATAGTTTCTCGGTAGAAGTACTCTTCACTCAGGGTGTTTTATGTAGCTTAACCCAGGTAGAACCATGTCTCCTATGGGGATTCAGCTCATAGTTTCCGGGTAGAAGTACTCTTCGCTCAGGGTGTTTTACGTAGCTTAACCCAGGTAGAACCGTTTTGCCTAGGGGGATCTAGCTCATAGTTTCCGAGTAGAAGTACTCTTTGCTCAGGGTGTTTTTCGTAGCTTAACCCAGGTAGAACCGTTTCGCCTCGGGGGATTCAGCTCATAGTTTCTGGGTAGAAGTACTCTTTGCTCAGGGTGTTTTACGTAGCTTAACCTAGGTAGAACCGTTTCGCCTAGGGGGATCTAGCTCATAGTTTCCGGGTAGAAGTACTTTTCGCTCAGGGTATTTTACGTAGCTTAACCCAGGTAGAACCGTTTCGCCTAGGGGGATCTAGCTCATAGTTTCCGGGTAGAAGTACTCTTCGCTCAGGGTGTTTTACGTAGCTTAACCTAGGTAGAACCGTTTCACCTAGGGGGATCTAGTTCATAGTTCTGAGTAGAAGTAATCTTAGCTCAGGTTGTTTAAATACAGTTTAACTCAGATCGAACCGTTTCGCCTAGAGGGATTCAACACTTTATCGATAATACATGGTGCTAACACCCGATTCTATTTCCTTCCAGTAAGAGAGGGTACCATCCTATGATTAAATTTCCTTTTAGTTGCACAAGGTACCGATCCCTGGTTAAACTATCCTTTGTTACCAAATTTTATCTCTTTCAGCTAGTTTATACTACCGTTTCTATCTGCCTTTTCAATAAATTAGATAATTTACAGATTTCTCTAATAACTCACAGAATTTTCCAAGTGCTAAACTGGGGCAGAAAAATTTTGTTCGTTTTTGTTTGTCTTTGATGGCTTTGTAGGCTCTGCCGTATAGCATAAGTGACGATTAAAGCTTGCAGTTTCAGTTTCTCATCAGAAGAAAGAAATCCTTCGATCACAAGATAGTCGGAGTTTAGCTTTGATAATGTGTCAGCAGCCCAGCTTCTCAAGATTCATCTTCTCAAATTCTGATCCAGAAAGCAAGCCATCGAGATTGAGTCATAATCTTTTATTCAAAAGAATTAAGATCAAATCTAAGGTCAACACAAGCGAAGAGGTCAAGAATCAAGATTTGACTTTAGAAGACACGTGGATAGGAATTTTTGTACTCTTAGTTTGCAGACAAATGTAGTGATCTTCTCTTTTTCTTTTGATGTAAGAAGCAGTAACGGTAAGAGTAACAGCAACAGCAGCAACAACAACAGTCTTAACTCCAGTGTCTGGTAGTCCCACCTACCAAATTTTCCCAGAACTACACTGACCTGATTCCTTTATAGCCAAGGATATGTAGGCAACCTCAGAAGCAAGGTTCAGTCACCACCTTTTTCAAAATGCTTCCACTAGAGTGAATGTGAGCAAAAACTTATCCATGACATTTATTTGACTTTGCACGAAAACTCTTCATGTTCTCGAGCAAAGAGGGGCAGCTGTAAATGCCTAATTTTCGCCTTATATATATATATATATAATATGTATGTGTATATATATATATATATAATATGTATGTGTGTGTGTTCTTATTTGTGTATGTATAGGTTTTAAGAGTTGAGTAATGGTTTGATAAATGAGGTAGGGTTTGGGATAGTGTAATTTAATTAAAATTATGCCAAAATTGACCCAAAATTTGAGCCCAAAGAGCCCAAACCCGGTCCAAAAGGGGGCTGCCAATAAGAGCTTAAAACGACGTAGTTTTGTCTTGAAACTACGTTGTTTTGGTTAAGTGACAAGATTCAATCTCATCCACCCATCTTGATTTAATCCAACGGTCCTAGTTTGATCTTCATCCTAGGTATTTAAAGCCTAAAATCCCCAAATATTTGCCCCATTATTTCCTCTCTCTTCTTTCCCTCTCATCACTCTCTCTTCTCTCTCCCTCCAAGACGCTGCCACCGCCGCCGGCCGGAAATCGCCGCAGCTGGCGGACTTCCTCCAAACACCTCCAAATTCACACCATGTAATCTCCACAACTTCCTCTTTCCATATCTCAAAACCAAATCCTTCAAAAATCTCTCAAACTCCTTAAATCTTAGATCTAAGAAACTTTCTCGTCACTTTTTTGTCTAAATTATTAAAGCTCCAACCACTACCACCCCACAATACCTACATCAATGGATAGAGATACTCAAGACCTAGCTATTGATGCCAATTTCACCCTGAAAATTCGGCGACCAAAATCCGGCCAAATTCCGGCGACCTCCCCGAACACCCTCTTTTGGCATAACACCATTTTTTCGGCCACTTGAATTGTAAAATGGTAAAATCCTATTCTTTTTCATGGCTGATTTTTTATTTTTATTTTTCAGATTTTATTTTTTATTATTAATTATTTTAGCATTAGTTGTTGAAGTTTTGAAATGTTAAATTTTCTGTTTTTGCACTTGTTGAAGTAGTAAAATAGCTTTGTGTTGATTAAAGTGAGGTAGTGAGAAAATGCTTGAGAGTATATGGTAAAATCGTAATCCTGCCCCGTTATTAATTTTTTGATTTCTTTTAGTTAAAGTTAGTTTCTATCTTGTTTCTTCATTTAATCCATTTTTGATTATGTTTGTCTAGATGGTTTTATTAAATTGCTCCACGATAGCATGCGTTTCGTTTGACTTTAATAGTTAATTTTTGTTTGCTTACGATTGGTTCATAACACATGTGTGAAGTTTAATTACATGTTTTAATACTTGGTTTAGTTTGAATTAACATGGTGATATTGATATTGTTAAAATCTGAAGTTTATGTTATTTTATCACAAAATAGGGTGCTAGTAGCCTACTTTTACTAGTTAGAGTGGCTGAAATGATATTTTTTTTCTCTCTTTGTTTCTGACATAGTAGATTTCCTTTGACCTTTGGACAGATTTTGAACAGTGTTTAGCACACAATGTCAGTTTTTGTAGGATAGACATTTGGTGAACCAAAATCTATCCAAATTTGCCTATTTAAGGGCTGCCCTTTCCTCACTTTGGGGGGACTCCATCACACTTTCAGGGGGCATTTTTTATAATTTCTTTGTCACAAAAATAAAAAAAAAATCAGCAGTTGAACACATGAAAAGTAAGCTGAAATGGTGAGCTTTGGGAGTGAATCTTAGAGTGCAAACTTTTAAAAAAGTATAAGTCCTCTTTAGAGTTCGTTTCTGGGTTCCCTCTCTAAATTTTCGGGTTGTTTTAACACGGATTTACTGCTGGTTTTGCTGCTGCTTTAGTTGCTGAACTACTGTTTATTCTTTTGCTACCAGGTAATTCTTTAAGACTCGTAATGTACGTAATTTCAGCAATGGGAACAACTTGAACAAGTTGCACCATTTAAATGTGTTTGATGTGATGAATAGTTTGACAACAAAAGAGCTTGTATGTTATTGTTATGTATCAAGCATGTAATAATGTGAATATAGTCCTTCATAATACTTGAATATTGAGTTGTAAGTTTTTGAATGTGATATGTAAGTCGTTTATGGATTTTTTAAGCATATTTTCAAGCTATTATATCCGAGTAACAATGCTAAGTATGCCATGAATAACTTTAGGTGTATAACACATAGCATGAGTTCGTTTTAGTTGCTGAAATTTCACTGCCAACATATGCTTCTAGGAATGCTGTGATAATATCTTTGTGAATCTGGTCATTTTGCCGGATTTGCAAAAATGGCTATTTTTGTAAAGTGGGCGTTTATACAATTGTGACTATGTAGTTAATAGTCATGAACTCAAACTAAGTAAAGAGTTAAGATTGTATCAACTTTGGGCATTATTGAATCAAAGATAAAAGTTGGCTCATTTACCTTTAAACAACAAAATTACCCCTTTTCTTCTATATAGCATTGAGCCAATTGAAATTCATTTCTTGGCCCATTTTAATAATAAATTCCAGCAGCCCAAAAGCTCCATACAAGCTGGCCCATTTTTTTTAACAACAAGTTGGCTCATTTCTTTTAAAATAGATAAAGTTGGTCCAACATTTATTTGCATAAATTTTCCCAACTATAAAGCTCGAAATAATAATAATAATATCAGGTTTTTCTACTATTTTAATTAACTAGTTTCCCTTTAATTAATTTAAACGGTAGGCAAATAGTAGGTGCGCTTTAACTTCACGGACTCACTTGTGTAGCGTGAAGCTTAACTTTTAATAAGTTAATTCATCAATTTCATGTCATATTCAATAGTTTTAATTAATTTATAAATCTTTTGTCATAATCACGGATTCGCTTGCGTAGCGTGGTAGTGACATTTAATAAATTTTTTGAAAAAAGAGGGTTAATGTTTCCTCGAACACAATTGCAACAATTTTTCAAAAGTAAATAACGTGCTAACAATCGTCTGTCATGACTGCGGATTCGCTTGCGTAGCGCCGTTATGACTAAATAATAAATTTCGTCGATCACGCATTCGCTTGCGTAGTGTGGTTATGACATCTTATTATTCAAAAATATTCTTTAATTTTTTCTAATAATCAAGAGATAAAAGAGGATAGGTAAAACATGAAAATAATATAAATCACAGTTTGTCCAAAATTAATTCAAGCCAAGTTTAAGTCAATAAAGCGACCGTGCTAGAACCACGGGACTCGGGGAATGCCTTATACCTTCTCCCTGGTCAACAGAATTCCTTACCCGAACTTTGTTTTCGCGGACCGACTAAAATAGAGTCAAACCTTCCTTTGACTAGGGATCCAAATAAATGGTGACTTGGAACACCGAAAAAATCAATTCTAAGTGGCGACTCTGAACAATAAAATAATCCCTATTCAAATTTTGTCACTTTAATTGGAAAAACTCTTTGGCCCATACACATATTATTATTATTATTTTGAGGGGTAGAAAAGGGGTGTGACAAGTATAGCAGTTAATGTTGTCTTGCACTTCAAATTTTGAAGAAAAAGAATGACATAAGAGCCATGATAGTATCGTGTTACCCTATAAATTAAATTACAGCTTACTTTTACTAAATTATAACATTAAATTTTATCGTAAAGAGTTATTTAGACAGACAAAAGCAACGAACATGAGAGAATTTTGAAAATTTTTACTCTTTAGATTGCATTGAGATGAACTTGACCTACTGGAAAGATTCACGGGTTAAAAGTTCAAGGACTAAGTTTTTGGATTAATATCCTCCATGCCCTTTGTGCTTTTTGCTACCTAGAAGGGAAACAAAAGGAAGGGGAGACAAAAGATTAGAGAATTCTTGAATTGCATATACGTCTGTTAATGCCTTTATACTGGAAAAGTGTCACTTATATATAGATTTAAAAGTAGTGCAAAAGTACTACATAAAGAAAATCCAAGATGATAAAAAATCATAGTTAATAGACAATGTCCCAATTTAATTAATAAGAACAGAATTTATAGTATAAAGTAAAATTTAATTGATTTTAAAGTTCTAAATATCATGATTAACCACACACACCTCAAATAAGAACCATTCTAAAATTTTAGTTGACAATCTAAATGATTTAAATATTATTCTAGTTGAAATTTTAGTTTACGTACACAATACAAATAAGGACTCACATTTTATATAAAATTTTATCTTATCTAAATTATTTCCTTATTTGAATTATGTAACATAACTATAACAATTTTTATGTTAGTTCATTTTTTTATTTTATATTTAGTATTGTAAAATCAACTATTGTGCATGTGAAATAGAAGACTTATACAAACTTATCTCATAGGCTAGGCTTAGAAGATTTATCGTGGAATTTTCTAATCTTTTTTCCAGTGTTTTTCTCCTTAATTTCTCTATCCCTCGTTAATGATCAAACTATTTACATACAGAAATAAAAAATTTATGAGTTACCTCAAATTATTCTTTGTGCATATGTATAAATAGCACTATAAAATTTTAATTGATGCTAGTCTTAATAGTTAATGCTGATGTTGCACGTAGTCCATACACAAAAGGAGTTCAAATATAATTAAGAAAAATAATTCTAATTCAAATAAGAAAAAGTTTAATAAGAGAATTTGAGTTGATTTAAAGTCCTAAATTTTAGGGAAAAAAATTAAATAACTATTCCTAAATATTAGAAAACTAAATAAATGAGTATTCCTAAATATTAGGAGAATAATTAAATGACTGTTTTGCCTAATATGAACTCTATTTTAAAAGGATAAAAAAGGCTAACGACATTTCACTAAGGGCCTTCGTACTTTTAATATAGTATAGATTGACGTCCAAAAATTATATGAAAAGTGTTACTCCCTTTTTTCATTTCAATTTTGTATGACACATTTTGACTTGCCATAAATTTATAAAGAAAAAAAATTAAAACTTGCGATTTTTAAAGCATAAAGTGTCACGACCCGGATTTTTCACCGTCGGGATCGTGATTACGCCTGACTCTTAGAATGCTAGACAAGCCAATCGATACAGGTCTAATACATTAATCATTAACCAAACAGTAATTAACAAGAATTGAAACTAAACAATTATGAAGTGCGGAAATCTTTAAAACAGTTTAAAACACTAACACACGACTACCCAAAAGATCTTGTGTCACAATCCACGAACTTCTAAGAATTTTCTATAAACACTGGTTTAAAAGAAATACATATGTTCTCGAAATGAAAGAAAACAGGAAACTAAGATAGAGGGAATGGGACTCCAGGGTCTCCAAACGCCGGCAGATCTACCTTGGGTCTCCTGGTGGACTGAAGGAAGCAACCCAACTCTACTCACGAGGTCCGGTACCAAAATCTGCATAGAACTGCAGAGTGCAGTATCAGTACAACTGACCCATGTACTGGTAAGCGCCAAGCCTAACCTCGGCAAAGTAGTGACGAGGCTAGGACACGACAACCATATAAACCTGTATAGTTAAATCATGTACGAGAAAGTAACAATAACAACAATTTAACAGATAATAATGGGAAGGGGGAAAATCATGCTGAGGGGGAAATATCAAGTTCTGGAAAACAATACAGTAAAGAAACAAAGTAAATATCATGCTTTGAACCAATAGAAACATTAACACAACAACATATGTACGACATCACCCTTCATGCTTTTACTCTTGGCTTTACCATAAGAAACAACAGAAATGACACGGCATCACCCTTCGTGCATTAAGACTCTCAGAATATGACACGACATCACCCTTTGTGCATTAACATCCACTCACAATATCGTGCACGGCATCACCCTTCGTGCATTAACAACCACTCACAATATCGTGCACAGCATCACCCTTCGTGCTTTACACTCTTCCTCACTCAAACAATAAAAACAATAATATCCCGGCAAGGGAATCAGCAATAACCAATCTCGTCTCAATATCTAACTTCACAATATAAATCTCAACTTGAGTCAATACTCAACCAATATCCAAAACAGGGAAAAACATAATAAAACTTGTTTAACATGAAGAATTAACCAGTAAAAGCATAAATAGTACGTATAAAGGAAAAACAACAGTCACAAGTATAAGGCTCACTCGTATGCTATGACTCAACAACGACGTATAGATACTCGTCACCTCACCTATACATCGTACTCAACAACCTAACACATTGCAAATAAGGCGACAACACCTAATCCCTTAAGCTAAGGTTAGCCATGACACTTACATCGATTCCACGCCAAACTCAAGCCTCAAATACCGCTTTTCCTTTAGATTCCACTTCCAATCTACTCGTATCTAGCCACAATTAACTCAATCTCATCAATTATTACAAAGGAATCAACTACAATGCATAAATTTAGTTTTCTCAAAATTTTCCCCAAAAAGTCAAAAATTGACCCCGGGCCCGCTTGGTCAAAACTCGAGGTTCGAACCAAACCCGTTCACCCATTCACCCACAAGCCAAATATGCAATTAGTTTCGGAATCCGACCCCAAATCAAGGTCTAAATCCCAAAATTTATAAAATCTCCAATTCTCCTAAAATCCTTAATCTTTACCCTTAAAGAACAAGATTTAGGCCTAGAAATCTAATGGATGTTGATGGAAATTGAAAGGAATGAGATTTTGAACACGAACCTATGATTTGGTGTTGAATCTCCTCTTCAAAATTCACCCAAGCTCGAGTTCTATGGTAGAAAATATGACCATCCCATTTGCGGGAGGCTAATCACGTTCACGAAGGGTACCACCCCCAGTGCTTCGCGTTCACGTATAGTCATCCGCGTTCGTGAAGAAGAAATTTCTCCCTCAAACAAATTTACACTTTGCGATCGCGAAGCAAAAAATACATGTGTACCTACAACAGTAAAACAACAGAATTCTCTAAGTCCAAAACATCCCGAAACCTATCTGAAACTCACCTGAGCCCTTGATCGGGGCAACCCTATACCACTATAGAATGATAAGAGCGATCGATGCAGCGTTTACCCGAAAGGTCGGGATCGAATCTACAGAGAGCTAAGATAGGTTTGGATTTGGGTTCCTATTTAATCTAGCAATGTGCGATGTCCTTGTTTGCACTTCCAAACATTCTTTGTTTGTTTACTATTCTACTTTAATACTAATGAAGCAGGAAAATGAGCTTATTATGATATTTTTGTGAGGGTTTTCTTAATTGGTAAAAAGGCACTAGGGAAGTGACTTACACCTAGGTGGGTATCTAACGAGGTTTAAAACTTAGGGCAAACTTGTTGTAATTGGGATCATGATATAACTACTGCACGTAGTTACTTACTCTATACCTCTCGGTAGTTTGAGTGACTTTGCCCTAATTGGTTTTCTCAAGCCTAATTGGGTATTTATACAATGCAAGCAAAATTGGTTCAAGTCGGGTATTACTATCTCTAGGTTTAACCCTTTAATTGTGGCTGCCAATCTCTTGAATACACCCCAATTCCTTGTTAGCTCAATTTCCTAGACTTAGTCTCTTTTTCTCAAGAAGAACCTAAGTCAAAAAGGCACAAATTAGTGTTTGCAACCACCAATTCAACATTTAAAGCGTAAATCAAGCCAAATATCATTCACCCATAAATATTTAAGCCCTAAAATTGAAGACCTATTAAATACCCACACTATAGTTGAGCCACAACCCTAGCTAATGGGTTTATCTACTCATAATCAAAGAAGAAATCAAAGATGAAAATGAAATATAAGCCATAAAAAGTAATTACAAGATTAAAATCTAAGTTTAATTGCTAAAGATGTTCTAAAATTACTCAAAAAGGTAAAAGGAGGCGGTTCACGTGCCCTACATAACAACAGATGACCTAAAAATCTGAAAAAGAACTATTTATACATAGCTAAATTTTTCGGATAAAAGTGCCCTTACGGAGGTTCTGCTGACTGCAAAAAAGGACCGCTACAGCACTATGACTACTGCAATCGCTCAAAAGCAAGTGCGGACCACGGTCTTCAATTTTTAGCTCCACTTCTGGTTCTCTGATTCTCACTTCCGCTAAGGGCGATAACTTGACCGCTGCCGCGCAAAAGCCACTGTTGCCATGCAATTTCACCGCGGGCAGCAGTAACCTGTTATGCCCAAAATACAGCTCTCTGAACCTTGCCACCACTGAGAGCGAAATCAAAACCGCCTCAGCGGTGGACCCTCCACGTCCGCGTTTGTTTCTTCGTTGTCAGCGCTCTTTTGACTCAACTTTTGAACTTGTGCAGGTTTCGCTCCTTTTTGAGCTGGTTATGACTTCCTTGTCTCTTTTTGACCAAACACTATAAACAAGCACAATAAGTTAGCTTTCTGTTACGACCCGAATCAGAGGGCCGTGACGGGCACCCGGTGCTTTACTCAACCGAGTACCAACGTAACATATCTTTCTTATCATACTATCATGAGTAAATGAGCCAGGAAATCGGTCATGAGATAACAAGAATAAAACATAAGGGAATACTCAAAATATGAAGACCAAAAATGATATACAAACTTATATTTGTGACATACGGGCCTATAAGGCTGACATGACCATTTGTAAGCTCAAAATATAGGCCGACAAGGCCATACAAGTGTCCCTCCACCTGACATCTGTCTACAAGCCTCTAAGAGTACATAAAATCATTAAGATCGGGACAGGGTCCCGCCATACCAATCAATACATATCCAAAGCATACTGACCAACTAGGAAACTCCGGAGCAAGTGGAGTGCACCAACACCTTCGCTGAGCTGATAGCCTACTAGGAGGACTGTCAACCTATCAATCGGGACCTGCGGGCATGACACGCAGCATCCCCAGGCAAAAGAGATGTCAGTACGATAAAGTACCGAATATGTAAGGCAGGAAAGCATAAACAAGAACATTAATGTAACAAGAGATAGATGAGATACAACCTGTAACATCTAAGTGCCCCTGGGGGCTACTGACATGAAATGCATAATACATATATATACATGAACTTTTTAAAAACATTCACCTCTGTGGGCATCATCATCATCATGTCGTACCCGGCCTCAAAGAGGACTCGGTAAAAACGTACCCGGCCATCATAAGGCTCGGTAGAATCGTACCCGGCCACGTGGAGCTCGGTAAAACCAACTGATCAATGGTTGCACAATAGGTGCCATACCCGGCAGACTATAGCGCGACTCGGTAGAGTAAAATAGATACATATATATAATGCATGCTCGACTCATGGAATCACGTTCTAACCCTTTCGGAGTGATGTAAGGTCATTGTATCTTCGATTAACATTATGAACATCCCTACCATCAATATGAACCTTAGTGGGATTTATGGATCATACACACTTGTTTAGAATAACTTTATAAGGAAAGAACAACATGGACAACCTTAGTTTCTAGGAGTAGATCCGTTATGAATTAGCGTACCGTTTATGTTCATGTCACTTTAGATCATGCCAAAAGAAAGAAGTAAGTGCCTTAACATACCTTGTATATTCTTCCCAACCTCAAGCTATGCAATTTCACGGCTCCTTAGTCTACAATAAGAGAAATGACACTCTCGTTATCGTTTAAGCGTCGTAACTATTATGTATCGACCACAACCTATTTTACAATGAAACGGATAGAACCTCCCCTATATATATGACTTCACACTAGTAAAAACAATCACAAACAGCCCAACATACCCCTATCACTTCATACACAACACGACAACCATAATAGTGTCAACCAACCCGAAAATGTTACAACGAACGACCAACAAACAACCTTGCCATTATGTGGTGTTTCTCCATAACCTTCCTCCTCTCAACTCCATAAAAATAGTAGTAAAAGAGACAACCCAATACCAACATGAAACAGCCCAAAAATATTCCCACAAGTTCATCAACTCAAAAATAATTTTTCAGTTTACTTAAACACGTTTCGACTTGTCTTTTCTTTCAAATTGGGAAATACAACCAAAAGTACATCATTATACCTCTTATACAATAAACCAGCCATGAATTCAACTTAAAAATAAGTTTAAAACCAGCCAACCATTTCACAAGAACAAACAACATACCATTCTTTCGAAATTAGCTAGGTCTATTCTTTACAATCGAGTTACAACTCGCAAACGCATAGATAATGGAAGGAGAAGCATAAACTTACCTTGTACTGAGTATAATCCACGAAACCTGATCCTCTTTCATCAAAAATAAGTTCCTCAACACGGATACAAGAAGGAGAAAGAGAAACTAGAAAGTTGTCCGGACTTTTCAGCACTAGAATCGCGTCGTAACACCCGGAATACCCTAGGGTTTGTGTGAGATTTTTGGGGAGGAGTTGCAGGGGTTCAATTAGGTTTTCTTGGTCTGAAAGATGGGTGATATAACTGAGTTTATAATCCCTTAAAAGTCCCCTCTTGACCGACTTAGTTGAGGCCTCTCTTTTTGGCAAGTAGGTGATGCACCTAATTGTCACCTACTAGCTGCGCGGTCTCGCAAAAATGCGAATATATCTATACTCCGAGATCGTATTGATAAACGGTTTAATGATTTGAAAACTAGACTCATAAAACTTAAATTACATATATAGATCATCCCTTGATTCAAAGTATGTTGGGAGAAAAGCTCATCTATATTTAACCTAAGTTTCAACTCATTTTTGAATGTAACTTGTGATGACCTTTTCCAACTTTTGTTCCACAACTTGCTTGACTTAAAAACATAACACACGACTATCATATGACTAAACTAACTCATAACATAACCTCATCATCATGTTAATCACCCTTGTCTCACCCTAAAAGTATAGGTTATAACATTCCAAACTTGTCGACATTCGATGAAACTTATTTTCTTTAATTCATTTAGCGCCTAAGCTTTCCAACCCTTTTGGTACTCGTTATTCATGATCATAAAGATTTGTAACCTCCATTATAAAAGGATTAACTTACTTTACGTACTTTCAAAGTTGATCTCATTTCTGAGCTTACATCAATTGACTTACGGATACTCTAACATACGAAAATATAGGGTGTAACATCATTCCCCCCTTTGGAACATTTGTCCTCGAATGTTGACTGATCCATACTTCAATAACCGTATTTCATAGAATCCTAATGTGATTCATCTTATGGGGGTATCTTAGTCCCGTGCCATCCATGAAATCTCTTCTCTTTGAATCATTACTCAAATGAAGGCCTATATATTATCATTTTATAATTTACCACTATTACATCCTTACATTACGACCAGAGGAGCATTCCATCTCTTCTAAATTCTCCTAGTCTTAGACTCCTCCGTGTTAATTCAAGCTATACTGAGCCTTTTTTAACATATATAAACCATCAGCTCTCTTGTTTGATGGGCTTAATACCGAGGTCTTACCTATTCTTATCAGCTTCTAACTCACCTTTTCTCACCCTTACTCACATCTACCCAAAATCTTTTCACTCTACTATACTTTCGCTTGCGACCTACACATATTTATTTATTCTACTCAGAACCTTCCTTTAACTTGCTAGCACCTTAGATTCCCTTTTGCACATTCTCCGCTATCTTTAAATGTAAATAATTACTTTTTCTGGTCGTTCTTCCACTTGCTACATGGATACTTGGCTTATCATAGTGCCCACGAACACTGGAATTCCCTGTAACTCGTATGCTCTCAAGTATCACCTTTGATGTTTTTTTTCCTTTTTTTTGTTCATTAGCCATGATAGGTGCCACTTTCTTATGGAGTGCATGCAATATTATAGTGAGACTGCTATTACAAGATCAAAGATCATTTCCTTTTTAGGTCACTATGCTTAGGTGGAAACCTTCTTCCTTATTTCCTCAGCTAGTCTTTCGTGGTAGTACTTAGGAGACCTTTTGGATCTTGTAAAGTTGTGATCTTGTTATACTGTATACTCGAAGGAATTTTTGATATTCTTACTCGCCTACAAACATCCTTACTTACATACCTCCGTGCCGTTGTGCTCGTAGGATTACTTGTAAAATCAGATTTTGATTATCTCCTTAGTGGCACCCTCCATTATTCCCGTAATACTTATACAATACCTTTAAATACCCCAACTCCTATCTGAGCATTTCTCAAGGTTTATGACGTCATATTTGCGAGACTGAATTCACTATATTAGGATTCACTATGTTTATCTTGCATGATCTGTTGATTCGTCTATAAACTCCTTTTAGCCATAACTGGGCTCTTCCTTAATCAAATCCCAAATACTTATTGGTCTATCCTCACATCAAGTTTTCGCGTAATCTTTCTTGGGTTATTTCCTTTGTTTTAACTTACCTCATGCACTGGCCTCTGATCTATCAATGACATTTCGGGCAGGAACCCTTACTTCCTTTCCTTGACGTTATGTTTGTATAATGCATTGATATCGTAGCATATCTGTAGGCTTTGAATAAGTACAATCTCATCCCTTTTTCACATTACCGCATTATTCTTCTACCACTCCATGATTAGTAGAACCACTAAATTCTGACTTCATGCCACATCACTCCATATTCCCCCTTTAGAGGAGTACTAAGAGCTGGAGCTACGACGATCTACCTATAGATATTTTACCTCTATATATTTGACGTCTTTGCACATCATCGATTACCCTTACTCTCTTTGTGGTAATGCTTTTTGTACCAAGGATAATAAAATTCCTTGCTCGCGAGGATGACACTTAGTGTAACTGGCGCACATAGTCCCTTAAGCTTAACTTTGCTCATATTGCTTGCTTTAGGGAAGCGACTTCCTGAATGACCATTAAAGGGCATTCTTTTGTCATCCATTCTATTATCGCCGGAACGCAACCTCTGAAATTCTCATGATGCCGACTATTATCATATCATTTAGTCCCTAGTTCACGTTTATTTTATCTTATTTACCAGCCCATACTGATTTCTACTACTCTGGGGGTATATCTTTTCCCGCTGGTAATCGCGTTAGAGTTGCGAACTTATTTCTCGAAAAGAAGATATGACTTTATGGCCTATACTCCTTTGTTGTTTCAAGGCCTGTCACTTCTCATCTTTTTCCTTCACTTAAGTATAGACTCTATAATTCTGTCATTTTCATCATCATTATTTTTCCACCGTTGTCATCCATGTGGACATCTTACTCATAATTCTTCATTAACTCTATTCTTATTTTCCTACTAACATTTATGTCTATCACTTTATTCTGAAAACATCAACAAGATATTCTTTTGCTTTTAGCTCCCCTTGCTTCATCTCACTGGCTCTTAGGGATGCTTAAAATTCTCTCTCCTAGGGACACGAGCCATGCTAAGGTAATATTTATCCCTTCAAGGCTTCCAGTGGCTATCTTTATAGTACTTATATCTAGCTATACTATTTTAGAGTGCGTCATCTGGGTATCTCACAAGGAGATTTATTAGCACATTTACATTATGCTTCAGAAATTGTCAACTAACACAAACAACCAATTCACCATTATGGGTTATCCTAACCCCAACCGGATCCTGATATCTCGTCCTTTTCTTAATCTACACATGTTAGCCCCCAATAGGGTATAACTGAGATGGGTATGGTCAATTATACATACTTCTGTTATTGTTGAGGGTAACCTACAATGCTTATATTTTTCTGCCGGAGATAAAAATATTGATAATATTTATTAACTAGGTGCCTTGTACCCTTCCCATCTTGCTCTTTTTACTTGTTGCAGCTTGTATCTATCTTTTGAATCTTTCATTGCCTTTAGGGGTGGATAGATATTCTTTGCCTTAAGGCTCCTTATCGAGAAGCTTACACTTCTTAGTACATACATGATCTACTGAAGACCTTATATTTACCCATCATATGCATCATGCAAAATCGAGCTCCTCTAACTCAACTCTTTCACAGCCATATACAATCTTTTACCAACCATCTTTTTAAATGTAGGTATCATTGTATTACGACTAAAGTCGAATTTAGGAGTTTGAATTATTACAACAGAGCTCTACCACACGATCTAGAATAAGAAAAAAGAGTGACAGTCTTAAATGCCCTGTAGCCTCCTGCTTATAAGTGTGGTTCACTACACACCCATAAACAAGACTCTACTAGACACAGCTTGTAGAATCCCTAGGACAGAACGGCTCTGATACCACTTTTGTCACGACCCGAATCAGAGGGCCGCGACGGGCACCCAGTGCTTTACTCAACCGAGTACCAACGTAACATATCTTTCTTATCATACTATCATGAGTAAATGAGCCAGAAAACCGGTCATGAGATAACAAGAATAAAATATAAGGGAATACAACATATGAAGACCCAAAATGATATACAAACTTATATTTGTGACATACGGGCCTATAGCCGACATGACCATTTGTAAACTCAAAACATAGGCTGACAAGGCCATACAAGTGTCCTTACACCTGACATCTATCTACAAGCCTCTAAGAGTACATAAAATCATAAAGATCGGGACAAGGCCCCGCCATACCAATCAATACATATCCAAAGCATACTGACCAACTAGGAAACCCCGGAGCAAGTGGAGTGCACCAACACCTTCGCTGAGATGATAGCCTACTAGGAGGACTGTCAACCTATCAATTAGAACCTGCGGGCATGACACGCAGCATCCCCAGGCAAAAGGGATGTCAGTACGAATAAAGTACCGAGTATGTAAGGCAGGAAAGCATAAACAAGAACAGTAATGTAAAGAGAGATACAGTAGATACAACCTGTAACATCTGAGTGCCTCTGGGGGCTACTAACATGAAATGCACAATACATATATATACAAACATTCGCCTCTGTGGGCATCATCATCATCATATCGTACCCGGCCTCAAAGAGGACTCGATAAAAACATACCCGACCATCATAAGGCTCGGTAGAATCATACCCGGCCAGTGGAGCTCGGTAAACCTAACTGATCAGTGGTTGCACAATAGGTGCCATACCCGGCCGACTATAGCGCAACTCGGTAGAGTAAAATAGATACATATATATAATGCATGCTCGACTTATGGAATCACGTTCTAACCTTTCGGAGTGATGTAAGGTCATTGCACCTTTGATTAACATTATGGACATCCCTACCATCAATATGAACCTTAGTGGGATTTATGGATCATACACACTTGTTTAGAATAACTTTATAAGGAAAGAACAACATGGACAACCTTAGTTTCTAGGAGTAGATCCGTTATGAATTAGCGTACCGTTTATGTTCATGTCACTTTAGATCATGCCAAAAGAAAGAAGTAAGTGCCTTAACATACCTTGTATATTCTTTCCCAACCTCAAGCTATGCAATTTCACGGCTCCTTAGTCTACAATAAGAGAAATGACACTCTCGTTATCGTTTAAGCGTCGTAACTATTATGTATCGACCACAACCTATTTTACAATGAAACGGACAGAACCTCCCCTATATATATGACTTCACACTAGTCAAAACAATCACAAACAACCCAACATACCCCTATCACTTCATACACAACACGACAACCATAATAGTGTCAACCAACCCGAAAATGTTACAACGAACGACCAACAAACAACCTTGCCATTATGTGGTGTTTCTCCATAACCTTCCTCCTCTCAACTCCATAAAAATAGTAGTAAAAGAGACAACCCAATACCAACATGAAACAGCCCAAAAATATTCCCACAAGTTCATCAACTCAAAAATAATTTTTCAGTTTACTTAAACACGTTTCGACTTGTCTTTTCTTTCAAATTGGGAAATACAACCAAAAGTACATCATTATACCTCTTATCCAATAAACCAGCCATGAATTCAACTTAAAAATAAGTTTACAACCAGCCAACCATTACACAAGAACAAACAACATACCATTCTTTCGAAACTAGCTAGGTCTATTCTTTACGATCGAGTTACAACTCACAAACTCATAGATAATGGAAGGAGAAGCATAAACTTACCTTGTACTGAGTATAACCCACGAAACCTGGTCCTTTTTCATCAAAAATAAGTTCCTCAACACGGATACAAGAAGGAGAAAGAGAAACTAGCAAGCTGTCCGGACTTTTCAGCACTAGAATCGCGTCGTAACACCCGGAATACCCTAGGGTTTGTGTGGGATTTTTGGGGAGGAGTTGCAGGGGTTCAATTAGGTTTTCTTGGTCTGACAGATAGGTGAAATAACTGAGTTTATAATCCCTTAAAATTCCCCTCTTGACCGACTTAGTTGAGGCCTCTCTTTTTGGCAAGTAGGTGATGCACCTACTTGTCACCTACTAGCTGCGCGATCTTGCGAAAATGCGAATATCTCTATACTCCAAGATCGTATTGATAAACGGTTTAATGAGTTGAAAACTAGACTCATAGAACTTAAATTCAATATGTAGATCATCCCTTGATTCAAAGTATGTTGGGAGAAAAGCTCAGCTACATTTAACCTAAGTTTTAACTCATTTTTGAATGTAACTTGTGATGACCTTTTCCAACTTTTGTTCCACAACTTGCTTGACTTAAAAACATAACACACGACTATCATACGACTAAACTAAATCATAACATAACCTCATCATCATGTTAATCACCTTTGTCTCACCCCAAAAGTATAGGTTATAACATTCCAAACTTGTCGACATTCGACGAAAATTATTTTCTTTAATTCATTTAGCGCCTAAGCTTTCCAACCCTTTTGGTACTCGTTATTCATGATCATAAAGATTTGCAACCTCCATTATAAAAGGATTAACTTACTTTACGTACTTTCAAAGTTGATCTCATTTCTGAGCTTACATCAATTGACTTACGGATACTCTAACATACGAAAACATAGGGTGTAACACTTTCGGGAATACTTGTACACACTTTTAATCCAAAACCTAAGCAAAAAAGAGCATAAAATAGGCTAGAATCCCTTGTTATCAACTCCCCCAAACTTACGCTTTTGCTTGTCTTCAAGCAAACAAAGTAATTCTCACCTCCTCAAGATAAAAGAAAGTGAAAATTCCAGCTGTCCTAAAGTAACCTCATCAAGAATCAATTGGGACTAACAATTATCCTCAACTCAAATGCATTATTAACAATACATAACCTTTTTAGCACCATGGCTTTAGTGCAACACAAAAGCATCAAGAGTTGACTCAACTCATCAAGGAAACTCTTTCTACTACATTGGTCATTGTGGAACCCGAACTCATACTCCTCGACTCTCCATATGCAAACCTCACTTTTCGATTATAGCACTCAGAACAAGGATTGTGGAAAACACACTCATCTCTCTCAAAGGAAGGTCACAAGTCCGGCTCTAAGTACCATTAGCTTGCCCCTTATGTGAGTCGCCACTAATATAAGCTCACTCAACTCAAGATCATATAGGGCTTTTGCGGAAATGTAATGATGCTTTTGGTTCAGGGTAGGATATATTAGTCTATGAAGGTTTCATCTTTTCTTAAGCACTTCATTTGCTTCATTTTGGCTCACATTTTCTTGACTCTTTGAGTCATTTACTTCTTCCTTAGGGGATATATTCATTTTCTTCAATTTGGATCAAGGAGAGCCTATAATCACTTCTCAAATCGAGCTACACTTAGGATTTCGCCTAGACAAATATTCGGGGCAAGTTCTAAACTTATTGGCACGGGACTTGGACTCGTAAATCAATAACTCACCACACAAGCTATAGGATTTCTAAAGAGACAAAGTCAGGGGCCCACAACAACCTTAGCTAAGATTTGAGCAACACAAATGGTTTCGAGAAATCACTCGATGATTGTTTAGTCAACACAAGAGTCTCAAGGTCATAACTATCACCATCTTATACCCACCAATTTGTTTTTAACCATAAGGTCAAAGGTAAATGTGTTAGGCCCAAGTGAAGCTTTGCTTGAGGCACTATTTCTTACTAGCTACTATCTACTCAAAAACGAAAAGAAAACAGACTTGAACCCTTAAGAAGGTTGTCATGCCATCCACCATCGGGAAGAGCCACCCGGTTCATACAAACTCCACCTTTGGAAAGAACCGTGTCATTAAGAAAACCAAAAGCTTATTGATCACAAAAACTTGTAAAATAAGAAGCTACGAACTGAAAAAGAAGCTATTAAATGAAATAAGAAGCTATGCTATTGAGGAAAATTGCAAAAGAAGTTATAAAGCAAAATACGAAAAGTAAACTGAATATGTACAACAGGGGATTTAGACAAATATACATAGCGGGGAATGAATATATACATGAGAAAAGTAACTCTATACACATACCGAAATTGAAAAATAACGAAAAGTAAGAAAATAAATGGTAAAGTTATATACATACCAAAAAGTGCAAAATAAATATAAAGAAAAATAGTATCATCATTACAAACCAACTATCAAATCATCAAAGTAGGACACCCCCTCAAATGAGAACTAGCATTGTCCTCAACGCAAAATAACCAAAAATAAGATCAAAAAGAGGGTTAGAGAGTAAAGAAAACTCCTTACGGGTTCTCTGTCTGCATGGGGTCCTGTGGCTGGGTCCCTAGATCACCTGGCTCGGGGGCCTGTGGCTGGCCTGAGGCACCTCCCTTAGGATCCTCCAGCTCAATCTCTACATCATCAACCCGAGGCATCACTCTCCTCCTCTTGGGATCTCCCTCAGTCTCCTACTCCTGAACCTGCTCTGTCTGAGCTGCTAGAAGATGATCCTGTAATAGTAGCTCTAATAGTAAGTCGCCAGCTGACTTCATCTTCTCCACCTCTCCCCTCAATTGCTTCACCGACTCCTTTGAGGTCCGAGTCTTTTTTAGCTTCTTTGTCTGCTTGCTCAGCTTCTTAAGTGTTTTTCCTTGATTTGCAAGAGCATCCATGATAAGCTTTTGGTTGTCCAGGAAATGGTCGTGTAACAACAATCCTACAACAGCATTATAAGCACTCCAAAGGAAAATGGAACAAAACAAATTATTCGATCAACGATCCAGAGTTGGTTATGTTATGAACGCACTTAAGGGTTTGGAGTTTTATATATGTAGCATATACAGCCGTAGAAGACTCTGGTATAAGTTAAAAGAATGAATTGAGCCCAGGGCGTAGACAAAGGATTGAGTTGTTAGAAGATTGTATCATGGATATTCCATAATGCCCATGAAAGGCTAAGGTTATAGCTAATACCATGAGCTACATATCGGAAGATAGCTTAAGCCGACATAAAGGCCGATCAAAAGAAGGAGAAAACTAAAGAGTTACATCATCCAAGTAAATTAGGAGTTTGATTATTGGACCCAGAAAAATAGAAACATTGTGATCGAGAACATTGCAGGATCTCCCTTAAAATCAGATGTATGAGAGAGATAGTATAACAACCATAGTCTATAATGGCTCTATTATAAAGCCAGTTAAAAACAAAAAAGTAACAGCCTCATAAGAAGTCAGTATGAAGCTCCCACCGGATTGTAGTATTATAATAGAGCTTCAAGTTATGTGAATTATACCTATATGGAAGGGAGGTTATAAAGGACATAGAAGGTATGATGCGATATTTTAATTAAGGTAAAAGTGAACAACATACGAGATACTCAAATGTAGAAAGTTGTGAATAGTCCATACTTCGGATAGAAGGCTCGAAGCGCGAGGATTCAATATCCAGGAATGATAGCGGTATCGTCAGTGGCATATCTCATAGCTTATGGTTTCTAGGTATCAAGGAGTCTAATTAAGACTGTAAAGAAGAGTTAAAGATGATGTGATGTCTCGCTTGATGTTCCAAAGTGACATAAGGAAACCTATAATACAAGAAAGTTGAAGGAAGGTTGCGAGTAATATAAATAAATATGGGTAGGTCGCGAGCTTAAGTATGGCAAAGTGACAAGGTTTTAGGAAGGCAAGAGTAAGGATACGAAAGGGCGATGAGAAGGTGATGAGAATGGATAAGTCCTCAGGATTAAACTCATGAAAACAACTGAGCTAATAGTTTCTCTAAGTCATAGAAAGCTCAGTATAGTCTGAATGAACTCAAAGGAGTCTAAGACTAATATCATTTGAAAGAGATGAGGGTGTAATTGTGGTAGATAAAGAATGACGTTTGGACCTTCGTTTGAATAATAATTTTGAAAAAAAAGAAGAGAAGGAGAAAAGATTTCACTGACGGCACGAGATTAGGATATCCCCCCATAAGGTGAATTACATTGAGACACTATGAAATACGATTATGGAAATCACTTCAAATATTCCTCAATGCAACGCAAGCCCTAGCGGCAATGTATTACGTAAGAAGTTTCAGGTCTTCAAGTAGAGGATTGTAGATCATCATTGAGGTGAATCAACAATAGACAGATACAAGTTACAAAATATAACATGATATTAGGCTATGATTCTTAAGACGAACGGTAGTGAAGGAGCATTAAAGGGCTGAGATTTATACCTAAAGGATATGCAACAAAAGTAACTGGGAGCTTGGTAAGCATACCTCAGTAATGATAAATTGAAGTAAAAATTATGGTATAGTATAACCCAGGTAGATGCAGTAAAGTCATATGAATGGATAACCAGATCTATGAAATAAGATATGGCCATATTCGCAAGTTCTATAAAGTATCGAGCAAAGAACTTCAGTATACCTATAGAGGCCCAGAGAGGCATCCTATTAAGCCCTGTATATACAAAGTGAGGCCTAGAGATTGACTAAAGGATAAAAGGAAAAAGTAAAGATGAATCACATAAGTGCACTTACAAAGCCAGGGCCATACAGGCTGCATGACAAGAGGTAGCAGCAGTTGCAAGATTAGAAAGATTTTGACCACAAGTCATGATATGAACAAAAAGACTAAAGGGGGGAATACCCTAGACTTTGGATTTATTCACAGAGCTTCTGCTTAAATGGCAAGAAGAGTATTAAGGTATTCACAAGAGCTATAAGTTACGAAAATAATAAGAGCATCAGTCAACATTCGATGACGAATGTTCTAAAGGGGGGAATGATGTTACGCCCCGCAATATTACATCGATATTGTGTCCCACAGTATTATATTACGACGATGTTATGCTCTGCAGTAATATATTGCGATGATGTTACCCTCTGCAGTAATATATTACGATGATGTTACGTCCTGCAGTAGTATATTACGATGATGTTATGCCTTCCAGTATTACATTACGATGATATCACACTTTGCAGTATTACGTTATGACAATGTTGCACCCAATAATATTACATTATGGTGATGTTACGCTTCACAGTATTAAGTTACGACGATGTTGCACCCTGTAGTATTGTGCGTTGAATTTGTCGTAAGGTAATTGACATCAGTCCAAGGAAAAGATTATTTGGAGATTATAAGAATTGTAAGTGATGAATAAATTCGTGAAGGTGAGAGAGGAAGCAAGTCGAAGAAAATGAATTTCGTTGAAATTTGGTAATTTGGGATAAAATACGGCTCGAGCTAAAATACCAGTATTTATGGACTAGTACCATACAAGGTACCACATGACCATGATAGTAAGGTGTATAAGGTATGTGAAAAGTGAGTAGTATTTTAAGAAAGTGGAAATAATTTTTAATTATGCGGGTAATTGGTTGATTATTGGGTAACAGGACATTACCTAGTTAACTAATAAATGGATAATTTTTTTGGATAAACCTTATAAAAACATCAACGTAGCAGCCCCCCCCCATTGTAATTAATGACTCACTAGTCATGACTATAAGATGTCAATAGTTGGGAAAGTCTTTGGCCAAGTAACCCTTATCAAGTGGAGCCCACAACACTATAATAAGGAGCCTTTCAAATTCCTTCATTCATTAAGGAAAGAGATAGTATGGATCTACTGAAATTTACATGAATATTTCATTAAGTTGGACATTTCATTAAGTTGGACATGAAATCATAAGGATCTGCTTTCAACATTAGTTGGATTTCTACATGAATATTTCATTAAGTTTCAAATGGAGAAATGCTTACATCTAATCTACATGGCAACATGAGTTACTGTGATAGCTTCAACATTTCATATGAAGGTTATTTAATACAATAGCAATGGGATTTTGCGATTCTAAGGGAGTACGGTGAAATCTTTCTCAAGAATATCATACGGATTCTTCCCTACTTTGATCCGCCATTATGTGTTTCGTCACAATTGGCGTATAACAAAAGGATTGCCAATAGAATTGGTTCAGATGTGTTAAGGCTATCCCTTCTTTCTTTTGGCATGATCCATACGATACGAACGAAACGTGCAAATGCACAAATTCCATGAATGACTCTATTCATAGAAGTATTAGAGATATCTATGTTCTTGAATTTCCATTTGTCATAATATTTTATCATCTGTTCATGGGTATCAGAGAAATACGAAAGTTGAAAAGAGTTTACTTTATAACATTACTCAAAGGCAAAATGGTCTTATGACGCTCCAAAAGATTCTATTAACGTACTTTTCATGCATTGCATTCATTTACATTGACCTGTGACCAGATGGCATTATATACGCGTATATATGTATGTATATATATGTATATGGGATATGGGAAAGGTTATGACATTATATACACACCACCACCTGATCAGCTAGTATACGTTGATGATTTTGCCCACAATGGGCAAGATGATATGATGGGATGCCCTCAGAGACTGATGATGTTATGAGACATGTACCTATGCACAACATGGAATTCATACGCATATGCATGATGTAATAATTATTTCATTATTTACAAAGTTTTTAGATTTACAGGTGGAGTCATTTACTCTATATTTCCTCCATGTCTGTTATGTGCTTATTTATATACCTTATATACTTAGTACATCATTCGTATTGATGTCCCTTTTGCCTGGAGATGCTGCGTTTCTTTCCCACAAGTCCAGATAGACAAGTCGAGAGATCTCTAAGTAGGCTATCAATTCAGCGGAAAATGTTGGTGCGCTCCATTTGCTTTGGAGTTACGTGTTTGGTTAGTATGATTTAGATGTGTATTCTTTGGTATGGTGGGACTCTGTCCCGACCTTTATGATATTTATGTAATCTTAGAGGCTTGTAGACATATGTCAAGTACGCGAAAGATGTACGGCTTTGTCGGCCTATGTTTTGAGTTTATAAAGGATCATGTTGGCATATTAGGCCCGTATATCATGTGTATATGATGATGTAATAAGAAAGATGTGTTACGTTGGTACTCGTTTGAGTAAGGTACTGGGTGCCCATCGCAGCCCATCGGTTTGGGTCGTGACATTCTGCACCTTAGTCACAAATGTGCCCTTTTTGATGTGGGAGGCATTGGCGTAGAACTCCTTGATTAGGTGTTCATTAGCATCTGGTACCTTGCTAGTGAAGTATTCACATCCTACTCTTTCATTGAAATGCTGCTTTACATTGGGGTTGTAGGGTAGAAGATCCCGCTCTATGAACTGACGCTCATGTATGAGTGGCTTCTGAGGCCACCACTTCTTGAATTTGTGATATGCCAGCTCACTAAAAAACCTCTGGTGCCACACCTCTGGTTTCTCTTGTTCTCTCCAAGCCTCCAGTCTGGGTATCCCCCCTCTCCTGTGATCTGGTACCTCAATATCTACATCTATGGGATCCTGTTCAGGTGACGAACCTGTAGGTGAGGCTGAAGCTGAGGACTCATCACTCTCCGCTGAGCTATCAGACGATTCAGAAGAAACATGAGCAGTAGGAGAGGCTGGGGGTATAGGCTCGTCTGTCAATCTAAATCTCCCCGGGAAGTCTGGTACATGTATGGGTACAGAGCTACTCTCTGAGACCTCCCGGGAGGGAGCATACCCACTCCCTTCGGAGTGGGATGTAGCTTTGTTTGTAGCTTTGATATTTTTCCTCATTTTCCCAATTGGTTTCCGTACTGCTGGGATTAACTTAATTTGTCCTTGTCCCTTACCCCGGTAGGACTCTACTTTCCCTTTTTGTTTCTTACTGACACCTCTAGATTTAACCATTGTCTACAAACATAATCAGTGGAAAATTGTTAGTACTGGTGCTAGAAGAAGCAGTGAAGAAAAGCAGAAGAATAGTTGACAGTGCTTGAAAAAGTTGCAGACCGCTGAGAGCAAAAATGCAGCGGCAGCGGAATGCATACCACTGAGAGCGGACAATGCAGCACGGCCGCGGAGGTGTGGGGATCAGACTACCCAACCTCTGATTCTATGGTACCGCTGGGCGCGAATAATTAGGCGCAGCCGTAGAAGTAGCACCGCTGTCCGCAAAAAATTAACCGCGGTTGCGGACCCTTATTATGGGATTCTCTGAACATGCGCACCACTGATTGTGGAAAAGCTCCGCTGCCGCGGAATTCAAAAATGACCTGCATTTACCTAGGGTTTAAAATTTTTCATGCATGTATCAATATCATCTACATTGTTAACCCCACTAGGTATTCATTAACTAATCCTAACTATCTAAGCCTAATTTAATTAACACTAATGTGCCCTAAGTTAAAATTAAAAGAAAAAGAAGGAGAAGTAAAAACTAACAGTTAAAAGAATAACAAGTACAAAGTTAAAGAATAATAAAGGAATGAAATAACCAGATGTGTAATGTGTGATGAAAATGGACTCTGATTTTGTATTTTGGGAAGACTAGGGCTTAGATGAACAGTGCAAGTTTTGCTTTGAGAGAGAAAAGATCGAAAAGGGTAAAAGACTTAATGATCTCCTATTTATAGAAAATACCCTGGGACCCACAATACTTACCTGGCGCGACTGCAAAAAAGCACCGGGGTCCACGCTGAAGATGAACAGAAGGCCTACTGGATTGAAACACTTGCTGAGAGCGGAAAATGGTACGCGACCGCGGAAAGTCATCGCTGACCGCGAAAAAATGTATCGCGGACACGGATGAAACTTCAGAGAAGCCTCATTTTGGAATTTTCAATCCCACGTCTGCCATCAAATTCTGCCTCCGCGATATGGCCACCACTGACAGCGAAAAATGGAGCACTATCAGCGGTCCAACTTTAGAGTGTTGCAACATTTTTCCAGCTTAACCCTGCACTGCATCAAACATTCCTACACAAATCTCACAACCAGTTAACAAATCTTATATTAAGAAGAAAATCAAAAAGAAGAAAAATACATGGGTTGCCTTCTAATAAGCGCCTGATTTAACGTCGCGGCACGACACAGGTTACCATCAATCATTTGAGATGGATCATTGCCACCACATGGCTATCATCAAACTTTCCAAGATAGTGCTTCACTCTATGCCCATTAACTCTGAAGATTTTACCATTTTTGTTCTTCATATCAAGAGCACCAAACAGAGTTACAAGCACCACCTTAAAAGGTCCACTCCATTTAGACTTGAGCTTTCCCGGAAACAGTCGTAACCAGGAGTTGAATAAGAGAACCAAGTCACCTTTCTTGAATTCCTTGCTATGGGCATACTTGTCATGTAAGTACTTCATCTTGTCCTTATACAAGGATGAGTTGGAATAGGTATCAAATCGGAACTCATCAAGCTCATTGAGTTGCTCACTTAGAGATTTGCTGCAACATCCTATTCAATATTTAACTTTCTCAAAGCCCACATGGCCTTGTGCTCTAACTCAATCGGTAGATGGAAAGCTTGCCCAACCACCAACCGGTACAGAGACATACCAATCAAAGTCTTGTAAGTAGTCCTGTAAGCCCACAAAGCATCATCTAGTTTCTTTGACCAGTCAGTCCTATTTGCATTGACAGTCTTTGACAATATGCTCTTAATCTCCCTGTTGGAGACCTCAACTTGCCCACTAGCCCGAGGATGGTAAGGAGCTGAAACCTTGTGATTGACACCATACCTTGCAAGCAAAGTGTCAAATGCCTAATTGCAGAAATGTGAACTCTCATCACTGATGATTTCTCTAGGAGTGCCAAACTGATTAAAGATATTCTTCTTTAGAAAAGCCACCACACTCCGGGCCTCGTTGTTGGTTAAAACCATGGCCTCAACCCACTTGGAAACATAATCAACGGCCACCAGAATGTACGTGTTACCACATGAACTCACAAAAGGTCCCATGAAGTCGATGCCCCACACATCAAATATGTCAACCTCAAGAATAGTGGTGAGAGGCATTTCATCCTTCTTTGAAATTCCACCAGCTCTCTGACACTCATCACATCTCTTCACAAGCTCACCCGCATCCTTGTACAATGTAGGCCAATAAAATCCACATCTAAGCACCTTAGAAGCTATCCTCGCCCCACTATAATGACCACTATAGGGAGAGGAATGACAAGCATCAAGAATACTTATTTGCTCCTCTTCCGTAACACATCTATGGATCACACCAGCATTACAAATTTTAAACAAATAAGGCTCATCCCAATAGTAGTCCAAGCTATCCCGTTTAAGTTTCTTCCTTTGGTTAGAAGAGACCTCACACGGAACAATGTCGGTCACAAGAAAGTTGGCAACATCCGCGACCAAGACATGCTATTCACATATACGGAGATGAGTTGCTCATCAGGGAACGAATCATTAATTTCGCGGCCATCACAAGGCCTCCCCTCCTCCTCCTAGCGGGACAAGTGGTCTACCACTTGGTTTTCACTTCCTTTTCGATCAACAATCTCAAGGTCAAACTCTTGAAGCAATATAACCCATCTCATCAACCTAGCTTTGGAATCCTTCTTTGTCATCAAGTAGCGGAGTGCTGCATGGTCAGTATGAACTATCACCTTGGCACCCATGAGATAAGGCCTAAACTTCTCCATTGCAAACACAATTGCTAGCAACTCTTTTTCCGTCACCGTGTAATTCACTTGAGCATCATTCATTGTCTTGCTTTCATAATACACTGGGTGAAACATCTTGTGTACTCTTTGACCCAATACTGCTCCTACCGCAACATCACTTGCATCACACATGAGCTCAAAAGATAAGCTCCAATTCGGTGCGATAATAATGGGAGTGGTTGTTAATTTGTACTTGAGAAGTTCAAAAGCTTTCATACATTCCTCATTAAACATGAACTTTGCATCCTTTTCAAATAATTTGCACAAAGGATTCACTACTTTAGAAAAGTCTTTGATTAATCTTCGGTAGAAGCCCGCATGCCCAAGAAAACTCCTAACCCCCTTGACTGAAGTAGGAGGAGGAAGCTTTGAAATCACTTCAATTTTTGCCTTGTCCACCTCAATACCGTTCTTTGAGATCTTATGGCCGAGGACAATTCCTTCCTCGACCATAAAGTGGCATTTCTCCCAGTTAAGCGCTAGATTTGTCTCCTCACATCGGGCCAACACTTTGTCAAGATTCTTCAGACACTCATCAAAAGAGTCACCCACAACACTAAAATCATTCATGAACACTTCCAAGAAGTCCTTCACCATGTCGGTAAATATAGCCATCATACACCGTTGAAAGGTAGCCAGTGCATTACACAAACCAAATGGCATCCTAGAAAATGCAAAGGTGTCATACAGACATATGAAGGTGGTTTTCTCCCGATCTTCCGGAGCAATCAAAATCTGGTTGTAACCTGAGTACCCATCTAAAAATCAATAGAATACACACCCAGTAAGTCTATCCAGCATCTGGTCAAGAAATGGCAATGGAAAATGATCCTTACAGGTCACTTTATTCAACTTCTGGTAATCCATTAACACCCTCCATCCGGTGACAATCCTGGTGGGAATCAACTCATTTTGTTCATTGGTGACCACAGTCATACCACCCATCTTCGGCACACATTGCATCGGAGAAGTCCAAGAACTATCCGAGATAGGGTATGTGTATCAAGCCACTTGATCACCTCCTTTTTAATGACCTCTTGCACAGCCTCATTCAACCTCCTTTGATGTTCCACGGAGGGCTTGGCATCATCCTCAAATATAATCTTGTGCGTGCAAAAGGCGAGGCTTATTCCTCGAATATTAGCTAGAGTCCATCCAATTGCCTTCTTTCTTCTTTTGAGCACCTCCAATGTGGCATCTACTTGCACGTTAGTAAGACAAAAAGAAATAATAATAGGTAAAGTTGAACTAGGGCCCAAGAATTCATACCTGAGGTATGAAGGCAAAGTCTTCAACTCAAAAATGGGAGGTTCCTCGATTGAGGGCTTTGTTGGCAGAGTCTTTCTGTTCTCATGATCCAAAGAAAGCTTATGAGGCTCATAAGAATAAGAACCCATTCCGTGCAAAGCATTGACACGCTCCTCCTGACCTTCATCCTCATTGACATCAAAGTTCAACAATACCGCTTCTAAAGGATCCTCCACATTGACCATGGCACTAGTATCATCAACTATAACCTCCGTGACAAGATCCATAAAAGAGCAAACCTCAGTACTATTCGGCTGCCTCATTGATTTGCACACAGGAAAGACAACTTTTTTGTCACCCACCTGGAAGGTGAGCTCCCTTGCTTTCACATCAACCAATGCCTTCCCAGTTGCTAGGAAAGGCCTTCCCAATATTATAAGCACCTCACAGTCGACTTCGCAGTCAAGAATCACAAAATCGGCTGGCAAAATAAACTTGTCCACCCGGACAAGAACATCATCAATAATACCAAGTGGCCTCTTCATTGATCTATCCGACATTTGCAACCTCATTGAAGTAGGTCTCGGTTGACTAATACCCAAAGTTTTGAACACGGAGTAAGGCATAAAATTGATACTTGCCCCCAAGTCACACAATACCTTTGCAAAATCTGCACTCCCTATGGTACATGGAATGATGAAAGTGCGAGGATCTTCAAGCTTTGGAGCCATCAAGTGCACAATTGCACTTACTTGGTGAGTCATTTTGATGGTCTCACAATCCATAGATCTCTTTTTAGTCACCAAGTCTTACATAAACTTGGCGTAACCTGGCATTTGCTCAAGAGCTTCCACCAAAGGAACATTGATCGACAAGCTTTTCATCATCTCAATAAACTTCTTAAATTGGTTTTCATTCTTTTGCTTCGCAAGTATTTGAGGATAAGGTGGAGGAGGCCTTGGCAAGGGAGCCTTAGCCTTGGGCACTACCCTTTCCGGCATGTCTATCACGTGATCCCTAGACGGGTTCACGTCACTTTGAGTCTCCACCTCACTCTCATGAATATCAATTCTTACTTTTGCATTTAAATTCTCTTCACTCACTTGCTCATCAACTATAAGAACATCATCATCCTGTACTTCAACCTCATATCTCACAACTTCCTTTTGCTTGGAGGTATTCACTTTACCACCTCGACCACTTCTTGTGATCACCACTATTGCATGCCCGATATTGTTCCCACCCTTCGGGTTTACTACCGTCTCACTAGGTAGAGCCCCCTTAGGGCGAGTATTTAAAGATTGCAAAATCAAGCAAAGTTGAACCTCCAAATTTCGGATTGAAGTATTGTGGGATGCCAACTAAGCATCAGAGTCGGCATTCTTTTTCATTATTTGTTCAAACATCATCTCGATCCTTCCCATATCATTGTTTGACGAGCTAGGACCTTATGACGGAAATAGATGCAGATTGTTTGGTTGTTGATACATCGGAGGTCTTTGAAAGCCTTACCCCCAATTCCCTTGATTTCCATTATTCCAACCCCCTTGGTTGTTATTTCCTCCCCAATTGTTGTTGTTGCCACTCCAGTTGCCCTGTTTGTTCAGGTTTCCCCAATTTTGATTGTTGTACCCCTAGTTTCCATTTCCTTGTCGGTTTTGATTCCCCCAATTTCCTTGGGATATCCACTGTTGTTGTTGGTTAGGAGCATTGCCCCTTTGTCCTTGATAATTGTTCACGTACTGGAGTTCTTCACTTTGCTCATCATACCCATCATCTTGGTTGAAACCACCGCTACCTTGGTCATATTGATTCGAACTTCCTTGACTTTATTGACCTCTTTGTCGCCTCTTGTTAACCAACATGTTTACACCTTCCATAGCATTTACTTGTCTTGGGGATTGAACTTATTGCAACTAAGCTTTAGCCAACTGGTTCATTGTTATAGTCAACTCTACTATTGCCTGGCCATGGTCATGGTGCTCTTTGTGCAGGTGAATGACAGTGGGATCATCCCGTGGCACATTAGCTCGACTTTGCCAAGTTGAGGAAGTATCGGCCATCTCATCAAGAATATCACAGTCCTCAGCATAAGGCAACTTCATAAATTACCCCTTGCTAACTGGTTTACCATACATTGATTGGTCGTATTTATACCCCAATAAAATGTCTGTTGAATAATTGCTTCAGTCATATCATTGTTGGGGCATTCCTTGACCATAGTTCTATATCTATCCTAGATCTCATGAAGGGACTCATTTGGTTCCTGTTTGAATGCTAAGATTTCATCCCTCAATGCAGCTATATGTCCCGGTGAGAAAAATTTGGCTATAAACTTATCGGCCAACTCATCCCACGTAGTGATGGAATGATTGGGGAGTCTCTCGAGCCAGTTCAAAGCTTTCCCTCTAAGTGAGAAAGGGAACAATCTCAGTCTCAATGCATCCCCCGACACATTAGTTTGTTTGCTTCCCCAGCAGGTATCCACAAAGCCCTTTGGATGTTTATATGCATTCTGATGGGGAGCACCTGTGAATTACCCTCGCTGATCCAATAAAGTCAACACCACATTTATAATCTTGAAATTGCCCGCCCAGATCCGAGGTGAGACAATTGCACTTGCGTACCCTTCATTTAGAAGCACCCGAGGAGCCACTCTTGGAGAAGCTTGGGGAGGGTCTGGAATGTTAGCATTGGCCTGGCGGCCTCTTCTTTGAGCTTGAGGTACTAGAGGTACCCCATCTTCACCATTATCCTCTACCTTCTCCCCTGGGATAGCATTTCCAAGATTATTGTTGTTTTCCATTTTGTACCTGAAACTCAAGTTAGTAAAACAGAAGGAAACTATTGTTGTAGGCAAACTCCGCTAATGGCAGGAACTGATCCCAAGAACCTCCAAAGTCAATAACACAGGAACGGAGCATATTCTCCATAAGTGCGAGGTAAATTGCGTACCTCGATCAGAAATGATAAACACGGGCACGCCATCGAGACGATCGGTCTTACAGATATAAATCTCTCCAACCGCTCCGAAGAATAGGAAACTACCACATGAATGAAATGTGCTGGCTTAGTCAGCCTATCCATAACAACCCATACTGCGTTGAACTTCCTCTGAGTCCGTGGGAGTCCAACAACGAAATCCATAGTGATACACTCCCACTTCCACTCAGAAATCTCAATCTTTTGAAGCAAACCACTAGGTCTTTGATGCTTGTACTTTACCTGCTGACAATTCAAACATCGAGCTACATATGCAACAATATCCTTTTTCATCCTCCTCCACCAATAATGCTGTCGCAAGTCCTGATACATCTTAGCGGCACCCGCATGAATAGAGTACCGAGAACTGTGGGCCTCCTCTAGAATCAACTCACGAAGTCCATCCACATTGGGCACACAAACATGACCCTACATCCTCACAACTCCATCATCTCTAACTGTAACCTGCTTGGAATCTCCGTGCCGCACTGTGTCCCTAAGGACAAGCAAATGAGGGTCATCACACTGCCGATCTCTAGTACGCCCAAATAATGAAGACCGAGCGACTGTACAAGCTAGAACACAGCTGGGCTCAGAAACATCCATCCTCATGAACTAATTGGCCAAAGCCTGAATATCTAAAACAAGCGGTCTCTCACCGACTGGAATGTACGCAAGGCGGCACCTACTAGCTGACTTCCTACTCAAAGCATCAGCCACCACATTGTCCTTTCCGGGATGATACAAGTTGGTGATATCATAGTCTTTCAGTAGCTCCAAACACCTTCTCTACCTCAAATTGAGCTTCTTATGCTTGAACAAATACTGCAAACTCTTGTGATCCGTGAATATCTCACACGACACACCATATAAATAATGCCTCTAAATCTTCAGTGTGTGAACAATGTCTACTAGCTTCAAATCATGAACTAGGTAATTCTTCTTGTGAATCTTCAACTACCGCGAAGCATATGCAATAACCTTGCCATTATACATCAACATGGCACCAAGTCCAACACGAGATAAGTCACAATATACTGTATATGGCCCTAAACCTGTGTGCAATACCAACACCAATGCCGTAGTCAAAGCTATCTTAAGCTTCTGAAAGCTCGCCTCACACTTATCCGACAATTTGAACGGGGCACCCTTTTGGGTCAACCTGGTCATCGAGGCTGCTATCGATGAAAACCCCTCCACGAACCGACGGTAATAACCCGATAAACCCAAGAAACTTCGGATAGGTGATATGGGTCTAGGCTAGTCCTTGACTGCCTCAATCTTCTTAGGATCCACCTGAACACCCTTTGCTGATACAACGTGACCCAAGAATGCAATTAAACTCAATCAAAACTCACGTTTCAAAAACTTAGCATATAACTGGCTATCTCTAAAAGTCTGAAGAACGGTCCGAAGATGATGCTCATGCTCCTCCCGATTGGGGAGTAGATCAAGATATCATCAATGAAAACTATCACAAAGGAATCTAGGTAGGGCTTGAATACTCGGTTCATAAAATCCATAAATGTTGCTGGGGCATTTGTCAACCTAAACGACATCACTAGAAACTCATAAAGCCCGTAACGAGTGCAAAAAGTTATCTTAGGGACATCGGCTGCCCTAATCCTCAACTGATGGTAGCCAAATCTCAAGTCAATCTTTAAAAACACTTTGGCACCCTTCAAATAAGTCATCAATCTTCGGTAATTAATACTTGTTCTTGATGGTGATTTTGTTCAACTGCCGATAATCTATGCACATCCTCATCGATCCATCATTTTTCTTTACAAACAACACCGGTGCACCCCAAGGTGAGACACTAGGCCTAATGAAGCCCTTATCAAGCAAATATTGCAATTGCTCCTTCAATTCTTTCAACTCTGGCTGGGCCATACGATATGGCGGAATAGAAATGGGCTGAGTGCCCAGAGCCAAATCCATGCAAAAGTCAATATCCGTGTCGGGTGACATTCTCGGCAGGTCTACAGGAAATACCTCCGGAAACTCATGAACAACTGGTACGGAATCCATAGAAGAAACCTCCGCACTGGAATCCCAAACATAAGCCAAATAAGCCAAATACCCCTTCTCGACCATATGCCGAGCCTTCATATAAGAAATAACCCTACTGGTAGAATGACCATGAGTCCCTCTCCACTCCAATTGAGGCAACCCCGGCAAGGCTAAGGTCATGGTCTTGGCGTGACAGTCCAATATAGCATGATAAGGTGCCAACCAATCCATCCTCAGGATAACATCGAAGTTAACCATATCGAGAAGTACGATGTCTACACGAGTCTCCAAACTCCCAATAATAACCACACACGAGCGATAGACACGATCTACAATAATAGAATCACCCACTGGTGTGGACACATATACAAGAGCACTCAAAGAATCACGAGGCACAACTAAATGCATAGCAAAATAAGATGATACATAAGAGTATAAAGACCCTGGATCAAATAGAACTGAAGCATCTCTACTTCAAACTGACACTGTACCTGTGATAACGACATCGGATGCCTCAGCCTCAGGCCTGGCTGGGAAAGCATAACATCGGGGTTGGGGCCCACCACTCGGAACTACATCCCTGGGATGGCCTCTGGCTAGCCTCCACCTCTAGCTACCTGACCTCCACCTCTAATACCTCGGCCTCCACCTCTAGTTGCATGACCCCTACCTTTAGCTGTCTGAGCATGCGGTGGAACACCAGGTGTCGAAACCATGGCATGAGAACCCTGATGCTAAGAACTGCTCGATGCTCAAGGGGAAAATCTAGCAATGTGCCGTAGATCGCCACTAGTATAACAAGACCTCGGCTGCTGAGATTGCTGACCCTGAAACTGACCCTGACGGCCTGAGTAACCACCCTGAAAACTCTAAGGTGGAGGTGCACTGATAGGATCTGGTGGTGCACTATAGGGTAGCTAATAAAAATACTCTATATGAGGGTCACGACCACCTGGAGCACCATGAGAAGCCTGACGTGCTGAATGAAACGGCCTGGGAGGATAGCCCCTACCAAAAGAATCCCTGCCTCCAGATGAGGCACCACTGAACCTATTAGAATGACGAGGCCTCTTATCAGACCCCTGACCGCTCCCCTGAGCTAGAACTACCTCAACTCGCCTAGCCACATTGGCCGCCTCCTCAAAAGAAATCTCGTTCCCTGTCTCTGTAGCCATCTGCAATCTGATAGGATGAGCGGGGTACCTCAATGAACCTTTTCACCCTTTCTCTCTCGGTGGGAAGTATAAGATGAGCATGACAGGCCAAATCAATAAATCGGGTCTCGTACTGAGTGACAGTCATAGAACCCTGCTGAAGATGCTCGAACTGCCTACGGTAGTCCTCACTTTGAGTGATAGGAAAAAACTTCTCCAGAAATAGCTGAGAGAACTGATCCCAAGTCAAAGTAGGTGACCCAACTAGTCTAGCCAAACAAAAGTCCCTCCACCATTTCTTGGCGGAACCTGACAAACAAAAAGCAGCAAAGTCGACCCGATTGGTCTCCACTACCCCATGTTCCGCAACACCTCGTGAAAACTGTCTAGATAGTCCTGGGGATCCTCTGAAGATGTAACTCCATAAGTAGTGGTGAAAAGCTTAGTAAACCTGTCCAATCTCCACATAACCTCAGAAGATATAACTGATCCATCATCGGTCTGTGCTGCAATACCCAACAGAACTACCCCAACTAGCTGAGCTACTCCCACTGGCTGGGCGGCTGGAATCTGAAACTGAGGAGCCATCTGCTCTAGAGTATGAGTAGTGGGAGTCTAGGCTCCTCCCCAGCCTGAGAGATGGCTGGTCTACAGGAAATGTGCCAGTCTGAGCTACGCCCTCTATAAGGCCCACTAGATGGAATAAAGCATCCTGAAGTACCGGAATAGCGATGAACCCCTCTGGAACCTAAGTTGGCACTACTGGAACGGTCTGGGCTAGAGCCTCTTCCTCAAACTCTACCCGAGGCTCCGCCGCTAGTGATGTTGCTCGAGCTCTAGGCTGAGCCTTGTTGCTGCCTCGGCCTCTAGCACGGTCTCGGCCTCATCCTCTACCCCTCATAGGAGCTGCCGCTGGGGGCTCGGGATGCTGATCAGCTGATGAAGCGGTACGTGTTCTCGCCATCTGCATAAGAACATAGTAGAAGTTCAATTAGCATTGAGAAATCAAATCGCACGACAAAGAAGAATAGAAGTGAAGTTGTTCCTAAACTCTGTAGCCTCTAGGGGATAAGCACAAACGTCTCTGTACCAATACCTCAGACTCTACCTAGCTTGTTCATGAATTGCAAGACCTAGGAAACCTAGTGCTCTAATACCAACTTGTCACGACCCGGATCTCCTACCATCGGGATCGTGATGGACACTAACTCTTAGAATGCTAGGCAAGCCAACTGATATAGGTCTAATACATTAATCATTAACCAAACAGTAATTAACAAGAATTGAAACTAAACATTTATGAAGTGCAGAAATCTTTAAAACAGTTTAAAACACTAATACATGACTACCCAAACGATCTGGTGTCACAATCCACGAACTTCTAAGAATTTTCTACTAACACTGATTTAAAAGAAATACATCTATTCTCGAAATGAAAGACAACAGGAAACTAAGATAGAGGGAGGGGGACTCCAGGATCTGAGAACACCGACAGATCTACCTTGGGTCTCCTGGTGGACTAAAGGCAGCAACCCAACTCTACTCACGAGGTCCGGCATCAAAATCTACACCGAAAGTACAGAGTGCAATATTAGTACACCCTACCCCATGTACTGGTAAGTGCCAATCCTAACCTCGGCGAAGTAGTGACGAGGCTAGGACACGATAACCATATAAACATGTGCAGTTAAATCATATACGAGAAAGTAATGATAACAACAATTTAACAGATAATAACGGGAAGGGGGAAAATCATGCTGAGGGGGAAATATCAAGTTCTGGAAAACAATATAATAAAGAAACAAAGTAAATATCATGCTTTGAACCAACAGAAACAATAACACAACAATATATGCACAACATCAATCTTCGTGCTTTTACTCTCGTCCTTACCATAAGAAATAGCAGAAAAGGCACGGCATCACCCTTCATGCATTAACTCTCTCATAATCATGGCACGACATCACCCTTAGTGCATTAACACTCTCAGAATATTACACGACATCATCCTTCGTGCATTAACACTCACTCACAATATCGTGCATGGTATCACCCTTCGTGCTTTACACTCTTCCTCACTCAAACAATAGAAATAATAACATCCCGGCAAGGGAATCAACAATAAACAATCTCGATCCAACATTTAACTTCACAATATAAATCTCAACTTGAGTCAATACTCAACCAATATCCAAAATAGGGAAAAACATAATAAAACTTATTTAACATGAAAAATTAACCAGTAAAAGCATGAATAGTACGTATAAAGGAAAAACAACAGTCACAAGTATAAGGCTCACTCGCATGCTATGACTCAACAACGACGTTTAGATACTCGTCACCTCACCTATACGTCGTACTCAACAACCTAACACGTAGAAAATACGGAAACAACACCTAATCCCTCAATATAAGGTTAGCCACGACACTTACCTCGATTTCAAAGCCAAACTCAAGCCTCAAATACCGCTTTTCCTTTAGATTCCACTTCCAATCCACTCATATCTAGTCACAATTAACTCATATCATTAATTATTGCTAAAGGAATCAACTACACTACATAAATTTAGTTTTCTCAAATTTTTCCCTAAAATGTTAAAAACCAACCTCGCGCCCGCTTGGTCAAAACTGGAGGTTCGAACCAAACCCGCTCACCTATTCACCCATGGGCCCAAATATGCAATTAGTTTTGGAATCTGACCCCAAATCGAGGTCTAAATTCTCATATTTATAAAATCTCCAATTCTCCTAAAATCCCTAATCTCTACCCTTAAAGAACAAGATTTAGACCTAGAAATCTAATTGGTGTTGATGTAAATTGAAAGGAATGAGTTTTGAACACGAACCTATAATTTTGTGTTGAATCTCCTCTTCAAAAATCACCCAAGGTCGAGTTCTATGGGAGAAAATATGAAATTTTGGTCTAATCCCGTGCTGGTTCTGTTTTTAAATTCGCTGGACAGACCTTCATCACGTTCGCGAGAGGCCTGTCGCGATCACGATACACAGCGGCCTAAGGCCTTCACGTTCACGAGTCCATCTATGCATTCGCTTAAGGCAATTCCCCCCAAGCCATCGCATTCGCGACCCAGTGGTCGCATTCGCGAAGTGTACCACCCCCAGTGCTTTGCGTTCGCGTCCAGTCCTCTGCGTTCGCGGAGAAGAAATTTCTCCCTCAGAAAAATTTACACTTTGCAATCGCGAAGCACAAAATACATATGCACCTACAACAGCAAAACAACAGAATTCTCTAAGTCCAAAACATCCCGAAACCTATCCGAAACTCACTCGAGCCCACGGGGCTCCAAACCAAACATGCACACAAGTCTAAAAATATCATACGGACTTGCTCGTGCGATCAAATTGCTAAAATAACACCTAAAACTATGAATTTAGCATCAAAATCAATGAAATTCTCAAGAACACTTAAAGTTTCTATTTTCACAACCGAGAGTCCGAATCATGTCATATAAACTCTATTTGTTTTTACCAAATTTCACAAACATAATGTAATTATCATATTAAACCTGTATGGGCTCCGGAACTAACATACGGGCCCGATACCAACAAGATCAAACATTATTCCATTTTTAAAAACCATTATATTTTCAGTTAAATAATTTTCTTTAAAAATTCATTTCTCGAGCTAGGGACCTCGAAATTCAATTGCGGGCATACGCCCAAGTCCCATATTTTACTACGAACCTAGAGTCAAATCACGTGTCCGGGTCCGTTTACTCAAAATATTGACCGAAGTCAACTTAAATCAATTTTTAAAGCCAAAACTTAGAATTTTCTCAAATTTTCACATAAAGGCTTTCCGGAAGCGCGCTCGAACTGTGCACGCAAATCGAGAAAAAAGAAAATGAGGTCTTGAAGGACTCGGAACCCCGAATTGGGTTCTAAAATATGAGATGACCTTTTGGGTCATCACATAAAGGGTAAAGATTTGTGAGACCATAAAATTTGTGTGGCTATAAAACTTTTCATAATATAATAAAAATTTTAAAACTAAATTATTTTTAAATATAAAATATATTATTCTTTTCATGATGGACTAATAAAATGAAAGTATGTCATATATAAATTGCACTTCTCATAGTAATATGATTAAAATATATTTTAATATCTCAAAAAGCGACAAACGACATATAATTGGGAAAAGAGAGAGTACAAGGTATCCTTCGAAAGAGGCTCTGACTTTAGTCAAAATTAAAATCTTGGTTTCAACTTGAGCTCAATAGATCATTCCACCAACTTTTGGACTTTGACTTGGCAGATGAAAAATCAGCCGCAATAAAGGGAATCTTGAAGAATCCCACTGGTAGTTGAACTGTATATAATCGTTATATTCTTCAAATAATATGATGTGCTTAGACACACTAGGAGTTGTCTGAGTCGTAACTACACAAACAAACCAAAAGCAAAAAAATAATGGATAATATATAAAATCCCCTCTGTATGTGTCCAATATTTTCAGATGCACACTTAAATTTTACGGAGGTCCTATGACCCCCTTAAACTAAGGTGAAGTAGTATTTACACCACCTTTTACACCTACGTGGCTTGAACACTATTTTGCACGCTTGATAAGTGCGTGGGATAAAAAAATAATTGTTAAAATAAGTTCTTACCGTGTCTTTATATTTTTATTTTACCTTTTTATCTTTTTTTATGTTCTTTATTTCATTTCATCTTCTCCTTCTCGTTACTTTCATCACCGGCAAATATGTCCGGCCACCAAAAATATCGGGTTTTCTTATAGGGTTGATTTTGTCGGCAACATGCCACTTCATATCTCAAATTTTTATTAGATTGGCTTTGCTTCCATTATAAATAATTTTTTTAAAAACAAAATCTAGAAGAATAGAAAGCAAATGTCAGAGAATCATTTTGTATAACTTCGTTTGGCAGCTAAATTAAGGACTTTCCTTTTGCATAAAGCTCCAAATGATTTTTTCTCCATGACCAATAACCTATGTGAGTTTTCACCATAGTAAATTTGTTCAACTAGCTTGAGTCCGAAGTTGATCGGCGTTGCAAAATCATCAACCATAGTCTCCGACAAATACAATTATTCAATAGATAAAATAAAAAAGAACAAAATCAAATAAAACAACTAGAATCACTCCGAAAAATTATAGTCGGACCAAAATATTACAGTAAACTTGCTTGGGGAAGAAGGAGCTATTGGGGGTGAGTCTAGTTTGGTGAAGAAAAACTCGAGCCTGATGGGTCTAGTTTTGGAGAAGAACTTGTGATGGTAATTTTGATTTTTAGATTTTATTTTAGCTGAAATGGTGGCTATGGTGGAGGTGGTAGTTATAATGCTGGAAATGTTGAGGGAGAAATAGAAGAAAGAAAAAGAAAAGGGAAAAGGACTAGAAAAAGGCAAAATGAAAGAAATAATGAATAAAAAGAAAATAAAAATAGTATTTAATTAACAAATACGTGACAAAATGTGATTGGTGCGTGTATCACATTAATCTTTATAAACGGGTGATGTTTATAGAAGGTGGTACTAATACCACTTTGAACGATTATAGAGGTGTCATAGGACCTCCGCAAAGTTTAAGCGTGCAAAGCGAGACAAGTTCAGAGAGGAAATTATATATTTTCCCAAAAAATAATTGTTATAAAGATACACGGTAATAGTAATATAAATATAGTTGTTGGTTAACCCCATGTTACTTTCTCTAAATGTGGGCAAAATGGCGACCATTGGACAGTTGGATCCTTTCCATGTGAAGAAAGGCAGAGTTTTCAAAAAAAAAGAAGAGTTGAAACCGATTGACACCGTTGAATTAGAGTAAAATATTCAACCTAATGGGACAAATACGACATGCAAACAACAGAGAGGTGTGTACTTCACTCTTATACAAAAGAATTTTGACAATATAACGCACACCTCCTCCTTATTGTACTTTTCCTAAGTTGCTTTGCTACCAAATTGCTTTCCATTAAGAGCAGAAAGTCACCTACAAATTAGATTTGGACGCAATTAAATATAATTATATAGTTTAGTGTAATAAAATAAAAGTAATGCAGTAAAATGTAAATAAGAAGAGATAGAAAGAAGGGAGAAGTATTTTATTCTTTCACTTTGGTGTATTTTTTCATTGCAATTACATGGCCTTTTATAGGCATAAAAAGTAAAGATGATGGACATAAAGTAGGAAATTTAATCTTTAAGTTATTCGCAACATGAGCATCCAATGTAGCATCCAATTTAGTATCCAAAGTAGTATCCAATGTACAAACTATTCATAACACTCCCCTTGGATGTCCATGTAAGATAATGTGCCTCATTAAAAACTTACAAAAAAATATTGGAATGTACATAGTTATTTATAATATGCATTACTTGCTGCCTCATTAAAAACCTTACCAGGAAAACCCAGTCGGACAAAACCTTGGTTAAGGAAAAGAGTGCATCGTGTAGTTACTCCCCTTGATGAAAAATCACTTAATGTCTCGAAGACGACGCATTCCAAGCTTATATATCAACTTTTTAAATATTGAGGTTGGTAACGCCTTAATGAACAGATCAGTCAAATTATCACTTGAATGAACTTGTTGTACATCTATTTCACCATTCTTCTGAAGATCATGGGTGAAAAAGAATTTCAGTGAAATGTGTTTTGTTCTATCTCCTTTGATATATCCTCCTTTCAATTGAGCTATGCATGCAACATTGTCTTCATACAATATTGTTGGAATATTCTCTTTCGAAGAAAGACCACATGTTTGCTGAATGTGTTGAGTTATAGATCTTAACCAAACGCATTCTCGACTTGCTTCGTGAATGGCTATTATCTCTGCATGATTTGAAGAAGTAGCAACCATAGTTTGTTTTGTCGAACGCCATGATATGGTTGTACCTCCACTTGTAAATAAATAGTCTATCTAAGATCGACCTTTGTGTGGATCAGACAAATATCCTGCATCTACATAACCAATCAATGATGGCTTGGATTCATTTGAATAAAATAAACCCATATCAATGGTCCCTTGGAGGTATCTGAATATATGTTTAATACCATTCCAGTGTCTTTGTGTTGGCGAAGTACTAAATCTTGCCAATAAGCTTACTGAGAAAGCTATATCTGGTCGGGAATTATTGGCAAGATACATTAATGCCCCAATTGCACTAAGATATGGTACTTCGGCACCAAGAAGCTCTTCATCATTTTCATGAGGTCGGAATGGATCTTTCTTTATATCAAGTGATCTCACAACCATCGGGGTACTCAATGGATGTGCTTTATCCATATAGAATCGCTTTAAAATCTTTTCGGTGTATGTTGATTGATGGACAAATATTCCATCTTTCATATACTCAATTTGTAGACCAAGACAAAATTTTGTCTTTCCAAGATCTTTCATTTCAAATTCTTTCTTCAAACAGTCTACTGTTTTTGGAAGCTCCTCAGGAGTTCCAATGATATTTAAATCATCAACATACACAGCGATTATAACAAATTCAGATCCAGACCTTTTTATAAAGACACAAGGACAAATTGGATCATTCTTGTACCCTTCTTTCAACAGGTATTCACTCAGGCGATTGTACCACATACGACCTGATTGTTTCAATCCGTATAAAGATTTCTGAAGCTTTATTGAACAAGTTTCTCGAAAACTTTTATATGCTTCTGGCACTTTAAATCCCTCAGGTACTTTCATAAAAATTTCGTTGTCTAATGATCCATACAAATAGGCTGTAACAACATCCATTAGATGCATATCAAGTTTTTCTTGCACTGCCATATTTATGAGATACCTGAAGGTGATAGCATCCACTACAGGAGAATATGTCTTTATATAATCAATTCCAGGTCTTTGAGAAAACCCTTGTGTCACAAGTCGCGCTTTATATCTAACGACTTCATTTTTATCATTTCGTTTTCGCACAAAAACCCATTTATACCCTACTGGCTTTATGCCTTCAGGTGTTCGAACTATGGGTCCGAAGACTTCACGTTTTCCAAGTGAAGTTAACTCTGCCTGGATAGTGTCTTTCCATTTTGGCCAATCATTTCTCTATCTACATTCATTGACAGATTTTGGTTCAAGATCCTCATCTTGTTGCATTATTTCAACAGCAACATTATAAGCAAATATTTTATCGATAACAATATTATTTCGGTTCCATCTTTTCCCGGTTGAGACATAACTTATTGATATCTCTTCATTTTTATTATTTTCAGGTACCTGGACCTCTCCTAAGGTCTTATCATTTGTTACGTCTTGGGGCTCTTCTTGAGCCACTACCTCTATGTTATGTTCACTTTGATCACTTACTCCTTTTCTTCTTCGAGAATTTTTGTCTTTAGAACCGATTGGTCTACCACGTTTCAAGCATGGCTTAGACTCATTTGCTTTAATTAATTATCCTGCCGGGATATCAACTTGAATTGGAGGATTAGCAGCTGGAATATGTGACTTAGTCACCCTTGGTAAGTCAGTGAATGCATCTGGCAATTCATTTGCAATATTTTGTAAATGAATAATCTTTTGAACCTCTTGTTCACATTGATTTGTTCGAGGATATAAATGAGACAGTGATAATGCATTCCAATCTATCTTCTTTTTCAGCTGCTTATTTTCTCCCCTAATGTTGGATATACTGATTCATCAAAATGGCAATCAGAAAATCTTGCCGTAAATAAATCTCCAGTCATCGGCTCTAGATATTTTATAATAGAAGGAGATTCATATCCAACATATATCCCCAACCTTCTTTGAGGACCCATCTTTGTGCGTTGTGGTGGAGCAATTGGAACATATATCGCACAACCAAAGATCCTAAGATGGGAAATATTTGGCTCCTGACCAAAAGCCAATTGCAATGGGGAGACTTTATGATAACTTGTGGGCCTTATCCGTACAAGTGTTGCTGCGTGCAAAATAGCATGACCCCATACTGAAATGGAAAGTTTTGTTCTCATAAGCATTGGTCTAGCAATTAATTGGAGGCATTTGATCAATGATTCTACTAGACCATTTTGTGTATGAACATGAGCAACCAGATGCTCAATTGTTATCCCAGTTGAAATACAATAATCATTAAAGGCTTGGGATGTAAACTCACCAGCATTATCAAGACGAATTGTCTTAATTGCATAATCTCGAAATTGTGCTCTTAGCTTTTTTATTTGAGCCAACAATCTTGCAAATGCAATATTGCGAGTTGATAGTAAACACACATGTGACCATCTTGTAGATGCATCTACCAAAACCATATAATATTTGAATGGTCTACATGGAGGGTGAATGGGCCCACATATATCACCCTGTATACGTTCCAAAAATGCAGGGGATTCCATCCTAACTTTAATAGTTGATGGTCTAATAATTAATTTTCCTTGAGAACATGCAGCACAAGAGAATTCCTTAAATTGAAGAATCTTCTGATTCTTCATTGCATGTCCATGTGAATTCTCAATTATTTTACGCATCATATTAGAACCAGGATGGCCCAACCGGTCATGCCAAATAATAAAATTATCTTGATTAGTAAACTTCTCGTTTACTATGGCATGTGTTTCAATCCTGCTAATACTTGTGTAGTATAAGCCGGAGGAAAGAGCAGGTAACATTTCAAGCACATATTTCTTACCGGACATTATTGTAGTAATATAAAGATATTCAATCTTTTCATCATTTGTAGTCTCAATATGATAGCCATTTTGGCGAATATCTTTGAAACTTAATAAGTTTCTTTGAGATTTACTACAATATAGTGCTTCATCAATAGCCAAATTTGTTCCTCCTGGTAGTAATAAATTGGCTCTTCCAGAACCTTCAATTAATCTTGTACTACCGGATATTGTATTAACATTCGCTTCTTTCATTACCAAATAAGAGAAATATCTCTTATCTTTTAAAATAGTGTGTGTTGTAGCACTATCCAGAAGACATATATCATCTTTATTAATCTTGAGTCCAACTAAAGACTGGGGAATTTCATATTCTTCATAAAAAAAACAAATAATACATCATAAGAAATATGAAAGATAAGCGGAAAAAAACATTAAGAAATACATTAGAAATGTAGAAACTAGCAACACATGATGCATTAGGAAAATACACTCAAGAAAAATAAACTAGTTGCAAACATAAACATAACAACTTTTATAGCTTCATTCCCCAGTAAGATGATTAGTTCTTCAGTCAATATCCTCAAAGAAGTCCCCAACTTCTAAATGAGTAATATTTGTTAGGCCTTCAAAATCATCATCTTTATATGCAAGATGTGCCTTAGAATCATATTTATTTGAGGGACCTGCTTCATCATCATTATTTTGAAAGGTCAAGTGTGCCTCCACATTATTTTCTTTTTTCTTGAGGGAGACTTGATAAAGTTTGACAAAATGTTCTGGCGTACGACAAATGTGTGCCCAATGACCTCTCATACCACATCGGTGACACATACTAGTTTTACCTTTTGAATGATTAATTTGAGAACCCTTATTGTTCTCCAATTTATTTCCACCATAATGACGATAATTGTTTCGCCCCTTGTCACGTCCACGTTTACGACCATGTCCACGACCACGGTAATTATTTTGTTTTCTTTCAAACTTATCATATGTTGCTATAACATTCACTTCCGGAAATGGAGCTGACCCGGTGAGACGAGCTTCATGATTTTTCATTAATAGAGTATTATTCTGCTCAGCCACAAGTAGGCATGTGATTAACTCAGAATATTTCTTAAAACCTTTTTCACGGTATTATTGTTGTAGCACCACATTTGAAGCGTGAAAAGTAGAAAATATTTTTTCCAATAAGTCCTCATCTGTGATAGTGTCTCCACATAATTTTAATAGAGAACTTACTTTAAAGATAGCAGAATTATACTCACTTACGGTTTTAAAGTCTTGCAACCTTAAATGTATCCACTCATACCGAGCTTTCGGTAATACCGTAAGTTTTAGGTGGTCATATCGATCCTTCAAATTAATCCATAATTCAAGTGGATCTTTTACGGTTAAATATTCAGTTTTTAACCCTTCATGTAGATGATGACGAAGGAAAATCATGGCCTTCGCTTTATCCTGATTTGATGCTTCATTTCCTTGTATAATAGTATTTCCAAGACCTTTAGCGTCAAGGTGAATTTCAGCATCAAGAACCCATGATAAATAGTTCCTTCCGGTGATGTCAAGTGCCACAAATTCAAGTTTTGATAAATTTGACATAGTGAAAACTATCATAAAAGATGAATAAGTTAGAGAAATAATTATAATAATAAACAATTAATGAAAACAAAACGATTAAGGTAAAAGAAATGAAAATAGAGCTATATCATGTTAACAATCTACTATTTCATTTTATTCTTGCCATAAAGTAGAAATTACATACTTGTTTCATTTCACTTTATATTATTGATATATATGTGTTAATAGAATTGAACGTGACTAACATTATTTATATGTTCCAATAAATATAAAGTAATTAAAAAATTATTGCTTGTCAATTCATTTCTCACAGTTCTTCAAAATGCCTTAAAGATATGTTTTGATCCAGGGAGTCCATGACATTAGTGCATAGCTAGTTTGATGACTTTGAGGTCCTCTAAGAGTTGAGCACGGAAGGAAATAGTTATTTAATCACTGCAATGTACTTAAACTATTTAAGATGCCCAAGCGCACAAGTAATCTGCAAACAGTGAGCATATGATATGTACTGCCATAAATAAGATGATTATAATGATACATACCTTAATAAAATATGGCTCAACTTAGCGGGAGTTAAGAATAAAATTAGAGCTTCGTGCTGATAACGTGTAATAAAATAAAAGTAATGCAGTAAAATGTAAATAAGAAGAGATAGAAAGAAGGGAGAAGTGTTTTCTTCTTTCACTTTGGTGTATTTTTCCATTGCAATTACATGGCCTTTTATAGGCATAAAAAGTAAAGATGATGGACATAAAGTAGGAAATTTAATCTTTAAGTTATTCACAACATGAGCATCCAATGTAGCATCCAATGTAGTATCCAATGTAGTATCTAATGTACAAATTATTCATAACATTTAGCATATTTATTTAGGCAAGTAATTATTGGATTAGCATATATTTGGTTATAATTGAAAGGGTGTAATTAATATAACTTTTCTAATTATTTTTATTTTTATTTTTCAGATATACTAAGTACTACTATATTTTTACATTATTTTCTTATATTTCTCTTATTCTCATTTTTTAACCTCCCAACGTGTTGTTTTTGGTGTGCTTCCATATAATTTTGTATCATATTTTGCTTCTTCCTTTTCTGTTTTCTTAGTTGTTAAACACGATTTCATATTTTAGTAGCTTCATTTTCCATTCATTAGTATAAAATAATCATTAAGGAAAATACCTTCTAAGCACATGTTTATCTTTTGTCAGTTAAAAAGAGCAACAAATTATAAATTTCATATTTTACTCATATGAGTTGGTAAAAATATTTAAATTCATGATTAATACTTTTATTAATTATTTTAAGTTAAGATATTATTTATTTAAAGATTTTTTTCTTAAAAAATATAGTTTAAATACCTGATTGTAAATAATATCTAGTGTTTCTTATATATACTTGTACATATCACACAATGAGATAGTAAAAAAATATTTTGTTATTGCAATTTTATTTATTTGGAAGATACCTACCACTTTTAAGATATCATTTTATTAATTTGTAATTATTTAATATATATATATATATAAATATATTAATATGAAAAAAGTCTATTTAACTATGTAATTACACTTGTTAAATATGACAGTGAGAATTATACTGTAATTATGTTCTGGCAAACAAATAAGTCATTGTGATTACTATATTATGTAATTATCAGTGTTACGATCCAAATTCGCCCTCCGTGAACTGTCATGACGGCACCTAGTCTCTACGACTAGGTAAGCCAACAATTTACGAAAAAAAGGAATTTAAAAGTACAAACTAACCATCTAACAGGTATATATAAAGATAAAGTTTTTAAAATGCCGGTCGACATATACAATAATAATACTCTCGACCAATAATAACGCTCTCAAAACCCAGAATATCATGAATCACAAGCTAAAGAAAAATACATAAAGTTTCTAACTCCAGAAGTCTAATAACAAAGGAAATACAAGGAAAGCCTATAACTGAAGGGGGAGTAGAGAGGGACTTCTAGGTCTGCGGATGCGGCAGATATGCCTTGAAGTCTCTGAATCGCCTTACCTCACGGATAGTATGGCTGAGCAGAAGAACCTGGATCTGCACACGAAGAACATGTGCAGGAAAGGGCATGAGCATACCACAACGATACCCAGTAAGTGCCAAGCCTAACATCGGTCGAGTAGTGACGAGATCAGGTCAAGGCCCTACTGGTTATATATATAACAAGGTAAGATAATGTGAAATGAGATAGTGTAATTTAAATGCTAACAGTCAATAAAGATGAAATGACACAAAGAAATAATTCAATATACAGAGATATCAACAGGGGATCTCCCAGGATAACGTCCAGTAGTCCCAAACATAAATGTGCAGAGGATCTTCCGAGATACCGCCCCGTAGTCCAAATCGTAAAATGTGCAGGAGGATCTCCCGTAATACCGATTTGTATTCCCAAACTAAATATGCAGGAGGATCTCACGGGATACCGTCCCGTAGTCCCAAAGTAAACACACAACAGTCTCAAGAAAGAAATCTACCGTTCTATTCAAGCTCGTATCAAGATACAGGAAATTCTACTCTAAACATGCTACACAGAATCCCAGTAAGCAATTAAAGCAGATAAGACAGTTAAGTCACATAGGCATGCTTTCCTAAGCTAAACAGGAGGTTTCACATACTAGTATTGCTCAATTAAAGAAAAACATAAACATTTACTTAATGAAAACGGGGGTTTTCAACAATTAGCACATGTACACACTTGTCACCTCACATACACAACATTCATATAACAACAGTACCAAAATCCTAAGGGGAGTTCCCCCACACAAGGTTAGGCAAGCCACTTACCTCAAATCAAGCTCAAATCAATATGAAATCACGCTCTTGCCACAAGTATCCAACTCCGAGTGGCACAAATCTAATCAAATCAATATTATAACGTAAATACAACTACAAACAACTAATTTAGCTAATGAAATCGAAGCTAAAGCAAGAAAATAGAAAAATGCCCAAAAATCCTCCCCGGGCCCACATCTCGGAATCGGATAAAAGTCAAAAATTATAAACACTCATTCACTCACGAGTCTACCCATACCAAATTCACTCAAATCCGATACCAAAATCTCGATTAAAATCCCAAAATTATGCCTAAGAACTTTTCTCAATTTTCCCTAATTTTCACCCCAAATCCGAAATTAGATGATGAATTCATGTTTACATTAATGGGATATAACCAAAAAGGAGTTAAAAAATTATTACCCACAAACTTTCTCCGAAAATCTCTCCCAAGTTTACCTGCTACCGAGCTCTCAATCCAATTTTTGAGTTATGAACTCAAACCCTCGATTTTGGAATTTAAATTCTGCCCAGATGCGTCATTCTTCGTGAATGCGAGACCACTATCGCGAACGTGATGAACAATTTCCCACTGGCCAAACTTCCTCTTTCGCGAACGCGTAGCTTACACTGGCGGACCCTACGCGAACGCCAGGACCATGTCGCTAACGTAAAGGCTAAAGGGTCCAGACCTTCGCAAACACGGGAGCATCATCGCGAATGCGAAGCACAACTCAGCTGCCTCTCCTAGATGCTCTACGCGAATGCGAGACCCTCTTCCTGAATGTGATGAAGGATTTCTCTGCAACACAACACAAAAAATCTGTCACTTCTCTAAGTCCAAAAATGACCCGTTGAGCATTGGGAACACACCCGAGGCCCCCGGGACCTCAACCAAACATACCACCCAATCCTAAAACACCATACGAACTTAGTCGAGTCCTCAAATTGCATCAAACAACACTAAAATCACGAATCACCTTCCAATCCAAACTTATGGAACTTGAAATCTCAAAATCTTACAACCGATGCCAAAACCAACCAAATCATGTCCAATTGAACCCAAATTTTGCACATAAGTCATATTCAATACTATGGACCTATTCCAACTTCTAGAATTGGATTCTGACCCCGATATCCAAATTTCACTATCGGTCCGAAAACTCCAAAAATTCAACTTTCGGCATTTCAAGTCTAAATAAGCTACGGACCTCCAAAACACAATCCAAACACACCCTAACCCTGAAATTACCCAACGGAGCTAATAGAATCGACGAAATTCTATTCCGGACCCGTCTTCACATTGTTCCAACTATGGTCCAATTTTTAAGACTTAAACTCTCATTTAGGGACTAAGTGTCCCAAAACACTCCGGAACTCAAAATGAATCATCCCGGCAAGTTACAATAGCAAAAACAAACATAGGAAAAGTAGTTAATAATAGATCGGGGCGTTAATTCTCAAAATAACCGATCGGGTCGTTATATCCTTCCCCTCTTAAAACATTCGTTCATCCTCGAACGAGCATAGAGACATACCTGAAGTGGTGAAAAGATGAGGGTAATGGCTGCACATATCTTGTTCAGTTTCCCAAGTCGCCTCCTTGACCGGCTGACCCCGGCACCGAACCTTTACTGATACAATACTCATTGACCTCAGCTTTCGAACCTGCCTGTCCAATATAGCCACTGGCTCCTCCACATATGATAGATCCTTGTCCATCTGGACCGAACTGAAATCCAACAAGGATCACCGTGATACCTCCGGAGCATCGAAACATGAAATACCAGATGAACTCCTACCAAACTAGGAGGCAAGTCAAGCTCATAAGCAAACTCCCTAGCACGTCGCAATACCTCAAAGGGACCAATAAATCTCGGACTCAATTTCCGCTTCTTCCCAAATCTCATAATGCCCTTCATAGGCGAAACCCGAAGCAAGACCCGCTATCCAACCATAAATGAAACATCACAAACCTTCTAGTATGCATAACTCTTTTGTCTGGACTAGGCTGTACGGAGTCTATCCTGAATCACCTTAACATTCTCCAAAACATCCTAAACCAAGTCTGTGCCCAATAATCTAGCCTCGTCCGGCTCAAACCAACCCACCGGGGATCTACACCACCTACCATACAAAGCCTCATATGGTGCCATCTGAATGCTGGACTGATAACTGTTGTTGTAGGCAAACCCCGCCAGGGGCAAGAACTGATCCCAAGAACCTCCAAAATCCATCACACACGCACAGAGCATATCCTCAAGAATATGAATAGTACGCTCGGACTGTCCGTCCGTCTGAGGGTGAAATGATGTGCTCAACTCCACCCGAGTATCCAACTCATGCTGTATGGCCCTGCAGAACCGTGATGTGAACTGAGTACCTCTATCTGAAATGATGGAAACTGGAATACCATGCAGACGAACAATCTCCCGGATATAAATCTTCCCCAACTGCTCTAAAGAATAGGTGGTACACACAGGAATGAAGTGTGCAGACTTGGTCACCCGATCCACAATCACCCAAATGGCATCGAACTTCCTCGAAGTCCATGGGAGTCCAACTACGAAGTCCATGGTGATCCGTTCCCACGTCCACTCCGGAATCTCTATCTGCTGATGCAAACCACCTGGTCTCTGATGCTCATACTTCACATGATGACAATTGAGGCACCTACCTACAAATCCAACTATATCTTTCTTCATCTGCCTGCACCAATAGTGCTGCCTTAAATCCTGGTACATCTTCGCAGCACCCAGATGGATGGAATACCGCGAATTGTGGGCCTCCTCCAAAATCAACTCCCGAAGCCCATCAACATTGGGTACACATATCTGACCCTGCATCCTCAATATCCCATCATCATCAAGGGTCACCTCTCTGGCATCACCATGCAAAAACCTTGTCCTTAAGGACAAGAAAATGAGTGTCATCATACTGATGCTCCCTGATACGATCGAACAAGGAAGACCGAGAAATCACACAAGCTAGGACCCGACTGGGCTCTGAAATATCCAACCTCACAAACTGGCTAGCTAGGGCCTGAACATCCATCTCCATGGGCCTCTACACTGCTGGTAGATAAGCCAAACTCCCCAAACTCTCCGCCTGGCCACTCAAAGCGTCGGCCACCATATTGGCCTTCCCGGGGTGGTACAAAATAGTAATATCATAATCCTTAAGCAGTTCTAACCACCTCCTCTGACACAAATTAAGGTCCTTCTGCTTGAACAGATGCTGAAAACTCCGATAATCAGTGTAGATCCACAAGGAACATCGTACAAATAATGACGCTAGGTCTTCAAGGCGTGAACAATAACAGCTAACTTGAGATCATAGACAGGATAATTCTTATCATGCACTTTCAGCTGTCTGGACGCGTAGGCAATCACCCTACCGTTCTGTATCAATACCGCTCCAAGGCCAATCCTCGAGGCATCACAATAGACAGTATAAGACCCCAAACCTGTAGGCAATATCAATACTAGGGCTGAAGTCAAAGTTGTCTTGAGCTTCTGAAAGCTCTCCTCACACTCTTCCATCCACCTGAATGGAGTACACTTCTGGGTCAGCCTGATCATAGGTACTGCAATAGATAAAAATCCCTCAACAAATCGACGGTAGTAACCTGCCAAGCCAAGAAAACTACGGATCTCTATAGCTGAGGATAGTCTGGGCCAACTCTACACTGTTTCAACTTTTTTCGGATTCACCTTGATCCTTTCACTCGATACCATATGACTCAAGAACGCCACATAATCCAACTAGAACTCATTTTTCGAGAACTTTGCATATAATTTCTTTTCTCTCAAAGTCCGAAGCACTGTCCTCAAGTGCTGCTCATGATCTTCCCGACTCTGGGAGTACACCAGAATATCATCAATAAACAAAATGACGAATGAGTCAAGATATGGCCGAAATACACTATACATCAAATTCATAAATGATGTTGGGGCATTGGTCAGCCCAAATGACATAACAAGGAACTCGTAATAACCATACCGTGTCCTGAAGGCAGTCTTCGGGATATTTGGCTCCCGAATCTTCAACTACGCAAGTCAATCTTAGAAAACACTCGAGCATCTTGCAACCGATCAAACAGGTCATCAATACGAGGTAAAGGATACCGGTTCTTCACTGTAACTTTGTTCAACGGGTGATAATCAATGCACATACGCATAGAACCATCCTTTTTCTTCACAAACAAGACGGGAGCACCCCAAGGTGACACACTAGGCCGAATAAAGCCCTTATCAAGCAATTCCTGTAACTAATCCTTCAATTCCTTCAACTCAGGAGGAGTCATACGATAAGGAGGAATAGAAATGGGTTGAGTGCCCGACAACAAATCAATGCCAAAATTAATATCTCTGTCAGGTGGCATACCCAGAAGATCAGTTGGAAATACATCAGAAAAATCCCTCACTACTAAGACTGAATCAACTGTATCTCTCACATAGGCTAGATACGCATCACACCCCTTCTCAACCATTTGCTGAGCCTTAAGAAATGGAATATCTACTGGTAGTGTGATCTAAAGTACCCTTCCACTCTACTCATGGTACACCTGGCATAGCCAGTATCATGGTTTTGGCGCGTCAATCAAGAATAGCATAATGGGACGACCAACAGTCCATGCCCAAGATAACATCAAAATCACCATGCTGAGCAATAATAAATCGGCTCTAGTCTCAAAACCACTTAGAGCAATCAAACACGACTGATAAATGCGGTTCACAATAAGAAAATCTCCCATAGGAGTAGAAACATAAATAGGGGAACTCAAGGAATCCCAAGATACGCCCAAATACGGGGCAAAATAAGAGGACATATAAGAATAACTGGAGCCTGGATCAAATAGAACCGATGCATCTCTATGACAGACTGGAACAATATATGTGATGATAGAATCAGAGGCAACAGTCTCAGTACGGGCAGGAAGTGCATAGTATCTGGCCTGACCTCCCCCTCTAGGACGACCCCGACCTCCACCTCGGGTTGGCTAAGCAGGTGGGGTGGCAGCTGGTGCTGTAATCATAGCCCGAGGACCTGGTGTTGATACCCAATTTTTTCCTATAATATTTTTAAAATGCATATATACCTTTAAAACAATGCATTAGCATCAATTGGTATTTTTTCATAATTTTTATATTCTTCGTATTTTATTCATATAAATAATTGCAAAATTGCATCACAAAATAGTTTTAATAATTTTTGCGGCTTAATTTTATCATTTGCATTCGTATTAAGTTTCAATTATTGCAAAAATAACCACATCTGTATTTTTAGGATACAATAGCAATTACTTTGCAATTATAGCCTATGCATGCATTATTACATTTTTTTCCAGAGAATAGCCTTTTATTAACCATTTTTTAAAATTGTTTGAGCAATTAATTATGTATTTAACAAATAGCCCTTTTTAATTTAAAATCTAGCCTTTTAACCATCCTAATACCCCTTTAATACCAGCCCAACCCACCCAAGCCCAAATCTGCACCTACCCGACCCAAGATCCCCATCAAATCGTGGTCGTTGATCTTTTAGATCAACGGTCCATATCAATACTTGCCTTTTTAATCAAATGACCCCCTAAACCCTAATCATTTCCTCCATACGGTCGCCCTTGGATCCCCTTCTCTCTGGTTCTCTCTGAAACCAACCCCTAACCCTAATCGCCGTCACCCAAAATCAGTCTTAATCCTTTGAATCCCTATCCGATTTATGGCGTCCTATGGCTGTACGAAGCCTCTACTTGTCTCATATCCCCTTGGTTGTTCGATTATGTGGTTTTTGTGGAAGAACCTCAAAGAGATCTGGTCCAGATCTCGTTAAAAGCTCTTCAAGGGTTCGTCCATGGTTTGCGAGTAATTTCTATTAAAGTTCCATGGTTCAAATCTCTGGTCCAAAACCAGGTTCCCTTTACCCCTCCCCCTTCTCCTCAAAACCCTAATCTTTGGACCTGAATTCGTCTCGATCTTTGTAGATCTGGAAGGATTCTGAGTTTGTCAATGGCTTTTCTTTAAAGATCTCTTATTTCTTTACTGTTAACCGATTTTAGCACTATTTTTTTGGGTTCTTTGCTATCTATTGTTTGAATCTCTGCATACTTGAAATGTTTTTCAAGTTTCTGTGATTTTTCTTTAAGTTTCTCATATTCCTCTACTACTGACTGATTTTAAACACTACAATACTTTAGATTTTTCGACTTCTATGACTTCTTGTTTGTTCGAATCTCTGTATGTTGACACGCCTTCCAGTTTTCTTTTTTAAGTTTTTCCAAAATAGGGTTTACCGAAAATTTCTTTCTCCAAAACGTTTGATGATTTTGAGTATTCAATCTTTGTTTCTTGTGTGTTTTAACCGATTTCATGAAGATTGCTTTAACCCTAACTTGTTTATGCTAAAAACCCTAATTTTTCGATATTATTGTTTGGATTCTGAGTTTGTCTAGGTTACTTGTGTACTGACTTTGTCCTATGCTTTGGTTTTTGTGATTCTTCCTTTTAATGTGCATCTATTGATGTTCTTAGTTCGACTTTTCTACTGATTCTATATGTCTATGTTTATTTTTTTGTCTATTCATGGTGAACCGATACTTTTCTCCTTAAATCAGTGATTGTTTGGATTCTTGATTTATCAATTTATTTTGTTAAGACCTATGTGCTAATTCCTGACTATTTCCTTTATGTACAATCTTGATTAGCTTTCTTACCTTATTCAATTAACCGTGATATTCACTAATTCTTCACTAATGATTTCCTTAATTAAACTTCTGTCTATTTATCCCTAATTGCTTATTTGATTTTCTTTCCTTAAATGTATTCCGCCTTTACCGTTGGTTAACTACACTTAATTAAGGAAAAATTATACTAATTGGTGTATAATTGATTATGTAGCTTCCTTAATTGCAGAAGGGTTGATTCCCTTTATCTTATTTTCCTTGCTCTTAACTGCTATATATACTCTCCTTTACTCCTCACTTCTAGACACGAACATTAGTTCACCTACACTTTCACACTCTCAAGAGCTCTCTATTCTCTTCTATTACTTGTAATTCTCACTAATCCAGCCGGCTGTAAGCCAAGGCTAGCTATTTGCGTCATCTCTGCTCTATAATCTGTGTTCTCTCCTTAACTAGTATGTCCTGATTCAGTTCTCATTCCAAAACTATGTATTTTCTTTGTTGCTGTAGTCATTAGTTATGATTTCCAATTCTATTTTCTACTCTACTGTCGTATGCTCAATATGTAACCATCATGCTTAGATTACACTGCCTAATTACTTTATCACTCACCATGTTTAAGTTTATTCTATTAAAAGCTATAGCTAGTATACTGTTTAGCATGCCAATCCTGCTTTAGATAATTTATTCACTAGTATGTCCAAGCTGCATTGTGCGTTTACTGTCTCACCCAGCATGTCTAAATTCTGCTTGTTCTGTATGTGATTAATATTTCTAAAACCTTGAATGCTTCATGAAGTGTTTGTGTAGCTTGTTCATCTAAGTCTAACTTACTTCACCAATGTGATCTTGTTTGTGTCTAACACCTGTGTGTTCTCAACATATCTTTGTAATTAACTGGTTAATTCCATAACTTCTTGAGGAATCTGTGTATCACTAAGGTGCATTCTAGGTGCCCCTACCCCTTTCTCCTTGTGCGAAGTCTATTTGCCAAAGTGTTTTCTGAAGCTGTTCTGAGATTGGTATTCTAATTTCAAGATTCTCTTTTTCATGCTTTCCAACTACAGTTTTACTCAAACTAGTACAGGTTTTCAGAAAACTCTTTTCACTCCTAAGACCTTTATTTATACTGTTTACTAAACTATTTCAAATCATTATGCACTCTCACATTACTCTTAGATTACTAAGTCCTGCCCCTCTGGTATGTGTACTTCTTTGAGACCCTTGAGATCTCTCTGAACTTTGGCATATTAGGGCTGGCACTTCCACACTGCACATAATTGGTCTGTGTTTGAGAAAAGTCTAGGTGTGAGCACTTCCCGAGATCCTTGAGGTCCTTAGGGAACTCTGACACACCTAGACATGAATTGGGCTATGGAACTTTGGGCATTTGAGACCAGTAAAGGCTTGGTACACCATGACTGTTTTGGCCCTGCTTCAGGCTCCTTGTATCTTAGCTTCCATTCTATTTATGTAATTTATATTCAATTCTTGGTATGTAATAATTATTGTAAACAAACATTGGGTTGATTAGTGAAAAAGGGTGGGTAGTCACATACTGTGGGTAAAGTTTGGGTAGATAACATGCCTATAGGGTCCATTTCGATTCAAATGTGTGTGTTAGATAATATGCCTATAGGATCTGCTTTGAATAAGTTATAATTGCTTTTTACATAATAGAGATCATGCCTATAGGGTCTAAATCAGCTTTAATAGAAATCATGCCTATAGGGATTTCGCTTTAGTCAAATAAATTCTATTTGCTTCGCCTTATGTTTAATTAGAAATCATGCCTATAAGATCTAAAACCAGTTTAGTTTAACTTCAATGCATGTTTGTAGACTCTGAATCGATTTAACTAATTAATCTGTTCGTTTCTTTAATAAGTTTTCAATGTTGCCTTAATATTACTAGAAAGCATACATATATAATCCAAATTACCCGTTTAAAATTGTTTACTGATTTATTGCCTTCCTAATTAAAGATTAGATACCATGCTCATAGAACATCACTATTATACGCCTAGGCAAGCCTATAAGGCGCTTAAAAATCCTGCAACTGTAAAACTATGTCTGTTATCTGTGACTGCTCATATTTAACAAGTCTAAAATCAGTAGGCAAGCTGAATAGGTCTTTGACACTTTGGTCCTAATTCAATACTGTATACTCTCTGCTCACCTAGATATCATGTTCTAAGGTTTTCTCTTAAATACCTAAAAAAGTTATTTGAGATGTGCACTTACTTGTTCTGTTTGTGGAGGTAAAAATGTGAGCCTTTAATTGTTCTCTTTAATGCAGTCCTAACTGTTTTGATTGACGCCAAGATTTTTATCCTTTAAGTACCTTAGGATGGTCTAGAACTACCTAAACTAGAGGTCCTAAATATCTCCAGGGCCACAAGGAAGGGACGGGTAGTGCACGCATAGGATATCTTTCAAGGTTGCTAGAACGCTTTAGGCTATGGCCAAGGGGGGGGGGAATTAGGTAGTAAGGATATGATGACTACGCGCTAATATCACGTGTATCCCCTCATCGAGGAGTGATTACCAGGCATTGTGTGGGTATGATCCTATAGGCTCACAAACCTAGGACCCCTCTTTCCCAACCTCCGTTGTTTAAAAAAATTTACTTTTCTTTACATATGTGCAAATTGTTCAAACCTTTTCCTTTGTTTTCAGTACTTGAGTCATACATGCACTTAGAATGTCAAAACATGTCTTTACTTGCGAGTATGTGCTAAAACTGTTTGTTTGTTAAATTGACTAATTCACATAGTTTATGTTCGGCCGGGATCCACCGTTGTGGACCGCGAAGGGTGCCTGACACCTTCCCCTCAAGGTTATTTTGAGCCCTTACCCTAATCTCTTGTAATGCTAACTAGTCCATGAGTTAATTACTCTAGGTTCCCTAACGCCCTATAATCTGTTAGGTGGCAACTCTTCAAATACCCAATTCCCAAAAGAAAACGAGTTATTTCCTCCATGAATGTCGAAATCGGGACTTCCCCATCAAAAAGGGAATAAAGGGGACACGACAGCATGACGACTCTGCTGGGGATATTTTTAGGCTTTTACCATAACGAACTTATCTATTGTGTATTAGTCCAAGCATGCCTTATCCCGTACCCTTTCCCTTATTTGAATTTAAATGTCGATTTTCAAGCATTTATGATTTCGTTTCCTGAAACTGACTTGTCTCATTGTTTTCTTTTTTCTGTAATTGTCTTTTCAATTATTTAAATACTCCATTTATTATTTTCTTACGTGCAAATACTTGACAACATGCTATTTATTGCTGCATAAATCATGTTTAACATAATACTCCACTCGTGCGTAATTAATCATATAGCAATGCTTGATGAGTGTTTGCGCTCTTCCTATATATCACCACTTAAATTCGGAAAGGCGTATTTACAATAAAGCTAGTCGATCAGTGGTGCATTTGAAGGTTCCGTGCCTTTCCCCCTCGAGTTGTCTGCTTGAGGGTCCCAGTCTAGACCTCTATAGCAACCTTACTCTATTAAATTGTACATGCATCATGGTCAAACCTAGATGGGTTAATATGTTGTCCACATAATAACCTTTTAAGACAAGCCTTCTCTAAAAGTCCATCAGGTTTTCCATAATTCCAACGGGCGTAACCATGATTATGTGCATTAATTTGGAGAAATAAGTGTCAATATGCTAATCATTACTATATAAATAGACGAACCTAGAGGGGAAAGGGCATAACTCTCTTTGTATTGTAGAAAATAAGGCACGAGGTTCCTAGATTCGGTATGGTTAGCACACCCTCACTCTTACTAAATTGGTGAAGGGATCTTCCTTCATGTGACCAAAACCATGTGAAATCAGTCTTAGGAAACTTGCCTTCTCTGATGGATCTTCAGCTAAACAAAATGCTAATCGAGGCTGCAACTATGTTTTGGGACAAGGAAAGGGTTGTGTTCCGTTTTGGGAACATAGAAATGACTCCCCTCCTAGAAGAAATAAGAGAATTTGCTGAGTTGCCTTGGGATAGCCCTAATCTGTTAGCACCTGAAAATCGCACTGCTAGAGGATTTCTAAAAATGACGGGGCTGAAGAAGAATGACAAATTGATATGCCTAAAGGACTCCTACATACCTTTTGAGTTCCTTTATGAAAGATACGGCCACAACAGCTCTTACCGTATTTTTGATGATGAGTTCTCAATCGCTTCTTTAGGTTGGATTCATCGTAGGGTCTTCGTGTTTTTATGCATTTCTTGGGCATACTGGTATTCCCAATCCAAGGGGATAGGATCCATACTAGGCTGGCCATGGTAACCAAAACTTTGATGGACATGATCGAGGGGGAGACATATACTATCATCCCTATGATCATTGCAGACATGTACCGGGCTTTAGAGCGATTTCAGAAGGGGTTCAAGTTCTTCGAGGGTTGCAACTTGATGCTACAGGTTTGGTTGTTGGAACATCTCCAAAAGGGACAATACCGTCAAGAATTTCTACGAAGGCCATGGAATGATCACATAGCCTTCCATCATCCCAAAAGAATGAACTACATTCCAGACATGTTTGCTCAGCCAGAGGATGCTGTGGGATGGGTACAACTTTTCAAAAATTTGATCAAGGATCAAGTCCAGTAGATGTTCGAGTGGTACCCTACCGATGAATTCATCATCATATCAAGGGATTTTCTGCACTTGGTGTTGATTGGGTTGAGGGGCATATACCCTTACGCTCCCCTCAGGGTTATGAGACAATCGAGCAGGAGACAAATCATACCATGGGTCACCAAAATTTGTCACTTCAGAGCCAATTTCCAAGGTGACGCCATCCCGTATAAGAATGAAGCACAACACATGTGGACCTTGAAGATTATTTTGGAGAAGGATACTATTGAGTCAGACAGATATCATACGGGCCACTTATACCTTTACCCTTCGTGGTTGGAGGACAACATAACTGGGATCATTGAGCCAAAGGCTGGGCCAGGAAACAGGGTTATAGACGAGGTTATTGAGGCAGAGGTGAAGTACAACAAGCTACGAAAAAGAGTTCGAGAGTCTGAAATCGAGCATATTGCACTGTACAAAGCTAACATGGAGATGATTAATGAATGGAAATAAAGAGCCGTTAAATCCAGTGAGAGATTGGAATACTTGGAGTACAATTTAATGGAGTTGGAAGGGAAGATGAGAAAAAGGGTCACTGACTGCTAGAATGCTGAAAGAAACGAATGAGGGAATCTTGCAAGGGCATTCCTGTTGCTGAACCTACGGGAGTTGGGAGAGTTGATCGACAAGAGCATCTAGTCTAGAGAGGGTCCTTCTGGGACCAAGTAGATTAGATTTATTTGCTTTCCTTTCAAATGTAATAAGGCCAAGAGCCATTAGTGACATTATCTTATTTAGTTTTGTTTTGGTTCGTTTACTTTTACTTTAATGAAATAAGGCAATTATTGGCACTACATTTCTCCAAATTTATTTACCACTAGGCCTACCTCGGGCACAACGAGGCTCCCAAATTAGGATACGAATTTGCATTCCCGCAATATGTGTTTAAATATTGCAAAACATTTTAGAATCCTTACTGACTTGTTTACTTTTATTTTTCTTTATTTCTTATTCCCATCCCCTAAAGGTTGGTTCGCTCATACTGGCATCGTCAGCATATCACACCAGATCCAAAGGCCCTCCACCTCCTCCTCCTCTTCCAAGTAACAAAAGGCAAAGGAAAAGCAAAAATGGATGACTTAAGTGGTATTCAAAAGGATAATGCTGAGAACGCAGAAGCTTCAGATGGTCGGAGTACTATGACACCAAATGATCTAGTCTTGAGGTTGGAACAAAAGATATTGGAGCTACAGAGAAAGCTTGAGCAGGTCCACAACTTGGCAAACTTGTCACTCACCCTGAATGTCCCCAACATCAGCCAACAAAACACAAAGAACCCAGCACCTCCCCAAAACACACCAAACCAACATCAGCAAAACCCTCATGCACCGTATCAATACGCAACCCCACCCCAAAATCTCATGAATCCCCTAACAATACCAACTCCACCAAAACACCACCATCAACCAATTCATTACCCACCAACCGCCACTTATCATACTCCATAGAATACCCCACAACCCATTACTGACCCTCAAAACTCTACCAATGACCACCATTACACCCAGGCACCTGACACTCACCAAAATAACCCCATATACGTGGAAACCGTACCTCACTCTATCCAACCAATCTCCTATACCCTAGAATCCTCCGAGAAGGACCTGCTCATTAAAAACATGGATGAAGAACTCAATAAGTTGACGAGTCGAGCTTAGGGTGTAGAAGGCGGCAAGGGAATAGAAGGTTTGAACTATGAAGACCTATGCATACAACCAGATGTAGAACTATTGGAGGGATAAAAACCTCCCAAGTTCGAGATGTTTGATGGTACAGGTGATGCCAGGGTTCATCTGAGGACCTATTGTGACAAGCTTGCCGAGGTCGGGAAAGATGAAAAGATCCGAATGAAACTCTTTATGAGGAGTCTTACTGGAGATTCTTTGTCCTGGTACATCAGCCAAGATCCCAAGAAATGGTCCAATTGGGTGAGTATGGCGTCTGATTTCATGGACCGGTTTAGGTTCAATACAGAGAATGCACCAGATGTTTTCTACATCCAGAATCTTAAGAAGAAACCCACCGAAACCTTCCGCGAGTATGCTACTCGTTGGAGGTCGGAAGCAGCCAAGGTCAGGCCATCTTTGGATGAGGAACCGATGAATAAGTTCTTCGTCAGAGCACATGATCCGTAGTATTATAAAGGATTGATGGTTATTGAAAACCATAAATTCTCTGATATCATCACGCTTGGGGAAAGAATTGAGGAAGGCATCAGAAGTGGAATTGTAACGAATTTTGAGGCAATATAGGCCATAAACAAAGCAGTGCAATCAGGCGGCATCAAAGAAAAGAGATGTTAGGGCACTAATGGTAGCTCAAGGCCCGAAATCTCCACTTACATATCAAACACCTCCACCCATATATCAGACACCTCCACCCACATACCAAGCACCACCACCCATATATCAACCCTCATCTCCCGGATATTTTCAACTAACCATTGACGATCATACCTATAATTCCCAACCATCCCATTTCCAATCACCTCCAACTCGCCAAAACTTTCCAAGACCACGACTAAGCTTTGACTATAAGCCACCTAGACAGTATATTGCTATTGCTGAACCCATCGACCGGCTGTATTAAAGGTTGAAAGCCACTGGTTATGTCACCCATATTTCTGCTGTGGCATTAGAGAACCCATCCCAATAGGTTAACCCAAACAAAACCTGTGCATACCATTCTGGTATAAAAAGTCATACCATTGATGAATGTCGAACATTGAAAGATAAGATCCAGATGCTGATTGACAACAAGGTCATACAAGCAAAGGAATCCACACCCAATGTCCGCAACAACCCTCTCCCTGATCATAGAGGTGGTAGGGTGCATGTGATAGAGACGAACGAAGAGTGGGATCCTGACGGGTCAATCGGGCTTATTCGAGAAGGTGATGACTTTAAACTTGCAGTCACAGTCACTCCCATTGTAGTATAGACTCAGTCACAGATCGAAGTTGAGATAACTACATCAGTTCCTTTTGAGGTAGAGCTAACTCCGCCTGCATCCACCCCTATTTCATTTGAAGTGGAAATGGCCACACCTTTCACGGTGATAGTATCAACCACACCTCCTTTTGACTCAAAAGCAATACCCTGGGATTATGTTGCTGAGGCTAGGTGAAAAGGGAAGGTGAAAATGGAGGAATCTGATGCTACGCAAGGAATGACCAGGATCGAGAGAATCTATACACCCGAACACTTGGGAGGACCAAGTAAGGATGTTGCTACCAAGCAACCTGTCATTAAAACAAGACCAGATGACCTTTGGAGGAAAGTGTAAGCAAGGGAATATTCCGTCATTGATTATTTGAACAAAACCCCAGCTCAGATATCCATACTGTCACTGTTGCAGAATTTAGAGGCACATAAGAATGCTTTGATGAAGGTGTTGAGTAAAGCCTATGTGCCCAATAATATCACCTGGGGTGATATGGCCAATATGGTAGGGCAGGTGCTGGAAAGTCATAAGATAATCTTCCACGAAGATGAGTTGCCGCCTGAAGTGTTGAATCACAACAGAGCATTACATATCACAGTGCACTTTGAAGACAAGTTCATTGTCAGGGTCTTGGTTGATGAAGGTTCAAACCTCAATATTTGTCCATTGGATACTCTGAAAAAAACGGGCAAAGGTTTCCATGAAATACAGGCAGGTAGCATAAATGTGAAAGCTTTCGATGGGTCCCATAGGGCCACAATTAGGGAAAATTAATCTTTGTCTACAAATGGGGCCAACTTGGTTCGACTTTGAATTTCAAGTGCTCGACATATCGACCTCATACAATCTTCTGTTGGGCCGACCATGGATACATGTCGCTGGGGCTGTGGCTTCCACACTACATCAAGCTGTGAAATTCAAATGGAACCATCAGGATGTGATCATTCACAGAGATTGGAGTAACCCTATTTACACCAGTCAAACCATCTCAATTATTGGAAATAGAAGAAGGTTAGGAAGAGAAACCTATCATCACATCGAACGTGTCAATGCCATTGAAAAGGACAAATGGTGGAGTAGTAAAATAGAAAGCATATTGGCATGATCCGAGTATGAACCCGGCAAAGGGCTTGGAAAGAATCTCCAGGGTATTACTAAGCTGATACAACTGAAGCGTCACGGTACTACCTTCAGGCTCAGATATCAGTATACATGGCAGGAGTATGATGATTGATCGCCTCCATGGCGCGGACTTTATTATCCTCTCGAGCAACCAGTGCCGCATATGAATCAGACTTTTTACCAAGCTGACACAATATGGGGAACTGCAGAAGAAGAAGCGTTAGCGGGACTGAGGAATCTGTTCTTGGAGGATGAAGACATGGAATGCAGTGCAATAATTGAAGAGGAGGAGGAAGAAGGTCTCACTATTTATATTGTGGAGAAGGGAGTTGTTCTCATGAACTGGACCACCACACCATCCTGGGCCTGCCGAGTCCCTGGGTAGCTTGGCAGATTTTATTCCTATAGTCATTCTAGGCATTTAAGATTTTTAGTAATTTGCTTTTAAAATTCACTTGTTTCAAAATAAATGCTCGATTCATCGAGCCATACTCGTTTTGATGTTTTAAATATTAATCAAATGCATTACTCTTTATTATTTATTATTATCTTTCATATTTATCTCTCTACAGTGTTATTATTACTTTCCCCAATGAACCTGTGTCTGTGACATGTAATGAGGCAACACAACATTAGAATAGTGATTTGGATGAAGAAGACGAGATATCTGAGGAAGTTGTAAGGGAAGTTGAAAATTTTGAGAATAAGCCTAAGTCCAACCTGGACGAGCGAAGCATAAATTTGGGGAATGCCGAGACCGTGAACGAGACTCGCATCAGCATTCACTTATCACCAATGAAAAAGGAAGAGTACATCCGCTTCTTCAAAGAGTATGAGGATATTTTTGCATGGTCATATGATGACTGTCATACCTCCTTTTTACTACCCCGAGGATATATAGGAGTTTTTTCCAATTTAAGTGACATCAATCAAAATGGGATTAATTAATTTATCAGAGTCGCCACTTGGAATAAATTATTTGGTGTCCCAAGTCACCGGTTTATTTTAAAAACCCAATCGACGAAATTTTGATTTTTATTTAAAGGTCTGCGAACCAAAAATTCTAGATAAGGAATTCTGTTAACCCGGGAGAAGGTGTTAGGCATTCCCGGATTCCGTAATTCTAGCACGGTTGCTTAGCGATTTGTACCTGGCTTAAATTGTCTAATTACTTATTTTAAACCTATGTGCATTTACCTTTTACCGCTTTTAATCACTTGATTTATTCGTAATTAAGAAATTGAGTTACGAGTACGTATACTCATTTCCTTTGGCGCGTCAAAACTCATGTCACGCGAACGTGCTCACAATTAATGGCGCTTTGTTTATTTATTAAGAAAATTTGATTGAAGCTGCGCGAATGCATACCTCGATTTATTTTTAGAGAGAAAATCATAATTATGTTATGCGAACGTATACATAATCACGATAATAATTTTAAGACGCGTCTAAAGCATTCTAAAAAAACAAAAAAAACACTACAGTGCTTTGTTCTTCAGTAGATACAGTATTAAGTAAATAGAGGGATTCTAAAAATAATGCCTTAAGAACTAGTTTCTGACCATGCATGGAAATAAATATATATATATATATATATATATATATATATATATAAAAGCTAGTGCTGCTAGGAACTCCAAATCGTCATTTGTGACCTCAATCCCTCCTTAATTGTTTCTTGTATTTGTATGGCAATTCAAAAGAAATAAGATGACAGTAATTATAATAGTGCCTAATTAGTTTCTCTCATTACACACTTTACATATAAACATGGTCTATTTTTATTTAAACAAATTGTGACTTTTCTCTCTCACTATTAACTTTATGAAACAAATCAAAAAAACTAAAATCTGTTAATTCAACTTTGATCAACGAACAAGTTATAACTCTAAAAAAAATCCACATAGCTATCTAACATGAAACAAGAAAGAACAATAATTAAAAGAAAACAACCAAATGCATTTCGTTCTCAATATCAAACCTCATTATTCATCAACCCAATTCTAAACTACACCTACATACTAATTACCAAACAAACAATTAAAAGAGAACAATTAAAGCATGGAAGTAGAAACCAAAGTAGAAACAGACCTTTTAATAGTTGAAATATAATCTTCAATACATTATAGGGAGCAAAGAACCGCTAGAACTTTCGTACAAACAAACCACGATTGGATTGAGGCTCGCGACAGCGCCGAAAACCTTGAACCCAACTCAAAGACTGACTGAACTTGGGTGGCCTATTTAGGGTGGTTTTGTGCTGCGTTTTTACTAGCTTTGGATGGTTTTTTGCTGGGGTTTTGGAGGGAAAACAGGGCTGATTTTGACGGAGGTGTTTGAGAAGGAAATGAAAGTGTGGTCCAAAAGGCAAAGAAGGTCGTTGCCTCACCCTCACCCTTACGTTTTTTGTTCTTTTGATCCCCTTCCCTTTTTCTCATTTTCTGTTTATTCTATTTCCCTTTGTGTATGTGTGTCTTGCGGCTGTTTAATTTTAGTGAAGCAGGAGTGGCTCGGCTAGTGGGGAAATGGCAGAAGGAGCTGGTGTTGCGGCTGAGAAATGAGGGTCCAAAATCTGAAGGGGGGAAGGTGTCGTTTTTTGCTTTTTTATTCTAGGTCCTCTTTAATTTAGGAGTTAAGTATTATTTATTGGGGTAGAAATTAGGTTAAGTCAAATGGGAATGGATATGGGCTCAATATTTTGGGCTTGAAGGGATTTGGGTCATGAATTTGGGCTAATTAGCTTTGGGGTAGGAAGACTAAATCAAAATCCTTTTTTTTCATTTTCCTTTGATTTTAAAATCTAATAAAATCCTAAATTAATCCTAAATCAATCTAATTTGTAAAAATCAAAATTGTTTATCTATTAAAATAACTAATTAACTTAAAACTAAATAAAAATACTACTTTCTAAGGACTAAAAGTTAAATATGTAAAAATGACCATTTTTAGTGATATTTCTTAATAAAATTAATTCCTGCATGCAAATTGGACCTAAGATGACATGAGATTAAAACGTGACATTTTTATCATTTTTCTATGATTTTAATATTAAAAATGCATGAAATGCAACTAAATAAACAAAAACTTCTAAAATCCCTTAAAAATCATTTTTGGTTTATTTTTAGGAGTTATTTCCATGTAGGGCAAAAATTAGGTGCTCACAGTTGTCCCTCTTTTCTCGGAAACATGAAGAGTTTTTGGGCAAAGATAAAGACGAGCAATTTTTTGCCTGTTTGAAACTCCATTTGGAAGCATTTTGGAAAAGTTTGACCGAACCTTGCTTCGGAGGTTGCCTACATATCCTTGGCTATAAAGGAATAAGATCAGTGTAGTTCTAGAAGGATGATGGATCGATGAATTCGAGAGTCGAGTGAGGTTCCGTCGAGGCTCCAGTCCGCGGTCCTGTTATTACATCAAAATCAAAATGAAAAAGACTAACTAAACCTATCAGCTACGAGTTACAAGATTCATATCTATAAATCTTCTGAAGCTTGATCTGGAGTCTTGGTTGGTTCTTTCTGCAGACTCTGATCTAAATCTTGATGCTCGTTAGCTGTGAATGTTGGTTCATTTTTTTCTTCAGCTCTTCGGATCAAGGCAGGACATGCAAAGCTTGTGACTTCAATCATATTTTGGGCAGTCCACATCTTTTCTCCGCTTCTGCACTTAGAGTTCAACTTCTTTTCTTGTTCTTCCTTTCTTTTATTTGGGTTAAGACTTCTTCTATTGGTCATCTCAAACCTTGTGCCTCACATTGAAAACCTGTTTAGGCCCCAAAGGAAACAAACAAACGAAACTTTCTGCCCCAATTTTCACTAGAAAAATTTCGTGAGTTATTGTAACAAAAATCTAAACTATTTCTTTATTGAAAGCAATTAAAATCGGGATTGTATATCCCTGGGAAAATATATTAAGGAGTGGAGACCCTATATCTTAAATGCAATCAACCAAGGGGTGGAGACCCTATGTTGGAAAAGAGACTAGAGAGTGGAGACCCTATGTTGGAAAAAATGACTAGGGATTGGAGACCCTATGTCTAAAATAAATTCAACTAGGGAGTAGAGACCCTATGTTGGAAAAGAAGACTAGGGAGTGGAGACCCTATATCTAAAAGTAAAATCAACTAGGGAGTGGAGACCCTATGTTGGAAAAGTAGACTAGGGAGTGGAAATCCTATGCCTAAAATAAAATCAACTAAGGAGTGGAAACCCTATGTTGGAAAAGCAGACTAGGGAGTAGAGACCCTATGCCTAAAATAAAATCAACTAGGGAGTGGAGACCCTATGTTGGAAAAATGACTAGGGAGTGGAGACCCTATGTCTAAAATAACTTCAACTAGTGAGTGGAGACCCTTTGTTGGAAAAGCAGACTAGGGAGTGGAGACCCTATGTCCAAAATAACTTTAACTAGGGAGTGGAAACACTATGTTGGAAAACCAGACTAGGGAGTGAAGACCCTATGTCTAAAATAAAATCAACTAGGGAGTGGAGACCCTATGTTGGAAAAGTAGACTAGGGAGTGGAGACCTCATGCCTAAAATAAAATCAACCAGGGAGTGAAGACCTTATGTTGGAAAAAGCGACTAGGGAGTGGAGACCCTATGACTAAAATAAAATCAACTAGGGAGTGAAGACCCTATACTGGAAAAGCAAACTAGGGAGTGGAGACCTTATGCCTAAAATAAAATCAACTAAGGAGTAGAAACCCTATGTTGGAAAAGCAGACTAGGGAGTGGAGACCCTATGCCTAAAATAAAATCAACTAGGGAGTGGAAACCCAATGTTAGAAAAGTGACTAGGGAGTGGAGACCCTATGTCTAAAATAAATTCAACTAGGGAGTAGAGACCCTGTGTTGGAAAAGCAGACTAGGGAGTGGAGACCCTATGCCTAAAATAAAATCAACTAGGGAGTGGAGACCCTATGCCTAAAATAAAATCAACTAGGTAGTGGATACCCTATGTTGGAAAAGCGACTAGGGAGTGGAGACCTTATGTCTAAAATAAAATCAACTAAGGAGTGGAGACCCTATGTTAGAAAAGCGACTAGGGAGTGGAGACCATATGTCTAAAATAAAATCAACTAGGGAGTGGAGACCTTATGTTGGAAAAGCGATTAGGTAGTGAAGACCCTATGCCTAAAATAAAATCAACTAGGGAGAGGAGACCCTATGTTGGAAAAGCAGCCTAGGGAGTTGTTGACCCAAGAACAGGTAAAGTTTTGAAGACTGACAAATGAACTCAGTCATGGACCAAGTCGATCATGTGAAGCACAGTCATGATCAACCTATACATGTGAGATGCACGTGAAGGAGATAAGTCCCACTGATCAAGCAGCAATATCTCCTGATCTGATCGAAAAGGTTGCATATTGGATAAGAGGAGAAAGTCTCCTTATATGAAGGGAACACAATCCGGATAAAGAGAGTGTTAGAGTTTGATATCGTCAAGGACTCAACTACGATAGAAGATCAGAAATTGAATCCCAATCAAACTCTGATTTCTAACCTATTAAATAATAGTGATTGTTCTCTTTTACAGGATGGCACAAATGCAGAAGTTAAACTAAATTGAAAGCAAAAGAGCAAGACGATTTTGTAAGCAATTTATGTAAGATTTGGGTGTGCACTCTTGAAGCTACTTGAACGAGATAGAAGAACCAGTTCCATTGTGTTTTTTTCTTATTCTAGTTCAACTGTAGTAGGTGGTTCAAAGTTGTACCTTTCCAACTTTTATAGAAGCAATTGTATTAGGTACTTTGAGAGTTCAAGTTATAGGCTAACTTGAAGTTGTCGCAACAGTTGAGGCTGTGTGCTATAACGTGTTTAGAGTTAATCTTTAGGTTTACAAAGAGTTTTGTAAATGCTGTTTTGGCTCAGTGATTTTAGTGGAAGTTTGGAAAAATTCTACTGAGTAGTAGGTAGTGGTTTTTTCACCTTTCGAGCCAGGTGTTTTCCACGTAAAATCTCTGTGTTCTTTATTTTATGTACTTTTAATTCTGCAAACAGTAGTAGTTAGAACACCTAGAAGAACCTGGTTCTTCTAGATCAAAAATTGGGTACCACACAAATCACCCCCCTCTTGTGTGGTATTGACACTTAAAATATCAGCTGGTATCAGAGCCAGGTTATCCTTGAAGAGGCTAACACCTTAGGAAAAGATCAACATTAGTGCACCACCTGGGAACTGGGAAGGGCAATCCACTGCCAGGCCTCCACTTTTCAATGGTCAGTACTATTCTTGGTGGAAGAACAGGATGAGGGATCACATCATAGGAGAAGACTATGAACTCTGGGACATAGTCACTGATGGCCCTCTAGCAACTACAAAGAAGAATGCTGAAGGAGTGGATGTGGCAAAGACAAGGGCTAACTGCACTACTGAAGACTTGAAGAAATGGGAGAAAAATGCCAAGGCCAAGAAATGGCTTGTGTGTGGACTAGGTCCAGATGAGTAAAGTAGAATTCAAAGTTGTACTACTGCTAAGGAAATCTGGAACAACTTGCAAGTGGCTCATGAAGGAACACCTCAAGTGAAGAGGTCCAGAGGAACACTGTTGTACTCCCAATATGAGAACTTCACCATGAAGGAAGGAGAAACTATCCAAGAAATGTATACAAGGTTCACCACACTGACAAATGAACTTAAATCTCTTGGAAGGATTATTCTTGAAGAAGACAAAGTTGAGAAGATTTTGACAAGGGTTCTGCCAGTCTCTTGGGAAAGCAAAATCACTGCGATTCAGGAATCAAAGAACATTGCTACCCTCAAGTTGGATGAACTAATTGGAAACCTCACTGCCTATGAACTAAGAAGGCAAACCATGAAAATGGATGCACCCAAGAAGGGAAGAAGTCTGGCTCTCAGAATTGATGAAGGTTCAGATCTGGAGGATGATGAAATACCTATGATCACTAGAAATTTTAAAAAGTACCTGATGAGAGGAAAGGGTTCTTCAAGAGGTACAACCTTCAACAAACCAAGGACTCCTAAGAAACAGAACAATGAGGGCTGCTACAAGTGTGGTAAGACTGATCACATGATCAAGAACTGCCCTTAATGGGAAATTGAGTGGAAGAAGGAAAGGGTTGAACGAAGGAGTAGTAAGAAGGAACAGGTCCAACCAAAATGGAACAAAGGATCAACAAAGGCTATGGTTGCTACCTGGGGAGAAACATCAGATGAGGACTCAGAAGATGAAGCTGGAAATGAACAAGCTCTTATGGCCATCGGAGAATCAGATGATGAATAAGAAGTAAGTATTCTTCATCTCAAAGACAAGATTAAACTCTTGTCTAAAGAAAGGTTGTGTGAACTTTTGCTGGATTTCATTGATGAGTTTGAGATAATTAACAATGAAAAGGAAGAGTTGTCTAGGGAATATATGATCCTAAAAGCCAAGTGCAAAAATCTAGAGTCTAGGGCTAACGAGAGTAAAAGTGAAAATACTGAGTTGAAGAACCAGGTTCTTGAACTTGACACTAGTGTCCTAGAACTTAGGTCTGAAAACTTAAAACTGAAACTAGGAACAGGAAAGAAGAAAGTTGATCATACTCATCTCACCCTAGAAGAAAACTTAGGAAAAATGAAGGATGAGCTATACAGGAAAGATGAGCAGATAAGAGTATTAAAAGAAGATCTAGGGAAGGTAAAACATGAACTAGACAGAACTTGCAAATGGAACAAGGCTTCTGATGTACTCTCCTGACTATATGAACATCACAGTAGAAACAAAAGAGGACTTGGTTATGGGACTCAAACACCTAAGTGGGATCCTAAAAGCAAGTACCTCACTCTTCCTGAAAACAAAATTTGCACACATTGTGGCAAGGCTGGTCATTACAAAAATGAATGTAATGCAAAAGAAAAAGCCAATTAAAAGAACAAAACTTTTGTTCAAAGAAAAAATAGGCTGCCTGGGTGGACTAGAAGGAATCTGATTTATCCCTTTGCCCATAGAAAGGGACCCAAACTAGTTTGGGTTCCTAAGATTAACCCCTGATTTCTTTTTGCAGGTCCAAGTGAAGAGAAGCAGCCAAATATAGTACATGGACAGTGGCTGGAAATGTCTCCTTTGAAAATTGGAAGAAAGGTGAGATCATCGAGGTTGGAAAGGTAGGTAAGACAGACTCTCACTCTATTGAGAATGTCTACTTGATAGATGGCTTGAAATATATCCTGATCAGTGTGTCACAATTGTGTAACAGAGGTAACCTTGTAGCATTCACCTCCACAAAATGCTTTATGATTAATCTTACCACTGACAAGATTGTTTTGCAGGGAAAGAGAGTTAATAATATTTACATTGTAGATTTGTCCACTCATTCAGAAAATGAACTAACATGTCTAAGTATGCTGGATAATGATCCCCTCCTGTGGTACAAAAGACTTGGTCATGTCAGTCTGAATCAGCTAAACAAATTAGTCTCCAAGGACTTGGTGATAGGGTTACCTAACATCAAGTTCAAGGAAGACAAGGTTTGTGAGGCCTGTGCAAGGGGGAAGCAAGTAAGATCATCCTTTAAAAGCAAGAAAATGGTAAGCACAACCAAGTCATTGGAACTGGTCCATATGGATCTCTATGGTCCAATGAGAACCATGAGTAGAGGTGGAAAGAAATATGTAATGGTGCTTGTTGATGATTATTCTAGATTTACCTGGGTTCTATTTCTAACTTCTAAAGATGAAGAATTTGACATGTTTACTGGTTTTGTTTGAACGACTCAGAAACAATTAGGAAATCAACTTGCATCCATTGGGTATGATCATGGAACTGAATTTGAAAATGCTAAGTTTGTTGAATTTTGTGATGAAAATGGTATAGATCATAATTTCTCTGCCCCTAGGACTCCTCAACAAAATGGAGTAGTCGAAAGAAAGAATAGGACTCTTGAAGACATGGCTAGGACTATGCTTCTTTCTAATAAGCTGCCCCATAGCTTCTGGGCAGAGGCTGTAAACACTGCATGTTACATTATCAATAGATGCATGACTAGACTTCTTATAGAGAAGACTCCCTATGAGTTACTTAAAGGGAGAAAACCAAATACATCCCATTTCAGGGCATTTGGATGTAAGTGCTTTGTGCACAATAATGGAAAGGACTCCTTAGGTAGGTTTGATCCCAGAAGTGATGAAGGAGTATTCTTGGGATATTCTTCACATAGCAAAGCATATAAAGTGTTCAATAAAAGAACTTTGTGTGTAGAAGAAAGTGTACATATAGTATTTGATGAAACTAACATTCCTTCTGAGAGACAGGAACATGAAGATAAAGCCATTGGGTTGGTAAAGGACTTGACTGATGCCTCAGCACAAGTTAAAGTGGCACCAAAAGAAGGAACATGTGATGGAACAGGTTATCCCATCTAGGGCAACCTGACAGGGGGAACTAATCAAGGAGGAATTGAAATAAATCCCCTAAAAGAACTTGGTCATGACCCTGTTCCTCAGCAACAGAACATGGGAGAAACATCTAACAGAAACTAGTTGGTTGTGAAAACTCACAAGTATCAAAGTTCTCATCCTATTGAGAACATTATCACTGATCCAACATCTGGAGTCAAAACTAGATCACAATTAAAGAATCTATGTGCTTTTGATGCCTTTTATCTCTTATTGAGCCTAAAAATGTTGTTGAGGCTTTACAGGATGCAGATTGGGTGAATGCAATGCAAGATGAACTCAATCAGTTCGAGAGAAGTCAAGTTTGGCATCTAGTTCCAACACCCAATGACAGATCAGTTATTGGCACAAAGTCTTCAGAAACAAACTTGATGAAGATGGAACCGTTACAAGAAACAAGGCAAGACTAGTGGTCTAAGGTTATAGCCAAGAGGAAGGCATAGATTATGATGAGACTTTTGCTCCAGTTGCAAGACTAGAGGCAATAAGACTCCTCATAGCCTTTGCATCACACATGAAATTCACTCTTCATCAGATGGATGTCAAAAGTGCCTTCCTAAATGGTTGCCTGAAAGAAGAAGTGTTTGTAAAACAACCTCCAGGGTTTGAGAGCAAAGAATGTCCTGATCATGTGTACAAGTTAGACAAAGCTCTCTATGGACTCAAGCAGGCCCCAAGAGCATGGTATGAACGACTGTGCAAATTCCTACTGGAGCATGGTTACAAAAGAGGTAAAATTGACAGTACCTTATTCTTAAGGGAAAAAGGAAAGGATCTCCTTGTGGTACAAATATATGTTGATGACATAATCTTTGGGGCCACCACTGATAAGATAAGTAAGCACTTTGCAAAATTAATGGGGAGTGAGTTTGAAATGAGTATGATGGGTGAGCTTAACTTCTTCTTAGGCTTGCAGATCAAACAAAGTCCTAATAGAACCATGATCTATCAGCAGAAGTATGCAAAAGAGCTTTTCAAAAAGTTTAAAATGGAAGAATCAAAAGAAATAGACACACCCATTGCAACTGCCACTAAATTAGACATTGATGAACATGGTTCATCAGTTGATCAAAAGTTATATAGTGGTATGATTGGTTCACTCCTGTATCTTACTGCCAGCAGACCTGACATTGTTTTCAATGTAGGGCTTTGTGCCCGTTTTCAGGCAAATCCAAAAGAGTCTCACTTGACTATTGTCAAGAGGATACTAAGATATCTGAAAGGCACCACTGATCTGTGTCTTTGGTACCCAAAGGTAGTAATTTCAATCTAGTAGGATATGCTGATGCTGATTATGCAGGTTTCCTAGTGGATAGGAAAAGCATCTCAGGTATGGCATACTTCCTTGGTTCATGTCTTGTGTCATGGGCTACAAAAAAGCAAAATTCAGTGGCCTTATCCATTACTGAAGCTGAGTATGTTGCAGCTGCCTCTTGTTGTGCTCAATTGCTATGGATCAAACAACAGCTGGAAGATTTTGGCATTGAAGTTGGTTGCATTCCTATATTCTGTGATAACACTAGTGCTATAAGTATGACAAAGAACCATGTTCATCATAAGAGGACTAAGCACATAGATGTTAGGCACCACTTCTTAAGAGATAACTTTGAGAAATGTTTGATCTCCATAGAATTATGTGCTACTAATAAGCAAACTGCTGACATCTTAACTAAAGCACTAAGTAGAGAAAACTTTGAGAGGAACACGTTGGAATTAGGGATGATTAAGATCACCTAATAGGTCCAGCTCAGAATGCACAATGAATTTTTTATATATATTTGGCTAGGAAAACTAACTGTGTGTAAATATCTAGATTAATTTTTACTCAACTTCATACTTTAACTACTATACTCTTGTGCGATGTGTTTATATGATTCACTGATCTCTTGCAAAAAATTTCTCTATTATGGCATTTGAGGCATGTTCAAGGGAATTCAAAATAAAGAACCTGGTTCATCAGTATGATTTCATATGAAAGTTCAGGTATGTTTTTTATACTATGCACAATTAGAAAGACTAATAATTCAATCATGAGCAGAAGTCCTATACTTGTCAAATTCCTAGAAAATTATATCTGTTAAGCATTGAACCAGTTTCGTCCATCTAGAACTCTTCACCGTAAATTTTGCCTAATGTCTAGGGAAGCCAAATCTATCATTAAAAGTCTGGAATTTCAGTTTGATTAGACTTCTAATTGACCTCTGAAAAATGTGTCGTTACCTATTAATTGTCTAATTCTCTTTTAAATACACATCACTTCTCCATCCTTCATCATAATTCCAAAACCGTCAAAAATACTTCTTCACTTCTAATTGCCCTCCTCTACAAAATTCCCAAATTCTATCAAGAAATTAACAACCATGTCTAACCCACAAGATCATCCTGGAACCCCTCCACCACCTTCTCCTTCAAATTCATCCTCATTTACTCCACCTAGTAAATCTCCAAAACCTAGGTTTCAATGGCAGAAAATGCTTGCATGAAAAGCTGTAGCATCTGGGGCTCTGAGGAAGGTTTTAAACGAAAGGTTGAAACTAGCCAAGTGAAAGAAAGCCCAGCTCAAAATTCTAATTCTAGCTCTGAGACTGAATCTTTTCAATCCGCGACTGGGGGAGATGGACATGGGTCTTCTGACTCTGAGAAGACTCAAGAATTCCCTACTAAGGTAAGCTCATCTGTTATTGAAAACTTAGAAACTAGGTTTGTTCTGGTTGGACCCAGTAGGGATGTTAAGCTGGATGAGACGAGTAGGAGTGGAGGTAAAAAGAAGTCTGAAAAAGAAAAAAAAAGGGTGCATGTGGTGAAGAGAGGGGAAATGGGAAGGGAGCAGTTCTTGCTATATGTGGGGTTGCACAAGAGAAGTTAGAAGAGAGTGGCATGAAGTCAGGGGGAAGTGGGTCTGGGGAGGATGCTGAGGGGTTGGTTCATCTGAGTAAAAAGAGAGATGAACCCGTTTCATCTACTGAAGAGACCCTAGCTGATCAACTGAGAAAGATTGGGGCAAGTTATGACCTAAAGAAACGCAAAGCTACCACACCAAAAGCCCAAAATGTTCCCAAGACATCCAAGAAAAGAAAAGCCTCATCCCAAACACCTACTGGCTCTTTAGTGCCTAGGGGTAGAGCTACAAGAAGCAGGGTAAAACAAAGTGAAGCTGATCTACAAAAGGCTTTAGAAGAAAGTAAGAAAAAGAAAATGGACAAAGGAAAAGGAAAGATTGTAGAATCCTCAGTGGCTGTTGAGGAAGAGGAGATGGAACTGGTCCATCAGGAAAGGGGACATCAGTGAAGGTTCCTACACCCACGCCTAAGAAACCCAAGACTTCCTCCACGAAGTCTTCCTCTATGCCTGTAGCTGTTGAACCCTCACTAGTCAAGAGGACAAGATCTGCAGTGAAAGCTAAATAAGCAAAAGTTTCAGATGATGAAGAGTGGAGTGGAGAAGAAGAAGAAGAAGAAGAAGAAGAAGAAGAAGAAGAAGAAGAAGAAGAAGAAGAAGAAGAGGAATCCGAGAAGGAACAGGACAAGTTTGTCATCTTTGGCAGGAGAAATATTTTGAAAGGTAGATTGTTGAAGGACCTTGTGGAACCAGGGATGATGAGGTTGGTTGACTCTTTAACTGCTCAAGGTTGGAAGGACATGGTCCTTCAGATGGATGGGAGACTAGCCAGAAATGAACTAATTGAGTTCATGGCTAATGCTGCTGTTAAGGATGGGGTTGTCAGTAGCTTGGTGAAGGGAGTCCCAGTGCAATTTGATGCTGCGAAACTGGGAGAAATTCTGGATATACCCTCTGAAGCATTTGATGACTACACTAGGCAAAGGTGGTCATGCCTGGGCTCCTTACCTACTGCTCTTGAGATCGCCAAGAGGTTCTGTGATTTAGAGGATGTGAATGAAGCCAGGGATGTGTAGAAAAGTGAGATGAGGCCTGAGCACAAGGTTGTGTTTGAGTTTGTCAACAAGTGCCTACTGCCCAGACAAGAGAGAAGATATACTGCAAACTACATGGACCTGGTTCTTATAGAGTACCTTGAGAGAGGAAAGCAAATCAACTGGCCTGCCCTCATTGTCAAATTACTATACAGGGTCATCAATGGCTCCAAAGCTCATGCTACTCCATATGGCTTCATATTGACCACAGTTCTGGACAGGCTGAACGTGCCTTTGAAGAAATGGGAAATGGCCTCAAGCAAAGAACACTTTAGCGTCAAAACTTTTCTTTCTTGTGACTATCCAGTCAATGCCATCCCAGTTGAACCTGGTTCATCTCTGAAGACACCCATCAACAGCAAGGCTAGGACTTTGGTTTAGGAATGTGCTACTAAGGATGCAGAAATTGCTAGGCTCCAAGCTCGTGTGGTTGAAGTGGAAGCTGAGAGGGATGGTCTCAGAATTGAGCTTGCAAAAGAAAAGGAGAAGAATGATGGAATTCTTCATAATATGCTGAGTCTTCTCCAAACTCAACCCTCTAGTTCCTCCAAGCCTTAGGACTCCTAGTTTCTGTCTCCTGAACTAGTTCTAGTACCCCCCCTAGTGACCCACATTAGGGATTTTTCTATTTTTGCTCATGGTTTGAATGTTTTTCTTTCTTTTTGTGATTTGTTTGTAGAAACATATCTCTATCAATGACAACTACTATTCTCTCTTGTTCAATGATTATTCTGACCTTGATAGTTTAAATATGTTTGTTTGATTACTGATGATTGCACCATGATTGCACTTGCAGTTACCCCAATGACTGTGAGTACTTATTAAAATCTGTAATTCACACTATGCATGCAACTTTTCGATAATGCCAAAAGGGGGAAGAGATATTGTGCTGAAATAAGTGATATTTATAACCTAATTAACCTGGTCCTTGATGATAAGTAATTTTCTAGGTTTAGTGTTGATGGTTAAGCTGAGTTCTTACAGGTTCTTTGATCAGTAAAAAGCACAGAGTTTGTCATCATCAAAAAGAGGGAATTTGTTAGCCCAGGAACAGGTAAAGTTTTGAAGAATGACAAATGAACTTAGTCATGGACCAGGTCCATCATGTGAAGTACAGTCATGATCAACCTATACATGTGAGATGCACGTAAAAGAGATAAGTCCCAATGATCAAGCAGCAATATCTCTTGATCTGATCGAAAAGGTTGCATATTGGATAAGGGGAGAAAGTCTCCTTATATGAAGAGAACACAATCCGAATAAAGAGAGTGTTAGAGTTTGATATCATCAAGGACTCAACTACGATAGAAGATCAGAAATTGAATCTCAATCAAACTCTGATTTCTAACCTATTAAATAACAGTGATTGTTCTCTTTTACAGGGTGGCACAAATGCAGAAGTTAAACTAAATTGAAAGCAAAAGAGCAAGGCGATTTTGCAAGCAATTTATGTAAGATTTGGGTGTGCACTCTTGAAACTACTTGAACGAGATAGAAGAACCAGTTCCATTGTGTTTTTTTCTTATTCTAGTTCAATTGTAGTAGGTGGTTCAAAGTTGTACCTTTCCAGCTTTCATAGAAGCAATTGTACTAGGTACTTTGAGAGTTCAAGTTATAGGCTAACTTGAAGTTGTCGCAACAGTTGAGGCTGTGTGCTACAACGGGATTAGAGTTAATCCTTAGGTTTACAAAGAGTTTTGTAAATGCTATTTTGGCTCAGTGATTTTAGTGGAAGTTTGGGAAAATCCTACTGAGTAGTAGGTCATGGTTTTTTCACCTTTTGAGCTAGGTGTTTTCCACGTAAAATCTCTGTGTTCTTTATTTTATGTACTTTTAATTCCGCAAACAGTAGTAGTTAGAACACCTAAAAGAACCTGGTTCTTCTAGATCGAAAATTGGGTACCACACAAATCAGCCCCCCTCTTGTGTGGTATTGACGCTTAAAATATTAGGAGTGGAGACCCTATGTCTAAAATAACTTCAACTAGGGAGTGGAGACCATATGTTGGAAAAGCGACTCGGGAGTGGAGACTCTATGTCTAAAATAACTTCAACTAGGGAGTGGAGATCCTATTTTGAAAAAAGCAGATAGGGAGTGGAGACCATATACCTAAAATAAAATCAACTAGGGAGTGGGGACCCTATGTTGGAAAAGCAGACTAGGAGTGGAGGCCCTATGCCTAAAATAAAATCAACTAGGAAGTGGAGACCCTATGTTGGAAAAGCGACTAATGAGTGGAAACCTTATGTTGGAAAAGTAGACTAGGGAGTGGAGACCCTATGCCTAAAATAAAATCAACTAGGGAGTGGAGACCCTATATTGGAAAAGCGACTAGGGAGTGGAGATCTTATGTCTAAATAAAATCAACTAGGAAGTGGAGACCCTACATTGGAAAAGCAGACTAGGGAGTGGAGACCCTATGTTGGAAAAAACGTAACTAGAGATTGGGGACCCTAGGCCACCATGATTTTGATTTTTCTTTTTGAAGAAAATGAGTAAAAATGCAGGAAAGAATTCGAAGGAGACTTCCCTTTTAGACTGATTAATGCTGCAAAGCTGTTTCTAGTCCTTGCGCAGATTCTCTTTGGTTGCACCTGCTTCTTGCAAGGTTGCTTTGTATTGCACATGTTTCATGTTTTCAAATAAAAAATAATTGTTAGTTTGAAACAGTGGTTGGTTTTGTGGCATTGATTGTTTCAATCACTTGATCTCGGCCCGGCTTCTTTGATGAAGATCTCAATTGCAACTGCTCGTTTCCTGGGAGCCGATTTCATTTCAGGCCCTGAGAACCTCTGGGTTTTCCAGATTTTGCCATGATGGTTGGTCGGTGGAACTCAACCTTTTCGACTTTATTTTTCCTTCGTAGGCCTTTCACTTTTGACTTTTTTTCTCTTTTTTTCTTTTTATTTTTTTTTGTTTTAACCATTCAGAGCATTGGGGAACTTTTTGGCTCCTCAAACTTGCTGCAACGGCTAGTCGTGTGGGACTTAACCTTTTCCAACTTTATTTCACCTTTATAGGCCTTTCATTTCTAGTTTCTTTCTTCCAGCTTCAATTTCAGAGCATTTGGGCGCCTTGGCTTTTCGAACTTTTGCCGAGACATTTAGCCACGTGGTCTCAATTTGATTTGCTCCTTCCAAAAGTTTTGATTTCAAAGCATCGGCTGCCATGGCCAGTCGAGGTCGACTTGATGTACCTGCTGAGGCTGGGTGCTTTTTTTGCACATTAGCTTGTGTCAAATGAAAGCCCTATAAATCAATCTTACTATCTCTTCTTTGTCTTAGTTTCGGAATAGAGTTAGACCGAAAAGGATTCAAAGAAAACAAACAAGGGAATAGAGAATCAGTTTAAACAAGATGTGTACCTTTCGGGGAAAGGAAAGAAGGACTTATCTGGAGTACATGCGGACTTCAATGAACATTACATGCCTTTTGGATTGGATGCCTAATTTGTGTAAACCATCCGACCCTCGGAAATTCATCAACTTTTGCCTCAAAATCGAGAAACCTTGCCAGGACTCTGTTGATGACGATGGTTGTGAGGATCTTCTTTTCGATCATGGGCGCCCTTTGTGGGTTTTCATGAGCTGACCTCTCTCATTTCTCTTCTCAACATCGCCTAATAGTGCTCTTTGCGAGTTTTCACTAACAAGACTCTCTCATTTCTAATTTCTCTGCTTAACGTCGCCTCACGGTGCCCATGTGAGTTTTCACCAATAAGACTCTCTCATTTTATTTCTCTGCTTACCATCGTCTTACGATGCCCGTGTGGGTTTTCACCAATAAGAATCTCTCATTTTATTTCTCTCATTTTATTGTATCAGATCCAAGTAATTGTATCCTCCCATTTTGAACCTCTTTGCCGATTGATCAGAAGGACTTGAGCAGGGTTTTGGGGTAAAAAGGATTTGGATTGAGTTACAACTTTGGAACCTTTCGGGCGAAACCATCGCCGAACCATTATAACATCTGTCCCAGTTTCAATTTGCGGGGGGAATTTGGATTTTTATTTTGGTGTGACTGAACCCCAGAGAGAGGCTGCATACGTATCCTTTCGGAATCAAGTCGAACATAATTCAGGTAACTTTGTTTTTCATTTTTCTAGTTTTCTTTTGTTTTTCTTCTGCTTTGTTTTTTTTCTCTTTCCTTTTCTTTCCTTTTCCCTTTCTCTTTTTTCATCTTTTTTTTCATTTTCTTTGTTTTTTCTTCCTTTTTTGTATTTTTCTTTTTCTTCTCTTTTTTTTTCACTTTTCATCTCTTTTTTTCAATAACACTTTCAGGTTCCAAAGAGGGTAATCAAAGAAAAGTAACCGGCTCAAATGGTTTACAAAAGGGGTAATGGTGTTTGGGTAGCGAGAATGAAAGTCTTCGTCATCCCAACTGGAGAATATTAATACTATAGCGAGGGCCAATCAGAGTACCTTTTGCCTGCATTTGCATTGACAATTATTATAAGGACATTTCTTTTGATGTTTTCCAGGTACAACGTTCTCTTTGGTAGTACCCTCGTTACCATGTATGGATCTTTTCAAACTAGAGCCAATTTTCCTTTAAATGTTCCAACTCTTTGTTTTATTTCCTTATCTTCATTGCAATCTAATTATTGATTCATTATTTCGAAGTCTAACAGCGTTTTAAGATCTGGGCATGAAGTCCGCAAGCATGTCATGTTATTGAAATCTGAATAACAGAACTAAAAAGAGAACAAGGAAAACGACAAGATTAAGAAAAGAGACATTCCTGGACAATGAAATATTAATTTCATTTGATTCTTTTTTTCAATAGAAGGGTTTATATTGGAAAGTAAGACAATAAAGTAAAACATCCGAATCACACCCTGAGATATTCTGAACGCAGAAAGGAGAGCAAGACTGGCTACCGAACCTCCCATCTTATGGGGAACATTCAGGCTTGGCATTTTTCGGCTTTTCTTTTGTTTCGGCAATGGCTGCAATGGCCTTCAGGGTCGGATCAAATTCCTCAGCTTCACAAATCAGTCCGACTATTGGCCCGATGTTGTGGGAAGGCAACAGATTTATCATCACATTAGGAGCTTTTTCATCCCGAAAAACGATTCTTTCAACTTCAATCAAATCTTCAACTGCCCTTTTGAGGGTCCAATAGTCCTCTGTACTGTATCCCACTACTCTATAGTGGTAATCACAAATAATACTAGCTCGGCGTGAGGGGGACTCGGGGTTCGGCTGGTTCGGGGCCACTGGCTGCAATAGATCTAGATTGATTAGCTTTTGAAACAAGCTTGAATACGATTCACCAATAGGGGTGAACTGATTCTTCCTGAAAGTCTCTCTTGGGAGAGGATTGTACTGGGGAACATTTGGTTGGGGATTATATGGAGCTTGGTAAGGATGGGCATTTATAGGAGGTGGATCTTTCTGTGTATGATGTTGTGGCCGCGTGTAAGATTGCACGTTCATCACCGCATAAGGAGGTGGTGCCACGACATAAGCGTCATCTTGAAAAGGACAATAGTGTGGAGGGAACATAGGAAGCACAAATGATTGGCTGAGTGACCTGCGGGGCCCCCTCGAGCTTGAAGCCATCATGTCTCCGTCTTCACTCCCATTGTTGTTCATCAAACCCTTTGAACCATTCTGAGCAGCCTGTGATGTGGCTTTAAAAGCAGCATGACTCAAGATTCGACCTGTTTTTAAACCATTTTCAACCATTTCCCTAAAATGATAGCCTCAGTGAACGACTTACCCATAGCAGACATCATGTTCTGGAAGTAGTCAGCCTCTTGGGCATGCAGAAAGACCGTGACCATTTCAGTTTCGTCCATTTGAGGCTTTACCCTGGAACCTTGCTCATGCCATTTGACAGCATATTCGCGGAAGCTTTCCGCAGTTTTCTTTTTCAAATTGGACAAGGAGTTTTTGTTGGGAGTGATGTCCGTATTATATTGGAACTGGCGGACAAAATCTTGAGCCATATCATCCCACACATGCCAATAGATAATTTCTTGATCCGTATACCACTCAGAAGCGATTCTGGTGAGGCTTTCCCCAAAATAAGCCATTAGCAGCTCCTCTTTTCCACCAGTACCCCTCAACTAGTTACAATATCGTTTCAGATGAGCGACCGGGTCTCCGTGCCCGTTGTACTTTTCAAATTTTGGCATCTTGAAGCCAGCTGGCTAGTGGACATAGGGAAACATACAGAGGTCAGAGTATGAGACACTCTTCTGACCACTCAGACCTTGTATGTTTTTAAGGCTTTGTTCTAGGCTCTTCATCTTCGGAGCCATTTCCTCTTGCTCGGAATTTTTAACAACCTTTCCTTGCTCTCCCGAGAGATCATATTGCGGAGGTTGAATGAAAGAGTACGGGGTCACATATGTTATTTCTGATTGAAGTTGTGGATGCTGAAAGGTGAACATTGGAGGCTCAACATACGACCGTGGTAAAGTTGGTTGTATTCTAGTGCAGACTGGTGCTGTAGAGAACAATATTGGAGGTGCCCAGGAAACTGGCGCCTGGGGGCGAACTACAGAAGGCATGCCAGGATCATTAAACGGCATTGGAGGGTGCCCGCATGGGATGAGCGGGTTGGGCATAAGGGCGTTGGTAACCTCACCTGACCTGGGGATCAACTCAGGGAACCCAAGGATTGCACTTGGCGGTTCCCTATCATTAGACCAGGCGTCCCACATTTCCAATATGCGGAGACGCAACATCTTATTCTCTTCAGCAACTGCTAATTCTAGTTGCAGATAGCCGATGCCGGGCTATCCTCAGGACCGATGATTGGTAGATTGCTTGCGGAGGCCATCTGTGCCTTTGGATCTTGTGAAGGAAGGGAGGCTAGACTACCAACAAAACCAACCACCAAATCCTGGCTAGTTTGCACACCCAACAACCCTGTTAGTTTTGAGACGCTTAAAAGATAGGAAATTGCACGTTTGGATGCAAGGCACCTAAACAGTTAAACGTTTCTACCATGTGTTTGAACGGTTGCATGTTTCATCCCGGCCTTAGTTAACCCTTTTAGTATGTACCCTTTTTCTTTTATTTCTGCCTCTCTTAATCACTCTTGATTTTTTTTCATTTAATTTTCGTCGCTCTTTTATTTTTTGGCACTCTCTTTTCTTTTTTTTTCTTTTTTTGTCACTCTTTTTTTTTGTCACTCTCTCTTTTACTCAATTTTGCTTTCTCTTTTTTTCTATTTATTTTTCACTCAGTTAATTTTATGGCTATGATCGAATCCGATGAGGATTGCCTACATATTATGACGCCACATGAATCAGATCTTGCGTAGTTCGGAAAGATCGAAAATGGAGTAAATAAACTAACTTTTTTTTTGTTGGAATTTTTGAAAGAAATGCTTTAAAAGAATAAAGGAAATATTTCTTTTTTTTTATTTTTTGATTTTGATTTTGATTTTTGTTTTGTTTTTGAAAGAAAGACTTCTAAAAATTCATTTGCTTTTGATTTGAACTGTGAAAATTTTAAAAGTAAAAAGAAAATATTTTTGTTTGAATTTTCATTGGTTTTCTCTTTATCTAAAGAAGAGAGAAAATATTTTTGAATTTTGGATGTTGCTTCTTAATTTTCAAAAGAGGGACTTTTAAGAAAATATTTTGGATTTCTGAGTTTTTATTTATTTACAAAAGCACTTCTAAAGAAAAGCGAAAATATTTTTGGACTTCAATTTTTTCAAATTTGTTTTGTTTTGAAAGAGAGACTTTTAAACAAGACAAAGATTTTATTTTTTTTGAATTTTTGAGAAAAATACTTCAAAATAAAGGAAACCCATATTTTGGATTTTGATTTTTGATTGACTTTTTTATTTTATTTTATTTTATTATTTTTTTTCATATGAAAAACTTTAGAAAGAAGGAAACTATTTTTTTTTTTAGTTTGAAAATATATATTTTTTTTAAGGAAATGTTTCTAAGGACGGAATTAAAGGAAATTATTTTTATATTTTTTTTTAAATTGGGGCCAGAACCGATGAGCTTTGCCTACGTATCTCACATCCTGTGAGAATCAGACCTGCGTAGTTCGGTCAGTTTTGACATAATTGGAAAAAGCATGATATTGACTCACTTTCTTTTTTTTTCTTTTTTTTTTTGAAATACATTTTCATTTCTTCTTTTTTGTTTTTCAAAATTTTGGCAGAGTTTCGAGGCATTTTCAAATACCGGAATTTTCAGAATCGGGTGAATTCTCTATCCTACATCACTCTTGGTTTTTCTCCTGATTTCCTTTCCCTAGCCAGTCAACATGCAAGCCGAAACAAATAAAAATTCATATAGCACATAGGATGCGTCAGGATGGTCTTTTGTTTTGGATACACCTGTCCTAGACAGACCCAACCCCTGTGTTGAAACCCCAAAGTTAAATGCACGTGATGCAAATAAACGTTCCTATTAGGGATCTAGTATGAGGTTATGTTATTCTAAGTTTAAACCTGAGGTTGTGTTCTAAATCTGGCTTACCCGAGCGGACAAACTCGAGTCGAAGAGGGGGCAACGTACCGGGAGCACGAAAGTTTGCATGTCCTTGTTGCTTCCCCAGCCCCGTTCTATTTGGCATAACTCTAACAGAAAAGTGGGCCACATGAACGTGAGCACCCTTTTTTAGAAGACTCAAAAGGGAGGCGTAAGAAGACATTTAAATACAGTTCAAGTAATATCAAAGCGGTAAGTGACAATTAGCACATTAAGTCCAAAAAATGCAGGAATATCAACAATAAAACCAAATAAAAACACATTAATAAGCTCGAATTCTTGAACCCTGAACCAGAGATTCTGGGTTCTTAGATCCCCAGCAGAGTCGCCAGAGCTGTCACACCTCTTTTCTACTTCGTCGAGGGTATATATGAGTTTTTTCCAATTTAAGTGACTTTAATCAAAATAGGATTAATTAATTTATCAGAGTCGCCACTTGGAATAAATTATTTGGTGTCTCAAGTCACCGGTTTATTTTAAAATCGCAAATCGAAGAAATTTCGATTTTTATTTAAAGGTCTGCGAACCAGAAATTCTAGATAAGGAATTCTGTTAACCCGGGAGAAGGTGTTAGGCATTCCCGGGTTTTGTGGTTCTAGCACGGTCGTTTAGCGATTTGTACCTAGCTTAAATTGTCTAATTACTTATTTTAAACCTATGTGCATTTACCTTTTACCGCTTTTAATCACTTGATTTATTCGTAATTAAAGAATTGAGTAAAGCATACGTATACTCATTTCCTTTGGCGGGTCAAAAATCATGTCACATGAACGTGTCCATAACTAATGGCGCTTTGTTTATTTATTAAGAAAATTTGGTTGAAGTTGCGCGAACGCATACCTCAATTTATTTTTAGAGAGGAAATCATAATTATATTTTGCGAACGTATACATAATAACGATGATAATTTTAAGACGCATCTAAAGCATTCTAAAAAAAATAAAAACAATCACTGCAGTGCTTTGTTCTTTAGTAGATACAGTATTAAGTAAATAGAGGGATTCTAAAAATAATGCCTTAAGAACTAGTTTCTGGCCCATGCATGGAAATAAATATAAATAAAAAAAACTAGTGCTGCTAGGAACTCCAAATCGTCATTTGTGACCTCAATCCCTCCTTAATTGTTTCTTGTATTTGTATGGCAATTCAAAAGAAATAAGATGATAGTAATTATAGTAGTGCCTAATTAGTTTCTCTCATTACACACTTTACATTCAAACATGGTCTATTTTTATTTAAACAAATTATGACTTTTCTCTCTCACTATTAACTTTATGAAACAAATCAAAAAAAAACTAAAATCTGTTAATTCAACTTTAATCAACGAACAAGTTATACCTCTAAAAAAATTCACAGAGCTATCTAACATGAAACAAGAAGGAACAATAATTAAAAGAAAACAACCAAATGCATTTCGTTCTCAATATCAAACTTCATTATACATCAACCCAATTCTAAACTACACCTACATACTAATTATCAAACAAACAATTAAAAGAGAACAATTAAGCATGAAAGTAGAAACAGACTTTTTAATAGTTGAATATAATCTTCAATACATTATAGGGAGCAAAAAACCGCTAGAACTTTCGTACAAACAAACCACAATCGGATTGAGACTCGCGCCGGCGTCGGAAACCTTGAACCCAACTCAAATACTGAGTGAACTTGGGTGGCCTTTTTAGGGTGGTTTTGTGCTGCGTTTCTACTAGGTTTGGATGGTTTTTTGTTGGGGTTTTGGAGGGAAAACAGGGCTGATTTTGACGGAGGTGTTTGAGAAGGAAATGAAAGTGTGGTCCAAAAGGCAAAGAAGGTCGTTGCCTCACCCTCACCCTTACATTTTTTGTTCTTTTGATCCCCCTCCCTTTCTCTCATTTTCTATTTATTCTATTTCCCTCTGTGTGTATGTGTCTTGCGGCTGTTTAATTTTACTGAAGCAAGAGTGGCTCGGCTGGTGGGGAAATGGCAGAAGGAGCTGGTGTTGCGGCTGAAAAATGAGGGTCCAAAATCTGAAGGGGGGAAGGCCATTTTTTGCTTTTTTTAGTCTAGGTCCTCTTTAATTTAGGAGTTAAGTGTTATTTTATAAGGGTAGAAATTAAGTTAGGTCAAATAGGAAATGGGTATGAGCTCAATGTTTTGGGCTTGAAGGGATTTGGGTCATGAATCTGGGCTAATTAGCTTTGGGGTAGGAAGACTAAATCAAAATCCTTTTTTTCATTTTTCTTTTTCTTTGATTTTAAAATTTAATAAAATCCTAAATCAATCAAATTTGTAAAAATTTAAATTGTTTATTAAAACAACTAATTAACTTAAAACGAAATAAAAACACTACTTTCTAAAGACTAAAATCTAAATATGTAAAAATGACCATTTTTGTGATTTTTCTTAATAAAATTAATTCCTACATGCAAATTGGACCTAAGATGATATGAAATTAAAACGTGAATTTTTTTATCATTTTTCTATGATTTTAAGATTAAAAATGCATGAAATGTAACTAAATAAAGAAAAACTTCTAAAATCCCTTAAAAATCATTTTTGGTTTATTTTTAGGAGTTATTTTCATGTAGGGCAAAAATTAGGTGCTCACAATGACATGACCGGTTTGAGCACGTCCATAGTGGCTCACAAGTTGCCTACTAATCCCATGTTCCGCCGGTGAAGCAGAAACACAGAAAATTCAAACCAGACAAGAGCCTGAAAATTAAGGAGGAAGTTACTAAGAAGATCAAAGCCAAAGTTCTCAGGGTGGTTGAGTACCCAACCTGGTTAGCCAACATTGTACTAGTTCCTAAAAAAGATGGGTAAGTCAGAGTATGTGTTGACTATCGGGATTTAAACAGAGCAAATCCCAAAGATGACTTTCCATTGCAAAATATACACATCCTGATCGACAACTGCGCCAAGCATAAAGTCCAATCCTTTGTGGATTGCTTCGCAGGCTACCACCAGATTTGGATGGACGAAGAAGACGCAGAGAAACCCGCTTTTATTACACCATGGGGGTATACTGCTACAAGATGATGTCATTTGGTCTAAAGAATGCTGGGGCTACCTACATGAGAGCCATGACAACTATCTTCCATAATATGATACACAAGGAAATAGAGGTGTATGTGGACGACGTCATTATCAAATCCAAGAGGGCCGCAGATCACATAGCAGACTTGAGAAAGTTCTTTGACAGGTTAAGGAGGTACAATCTGAAGCTGAACTCCGCAAAGTGTGCATTCGGGGTTCCCGCAAGAAAGTTATTGGGATTCATCATCAGCCATTGAGGGATCGAGTTAGATCCGTCTAAAGTCAAGGATATTTAGGAGTTACCACCACCTAGGAGCAAAAAGGACGTGATGAGCTTCCTGGGGCATCTCAACTATATCAGTCGATTCATAGCACAGTCCACAGTCATAAGTGAACCTATTTTCAAGATCTAAGGAAAGATGCCGAGACAAGCTGGACCAAGGATTTTCAAAAAGCTTTTGACAAGATCAAGGAGTACATGTCCACACCATCAGTCTTGGTCCTGCCGGAATCGGGACGACCTTTGCTACTCTATCTATCTGTATTAGATGGAGCCTTCGGATGTGTTCTGGGACAACATGACGAGACATGGAGAAAAGAGCAAGCCATATATTACTTGAGTAAGAAGTTCACACCCTACGAAGCACGGTACTCTCTACTAGAGCACACTTGCTGTGCTTTGACCTGGACAGCTCAGAAATTGAGACATTACTTCTATGCCTATACCACACACCTCATATCCAGGATGGACCTTTTGAAGTATATATTTCAGAAACCTATGCCGACTGGAAAGTTGGCCAAGTGGCAGATACTATTAAGTGAGTTCAATATCGTCTACATAACTCAAAAGGCGGTCAAAGGACAAACATTGATAGATCATCTTACTAAAAATCCGGTAGGAGGATAATACGAACCCTTGAAAACGTATTTTCCTGATGAAGAAGTGTCATTTGTAGGAGAGGACATTACCGAAGCATATGATGGTTGGAGGATGTTCTTTGACGGAGTTGCAAATTTCAAAGGAGTGGGCATTAGAGCAGTTTTGGTATCAGAAATGGGTCAATATTATCTGGTATCTGCTAAACTCAGATTTCCCTACACCAACAACATGGTGGAGTATGAGGCTTGCATACTAGGACTCAACATGGCAATCGACATGAATATTCAGGAGTTGCTGGTAATTGGTGATTCAGATTTGCTTGTGCACCAGGTACAAGGAGAATGGGTCCTCAAGAATTCTAAGATATTTCCATATTTGCACCATGTGTAGGAATTGAGAAAGAGGTTCATGAAGATATAGTTTCGACATGTTCCCATAATTCAAAATGAGTTCACCGATGCATTGGCCACTTTATCATCCATGATACAACATCCAGATAAGAATAACATTGATCCTATCCTGGTGAGAATTCATAATCAGCCGGCATATTGTGCCTATGTTGAAGAAGAAATAGATGGAAAACCTTGGTTCCATGACATCAAGGAGTATTTGGCGAAAGGAGAATATCTGGAGCACGCAAACCACACTAAAAAATGCACACTCTGGAGATTGTCCAATCATTTCTTCCATAGCAGAGGAAATTTGTACAGAAGAACTCCTGATTTGGGACTGCTGAGATGTGTCAATGCAATTGTAAGCTACTTGAGGAGATACATGCTGGGACCTGTGGCCTGCACATGAATGGTTTCATCTTGGCCAAGAAGATACTCAGGGCCAGTTACTTTTGGATGACCATGGAGACAGAATGTGTCCAGTATGTCCGCAAATGCTACCAATGCAAATGCATGCCAAAATGATAAAAGTGCCGCCAAATGCGCTCAATGCAACAAGCTCACCTTGGCCATTTGCCGCCTGGGAAATGGATGTCATTGGTCCAATTGAGCCCACTGCTTCAAACGAATACAGGTTTATTCTAGTAGCCATTGGTTACTTCACAAAATGGGTAGAGGCCTTATCTTACAAAGTTGTAACCAAGAAGGTCGTCGCATACTTTGTCAAAGATCGTATCGTTTGCCGACTCGGAGTTCCCGAGTCCATTGTTACTGATAACGCTACCAATCTTAATAGTGATCTGATGAAAGCCATGTGTGAAACTTTCAAAAACAAATACAAGAATTCCATAGCCTATAGACCTTAGATGAATGGAGCCGTAAAAGATGCCAACAAGAACATCAATAAGATACTAAGGAAGATGGTAGAAAACCAGAAACAATGGCACGAGAAACTACCTTTCGCTTTGTTGGGATACTGCACTAAAGGTCGCACATCAATTGGAGCAACTCCCAACATGCTAGTTATGGTACCGAAGTTGTTATCCTAGTAGAGGTGGAGATTCCTTCTTTAAGAATCATACAGGAAGCCGAACTCAGCGATGCAGAATGGATAAGGAGCCTCTATGAGCAATTGGCCCTTATAGATGGAAAAAGGATGAACGTAGTATGTCACGGTCAGTTTTACCAGAACAGAATGTCTAGAGCATTCAAAGAAAGGGTCAAACCAAGGCAATTTGCACCATGACAGTTAGTGCTGAAGAAGATCTTTCCACATCAAGATGAAGCCAAATGGAAATTCTCTCCCATTTGGCAAGGTCCGTACATGGTTCACAGGGTGGTCACAAGAGGAGCACTCATACTTGCAGAAATGGACGAAGAAATCTGGCCAAAACCAATCAATTCAGACGCATTCAAAAGATATTATGCTTATATTATTTACATTTCCTCATCTGATGTAATTGAACTACGCTTGACCTGATTCCCGTTTAAGAGGGGAAACGTAGGCAGCCTTATGGGTTCGGTCATATCATAATAAAATTTTCATTTCCCCCAAAATCAGAAACTGGGGCAAAATTTTGAGAAGGACCCCCAAAATTCCAGCGCAAGTCCAGCCAACGCCAACATATGTCAGACGGTCAGAAATCGGTTAAGAAACCGGGGCAGAATTTTGAGGAGGACCCTCAAAATTCTAACATGAGAAAGCTACAATGTCTCTGGACTGTGTTACAGTTACTATTTCATCTAAAACTCACTTGATATATCAATATGTTTCTAAAATGACTTATTTTTATCAATAATTGCATATTTTCGAAAACTCTATTTTCATAACAGTCAGGTGTTACCTAGGGAAACTCAAATAAGGCCTTCAGAACAGAACAAAGCAAGGCCCGCAGACAGAAGCACGAACAAACCTCCCCTCACAAAACTTATGATTTTTTCTTTGAACGCAAGCACATTTGACGTAGCGATAGCATTCGCAAACATGTATACATAAAGCAAATTCACTATCAATCCGTCCATCAGACACCGAATATATCTCCAGCTAAGAAATATATACTACTTGTATTTGCTACTCGCTCTTTGCATAGGACTAAGCTTTGTCCCGCATACTTGCATGAGGCTAATCCTTGCCTCCATATTTGCATGAGGCTAACACTTGCCTCCATATTTGCATGAGGCTAATCCTTGCCTCCATATCTGCAGGAGGCTAATCCCTCCCTCCATACCTGCACGGGTCTAATCCCTGCCTTCATATCCGCATGAGGCTAATCCCTACCTCCATATCCACATGAGGCTAATCCCTGCCTCCATATCTTCACGAGGCTAATCCTTGCCTCCATATTTTCATAAGGCTAATCCCTGCCTCCATATTTGCATGAGGATAATCCCTGCCTCCATATTTGCATGAGGCTAATCCCTGCCTCCATATCTGCATGAGGCTAATCCCTGCCTCCACATCTGCATGAGGCTAATCCCTGCCTCCATGTTTGCATAAGGCTAATTCCTACCTCCACATCTGCATGAGGCTAATCCCTGCCTCCGCATCTCCATGAGGCTAATCCCTGCCTCCGCATCTCCACGAGGCTAATCCCTGCCTCCATATTTGCATGAGGCTAATCCCTGCCTCCATATCTACATAAGGTTAATCCCTGCCTCCACATCTGCATGAGGCTAATCCCTGCCTCCATATCTGCATGAGGCTAATCTCTGCCTCCATACCTGCATGAGGCTAATCCTTGCCTCCATATTTGCATGAGGCTAATCCTTGCCTCCATATTTGCATGAGGCTATTCCTTGCTTCCATATCTTGCATGAGGCTAATCCCTGCCTCAACATCTGCATGAGGCTAATCCCTGCCTATATGTCTGCATGAGGCTAATCCCTGCCTCCATATTTGTATGAGGCTAATCCTTGCCTCTATATCTGCATGAGGCTAATCCTTGCCTCCATGTTTGCAAGGGGACTAAGTATTGTCCCTCCTTGCATAAATATCAATCTATTCTGGTACTGTCTGTTTGTTTTTCGATTGGGCTAACCTCTGCCCTTCATTTCACAAGACCAAGCCTTGTCTTGGTAGCATCATATTATTGAATCTCATGAGATAAAATAACGCTAACCTATCCAAAGGCATCACAATCTAAAAGGCATCATCCTCATAGTAGGAAGACACCATGCCATGGCCTGAGGATCTCTCAAACTTGCATATCATTATCCAAAGGCGTCATAGTTCGAAGGCACCATATTCATGGCCCAAGAACATCATTTCATGACGTGCGAATCCCTCACTGAATAATTTATGGCCCAAGACATCATAGTCTAAGGACGTCAACCTTAAACCGTCCGAAGACAACTTTCATGGTCCAAAGGGAATCTGCATCATATTTAAATTTTCGCACAAATACATGTTCGTAGCATCTCTTTATCTGCAGGTGACCAGCAAGCAACTGCTATCCTAGCAGGAACGACCTTGCTCCAGTTCCTTCAGCTTTCTCAAACCTGGACCATTCGCCATATCCACACTTGCATTCATTCCGAAATCTCGTGTCCGTTCTTGTAATGATTTCATCGATATATTCCGCCAATGAATCCATAGCTACACATGGACTGATTCCCGTAAAACCAGGGATATGTAGGCAACTCAAAAACAAGAGTCTGGCTTCTATCTTTCAAAACATCCCATCCGGTCAAAATTGGCCATCATTTCTTCACCTGAAAACTCTTTTCATCCTTCCCAGGTAAAGACAGGCAGCTGTTGATACCCAATTTTTCCCAATAATATTTTTAAAATGCATATATACCTTTAAAACTATGCATTAGCATCAACTGGTACTTTTCCATAATTTTTACATTTTTTAATTAATTTATTTCAGTATTTTATTCATATAAATAATTGCAAAATTGCATCACAAAATAGTTTTAATAATTTTTGTGGCTTAGTTTTATCATTTGCATTCATATTAAGTTTCAATTATTGCACAAATAACCACATCTGTATTTTTAGGATATAATTGCAATTACTTTGCAATTATAGCCTATGCATGCATTATTACATTATTTTGCCGGAGAATAGCCATTTATATTTTTTAAATATTAAGTAATTACTTTATAATATTTTCAGGCATGAATATTATTTTTTATAATTTATTAACCTTTTTTAAAAATTGTTTTAAAAATTAATTATGTATTTAACAAATAGCCATTTTTCATTTAAAATCTAGCCTATTAACCAGCCCAATACCCCTTTAATACCAGCCCAATACCCCTTTAATATCAGCTCAATCCACCCAAGCCCAAATATGCACCTACCCGACCCAAGATCCCCATCAAATCATGGTCGTTGATCCTTTAGATCAATGGTCTACATCAATACTTGCCTTTTTAATCAAATGACCCCATAAACCCTAATCACTTCCTCCATACATCCTCCCTTGGATTCCCTTCTCTCTGGTTCTCTCTGAAACCAACCCTTAACCCTAATCGCCGTCACCCAAAATCAACTCTAATCTTTTGAATCCTTGTCCGATCTATGGCGTCCTATGGCTATAGGAAGCCTCTACTTGTCTCATATCCCCTTGGTTGTTTGATTATGTGATTTTTTTGGATGAACCTCGAAGAGATCTGGTCCAGATCTCGTTCAAAGCTCTTCAAGGGTTCGTTCATGGTTTGCGAGTAATTTCTATTGAAGTTCCATGGTTCAAATATCTGGTCCAAAACCAGGTTCCCTTTACCCCTCCCCTTTCTCCTCAAAACCCTAATCTTTGGACCTGAATTCGTCTCGATCTTTGTAGATCTGGAAGGATTCTGAGTTTGTCAATGACTTTTCTTTAAAGATCTCTTGTTTCTTTACTGTTAACCAATTTTAGAACTATATTTTGGGTTCTTTGCTATCTACTATTTGAAACTCTGCATACTTGAAATGTTTTTCAAGTTTCTATGATTTTTCTTTAAGTTTCTCTTATTCCTCTACTACTGACCGATTTTACACACTATAGTACTTCAAGTTTTTCGACTTCTATGACTTCTTGTTTGTTCGAATCTCTGTATGTTGACACACCTTCTAGTTTTCTTCTTTAAGTTTTTCCAAAATAGGGTTTGCCGAAAATTTCTTTCTCCAAAACGTTTGATGATTTTGAGTGTTTAATCTTCTGTTTCTTGTGTGTTTTAACCGATTTCATGAAGATTGATTTAACCCTAACTTGTTTATGCTAAAAACCCTAATTTTTCGATATTATTGTTCGGATTCTGAGTTTGTCTAGGTTACTTGTATACTGACTTTGTCCTATGCTTTGGTTTCTGTGATTCTTCCTTTTAATGTGCATCTATTGATGTTCTTGGTTCGACTTTTTTACTGATTCTATATGTCTATGTTTATTTTTTTGCCTATTCATGGTGAACCGATACTTTTCTCCTTAAATCAGTGATTGTTTGGATTCTTGATTTATCAATTTATTTTGTTAAGACCTATGTGCTAATTCCTGACTATTTCCTTTATGTACAATCTTGATTAGCTTTCTTACCTTATTCAATTAACCGTGATATTCACTAATTCTTCACTAATCATTTCCTTAATTAAACTTCTATCTATTTATCCCTAATTACTCATTTGATTTTCTTTCCTTAAATGTATTCCGCCTTTACCGCTGGTTAACTACCCTTAATTAAGGAAAAATTATACTAATTGGTGTATAATTGATTATGTAGCTTCCTTAATTGCAGAAGGGTTGATTCCCTTTATCTTATTTTCCTTGCTCTTAACTGCAATATATACTCTCCTTTACTCCTCACTTCTATACACGAACATTAGTTCACCTACACTTTCACACTCTCAAGAGCTCTCTATTCTCTTCTATTACTTGTAATTCTCACTAATCCAGCCGGCTGTAAGCCAAGGCTGGCTATTTGCGTCATCTCTTCTCTATAATCTATGTTCTCTCCTTAACTAGTATGTCCTGATTCAGTTCCCATTCCAAAACTATGTATTTTCTTTGTTGTTGTAGTCATTAGTTGTGATTTCCAATTCTATTTTCTACTCTACTGTCGTATGCTCAATGTGTAACCATGATGCTTAGATTACACTTCCTAATTACTTTATCACTCACCATGTTTAAGTTTATTCTGTTAAAAGCTATAGCTAGTATACTGTTTAGCATGCCAATCCTGCTTTATATAATTTATTCACTAGTATGTCCAAGCTGCATTGTGCGTTTACTGTCTCACCCAGCATGTCTAAATTCTACTTGTTTTATATGTGATTAATATTTCTAAAACCTTTAATGCTTCATGAAGTGTTTGTGTAGCTTGTTCATCTAAGTCTAACTTACTTCACCAATGTGATCTTGTTTGTGTCTAACACCTGTGTGTTCTCAACATATCTTTGTAATTAACTGGTTAATTCCATAACTTCTTGAGGAATCTGTGTATCACTAAGGTGCATTCTAAGTGCCCCTACCCCTTTCTCCCTGTGTGAAGTCTATTTGCCAAAGTGGTTTCTGAAGCTGTTCTGGGATTGGTATTCTGATTTCAAGATGTTCTTTTTCATGCTTTCCAACTACAGTTTTACTCAAACTAGTACAGGTTTTCAGAAAACTCTTTTCACTCCTAAGACCTTTATTTATACTGTTTACTAAACTATTTCAAATCATTATGCACTCTCACATTACTCTTAGATTACTAAGTCTTTCCCCTCTGGTATGTGTACTACTTTGAGACCCTTGAGATCTCTCTGAACTCTGGCATATCAGGGATGGCACTTCCACACTACACATAATCAGTCTTTGTTTGAGAAAAGTCTGGTGTGAGCATTGCCCAGGATCCTTGAGGTCTTTAGGAAACTCTGACACACCTAAACATGAATTGGGCTATGAAACTTTGGGCATTTGAGGCCAGTAAAGGCTTGGTACACCATGACTGTTTTGGGCCTGCTTCAGGCTCCCTATAGCTTAGCTTCCATTCTATTTATGTAATTTATATTTAATTCTTGGTCTGTAATAATTATTGTAAACAAACATTGGATTGATTAGTGAGAAAGGGTGGGTAGTCACATATTGTGGGTAAAGTTTGGGTAGATAACATGCCTATAAGGTCCATTTCGATTCAAATGTGTGTGTTAGATAATATTCCTATAGGATCTGCTTTGAATAAGTTCTGATTGCTTTTTACATAATAGAGATCATGCCTATAGGGTCTAAATCAGCCTTAATAGAAATCATGCCTATATGGATTTCGCTTTTGTCAAATAAATTCTGTTTGCTTCGCCTTATGTTTAATTAAAAATCATGCCTATAAGATCTAAAAACAGTTTAGTTCAACTTCAATGCATGTTTGTAGACTTTGAATCGGTTTAATTAATTAATCTGTTCGTTTCTTTAATAAGTTTTCAACGCTGCCTTAATATTACTAGAAAGCATGCCTATAAGATCCAAATTACCCGTTTAAAATTGTTTACTGATTTACTGCCTTCCTGATTAACCATTAGATACTATGCTCATAGGACATCACTATTATACGCCTAGGCAAGCCTATAGGACGCTTAACAATCTTGCAACTGTAAAACTATGTTTTGTTATCTGTGACTGCTCATATTCAACAAGTCTAAAGTCAGTAGGCAAGCTGAATAGGTCTTTGACACTTTGGTCCTAATTCAATATTGTATACTTTCTGCTCACCTAGATATCATGTTCTAAGGTTTTCTCTTAAATACCTGAAACTGTTGTTTGAGACGTGCACTTACTTGTTCTGTTTGTGGAGGTAAAAATGTGAGCCTTTAATTGTTCTCTTTAATGCAGTCCTAACTGTTTTGATTGACGCCTAGATTTTTCTCCTTTAAGTACCTTAGAATGGTCTAGAACTACCTAAATTAGAGGTCCTAAATACCTCCAGGGCCACAAGGAAGGGACGGGTAGTGCACGCATAGGATATCTTTCCAGGTTGCTAGAACGCTTTAGGCTATGACCAAGGGGAGGGAATTGGGTAGTAAAGATATGATGACTACGCGCTAATGTCACGTGTAGCCCCTCATCGAGGAGTGATTACCGGGCATTGTGTGGGTATGATCCTATAGGCTCACCAACCTAGGACCCCTCTTTCCCAACCCATGTTGTTTAAATAAATTTATTTTTCTTTACATATGTGAAAATTGTTCAAACATTTTCCTTTATTTTCATTACTTGAATCATACATGCACTAGGAATGTCAAAACATGCCTTTACTTGCGAGTATGTGTTAAAAATGTTTGTTTGTTAAATTGACTAATTCACATAGTTTAAGTTCGGTCGGGACCCACCGTTGTGAACCGCGAGGGGTGCCTGACACCTTCCCCTCAAGGTTATTTCGAGCTCTTACCCTAATCTATGGTAATGCAAACTAGTCCATGACTTAATTACTCTAGGTTCCCTAACACACCGTAACCTTTAGGTGGTTACTCTTCAAATACCCAATTCCCAAAAAGAAACGAGTTATTTCCGCCATAAATGTTGAAACCTGGACTTCCCCGTCAAAAAGGGAAAAAAGGGGGTGTGACACCTAGTGGAGCACGCTGTGGCTAAGAAGGTTGTGGAGGTACACCCCTCCTAAGTCTAGGGCAATCCCTCACCATGTGGCGTGTGTCGCCACAATCAAAACAAGACCTAGGGAAGGCGTGGCGGCGGTGAATGGCTCGAGCCAGGTCTGCTTGACTGACCACTGAAAGCACCCCACGCATGAGGTGCACTAGATACTGGAGGTGCATAATAAGGCTCCTGAGGTCTAGGTGGAGCTGGAATACCACTGGGTGCTGGAAGAGCTGAATGAACGGGGCGACTCACATAACCCCTACCATGACGAACTGCAACTGGGGCATGGGCACCAGAATAATGGCCCGACTCTCGAGACCTCTTAGCCTCTCTCTCCTCTCTATCCTGAGCAAGTATGCCCTTTACTCTCCTAGCAATGATCACCACCTATTGATAAGAAATATCCATCTCCAACTCCCGGGCCATGCTAGACCTGATGCTGAGAATGATCCCCTCAATAAACCGGCGAACTCTCTCACGAACTGTAGAAACCAAGGCCGGTGCATGCCTATCCAAGTCAGTAAAACGGATAGTATACTCCGAAACAGTCATAGTACCCTGGCACAAATGCTCAAACTCCGCGCGCCATGCGTCCCTAAGGCTCTGAGAAATATATTCCCTCAAAAACATATCCGAAAACTGGGTCCATGAAAGGGAAGCTGCCTCAACCGGATTGTCCAACTCAAAAGTACGCCACACATTGATAGATTGTTTCTCGAAGCTGGAAGACAGTGAAAGAAACCCCACTCGATCCTGATATACCCATAGTGCGGAGGATACGGTAGCACTCCTCCAGAAATCCCTGAGCATCCTCTGATGCTAGACCATTGAATGTAGGAGGCTTGTACCTCTTGAACCTCTCAAGCCTCGTCTTCTCATCCTCTGAAGTTGTTGCCCTATCCTCGGGCTAAACTAGGGCTACAGGTGGTACCGGTATAACTTCTGGGATCTTATCAACCTGAACCTATTGCTCTGGAGTGGGGGTGGCGGGAGTCTGTGCTCCTCCCCCCTTCCCCCCCCCCCCACGAGATGTGGCTGCAGCAAGGGGAATCAACCATGCCTGAGCTAGAGTGGTGTACATGCTCGTAAACTATGCAAGAGTCTCCTGGAGAGCTGGAGTAGTAGTAGCAGTAGGCGTATCAGGTGCATGGGCTCAACTGGAGTTGTTAGTGGCTCCTCTATAGTAGCTCGCGCGAGTTCTCTGGCTGCACCACGTGCGCGTCCTCGGCCTCTACCCCGGCCTCGACCTCTAGCAGCTCAAGCAGGGTGCGTGGGTGCCTGGTCATCTCCGGTAGCACGTGTCCTTACCATCTATGAGAGAATAGAAGACAGAGGTTTAGAATTTTGATATCAAAAATCTCGTACGACAAGGAAATCAAATGAAGTGGAATTTTCCTATCGGTTACATAACCTCTCGAAAATAAGTATAGACGTCTTTGTACCGATCCACGAGACTTTAATAAACCGGCTTGTGATTCATGACTCCTATGAACCTAGAGCTCTGATAACAAATTGTCACGATCCAAGTTCTCTCTCATTGAACTGTCATGACGGCACCTAGTCTCTACAACTAGATAAGCCTAACACTTTGCAGAAAAAGAAATTTAAAAGTACAAACTAACCATATGACAAGTATATATAAAGATAGATTGTTTAAAATGCTGCTCGGCATATACACTAATAACACTCTCGACCAATAATAAAACTCCCAAAACCCGAAATCTCATGAATCACAAGCTAAAGGAAAATACATAAGGTTTCTAACTCCAGAAGTCTAATAACAAAGGAAATACAGGGAAAAGCCTATAACTGAAGGGAGAATAGAGAGGGACTTCTAGGTCTGCGGACGCGGCAGATATACCTTGAAGTCTCTGAATCGCCTCGCCTCACGGATAGTATGGCTGAGCAGAAGAACCTAGATCTGCACACAAAGAACATGTGCAGTAAATGGCATGAGTACACCACAACGATACTCATTAAGTGCCAAGCCTAACTCGATCGAGTAGTGACAAGATCAGGTTAGGGCCTTACTGGTTATATATATAACAAGGTAAAATAATGTGAAATGAGACAGTGTAATTTAAATGCTAACAGTCAATAAAGATGGAATCACAGAAAGAAATAACTCAATATACAGAGATAGCAACATGGGATCTCCCAGGATAGCGTCCAGTAGTCCCAAACGTAAATGTGCAGAGGATCTCCCGAGATACCGTCTCGTAGTCCAAATCGTAAAATGTGCAGGGGGATCTCCTGGAATACCGATCCATAGTCCCAAAGTAAATATGCAGGGGATCTCCCGAGATACTATCCCGTAGTCCCAAAGTAAACACACAACAGTCTCAAGAAAGAAATCTACCGTTCTATTCAAGTTCCTATCAAGAAATAGGAAATTCTACTCTAAACATGCTACACAAAATTCAAGTAAGCAGTTAAAGCAGATAAGACAGTTAAGTCATATAGGCATACTTTCCTAAGCTAAACAGGAGGTTTCATATACTAGTATTGCTCAATTAAAGGAAAACATAGACATTTACTTAATGAAAATGGGGTTTTTCAATAATTAGCACATGTACGCACTCGTCACCTCACATACACAACATTCATATAACAATAGTACCAAAATCCTAAGGGGAGTCCCCCCCCCCCCCCCAAGGTTAGGCAAGCCACTTACCTCAAACCAAACTCAAATCAATCTGAAATCACGCTCTTGCCATGAGTATCCAACTCCAAGTGGACCAAATCTAATCAAATCAATATCATAACGTAAATACAACTATAAACAACTAATTTAGCTAATGAAATCGAAGCTAAAGCAAGCAAATAGAAAACGCTCAAAAATCCTCCCTGGGCCCACGTCTCGAAATCGGGTAAAAGTCACAAAATATGAACACCCATTCACTCATGAGTCTATCCATACCAAATTTACTCAAATCCGATACCAAAATCTCGATCAAAATCCCAAAATTAGGCCTAAGATCTTTTTAAATTTTTCCCAATTGTTCACCCCAAATACGAAATTAAATGATGAATTCATATTTAGATTAATGAGATATAATCAAAAAGCAGTTAAGAATCATTATCCACAAACTTCCGTTGAAATCTCTCCAAATTTCGCCTCCTACTCTCAATCCAATTTTTGAGTTATGAACTCAAACCCTCGATTTTGGAATTTAAATTCTGCCCAGATGTGTCCTTCTTCGCGAATGTGAGACCACTATCGCGAACGCGATGAACAATTTCCCACTGGCGAAACTTCATTTTTCGCGAACGCAAGAGTCTACTCGCGAACACGTAGCTTACACTTGCGGACCCTATACGAACGCGAGGACCATGTCGCGAACACGAAGGCTAAAGGATCCACACCTTCGCGAACGCGGGAGCATCATCGTGAACGCGAAGTACAACTCAGTTGCCTCTCCCAGATTCTCTACACGAACGTGAGACCCCCTTCGCGAACGCGATGAAGGATTTCTCTACAACACAACACCACAAAATCTGCCACTTCTCTTAGTCCAAAAATGACCCGTTGAGCATCCAGAATACACTCGAGGCACCTGGGACCTTAACCAAACATACGAACCAATCCTAAAACACCATAAGAACTCAGTTGAGCCCTCAAATCGCATCAAACAACGCTAAAATCAAGAATCACCCTCCAATCCAATCTTAAGGAACTTGAAATCTTAAAATCCTACAACGATGCTGAAACCAACCAAATCATGTCCGGTTGAACCCAAATTTTGCACACAAGTCATATTCAACACTACGAACCTATTCCAACATCCGAAATCGAATTCTGACCCCGATATCAAAATTTCACTTTCGGTCTGAAAACTCCAAAAATTCAACTTTCGGCATTTCAAGCCTAAATAATCTATGGACCTCCATAACATAATCCGTACATGCCCCAATCCGAAATCACCCAACGGAGCTAATGAAATTGTCGGAATTCCATTCCGGACCTGTCTTCACACTGTTCCAACTACGGTCCAATTTCTAAGGCTTAAACTCTCCTTTAGGGACTAAGTGTCCCAAAACACTCCGAAACTCAAAACGAATCATCCCGGCAAGTCACAATAGCAAAAATAAATACGGAAAAAGCAGCTAATATGGGAATTGAGACGTTAATTCTCAAAACGACCAATCGGATCGTTACAATCAGGATAGCCAGATAATTACGCATGGCTTTCCAAACAGACCCAGTGTCTAAGAGATCCAACTCATTCTGTAACATATACTCTCCGTTTCTTTCTCAAGTTTATATTTGAACGAGTGACACTTATTATATTTACAAAGCAGTAAATCATATACTGGTTGAATGGCAAGCTAACTTTGTTCCATTTTTAAAAAAAAAAAAAAAAGAGCCTGATGCATTAAGCTCTCGTTATGTGCAGGGTGTGAGGAAGGGCCGAACCACAAGGGTCTATTGTACATAGCGTTACCCTACATTTTTGCAAGAGGCTTTTAAAAATATATATGAAATGAATTGTTTTTAATTTACGCTGGAAACAATTCATTTTCCTCTTCGCTCGTGATCCTTTACCACAGGAACTGTGTTGCAAATTAAACATATAAGTAGAGACCCTTAAATGACCACCCTCTACTTTAAAATTAAAAAGGTAGGTTGCAAAAAAAAAAAAAAAAAAAAAAAAAAAAAACTTTGGGAGATTATATATATCATTTCTACGATTAGGATGCAAAACCTTTTAAGTAACCATTACTATCATTTATGTCATAACTCGTCTCTTTAAAATAGTTTTATATTTGAATGTAACTATATAAAAGAAAAAAATTGGTTAATCTAAATATAAATAGTTCACATGAAGCGTAACAAAACGAGTAACATCTTTTCTATAAAATGCAGACCATGTGAATAATCACAATTAACATTATCGTTCTTTATAATATGTAACCAATGTGTTGAACTAAACCATTGTTCGTTTTGGGTTAAGTCCGCACGTTTTTTTTCAAAATATCTCATACTATTAAAAGATCCATACACATTATATATAGACTCTTAATATTTTTAGTTATCAATAAGAGACTTAATTCACATATTTAACAGAATGCAATAAAGTTCCCAGAAAAAGCAGCACCACAGATCTTGCAATTACGACATTCTTTCGAGGTCCAAAATTGAATCTTTCTAAAAATGAACACGTTGAAGAATTTTAAGAAAAAAGGAAACGTCAAAAGAATCAGGCTTTGTTTCCCTAATTGGAAAATAGTAAAAGACTGACAACATCGATTTGTCAAAGGTCTTTAAAGTGTTCTAATAAGCTATAAAGTTTACACTAATTTAATTAAACCGGCACTTGAGTTGCGGTGGCATCTAAACTCTTCACGTGGCGTGCTATATTTAAGCTGAGTTGTTTGAGCATTTAACAGACAAATTTTGAAAGGCAGCATCAGGCTGGGGATTTAATTTGCTTTATTTCGGCAGTGCCGGCTCAATGAGGAGGACAGCAATTGCTTTAGGCTCCGAAAGTTGAAGATCCCAAAATTATTTATTTTTTATGTTATTTACATATTATAAATTAGAGATTAGATTTTATATTTCAGTTTATAGAATATGATAGAGGTTATTTAGATAAATAACTGAAGTTTATAAGAAACATGCAATATATGCAAAATGAATAACTTGATGCTACTTTGACAATTAAAAATAATAAAGTATCTTTTGGAGATGATTATTTCTTATAGAGAGTAGATAAACATATTTTATCACTTCAAAATAGACTTAAGTTATTCTAAATGTATTAAATTTCTTTAGTATATACTTATGTTACAAAATTGAGATTATTACATTATGAGAATTTATAAAAGCACTATCTTACCGTCAATATATGTTTCTTATAAAATATAATATAAGTTCTAATGAGGCTGAGTTATCAAGTATTTTCAGTAGTGGGACCCAGTGGCGGAGCCACCTTATAGAAAAATGATACACATTTACGGAAAAAAATATACTGTGTAGGTAGGTAAAAAATATATATATGTATATATACTATGTATTGACTCCCCTTAATTTCCTGGTATGTTTACTTTTATATATTTTGACACCCTCTTAACGAAAATTCTGGCTCAGCAGCTAGTGGAACCTAGCAGATAATTGAGTGAATGATTAAGATATATATAAAAGGATTCGTACACAATCGTTACGAAAACAAAAAAAGAAAATTAAATAATTTAAGGCCTCCTGTTAAGTTTTGATTTTAGGCCATAACTTACATTGAGCCGGCGCTGTATTTCGGCTACAGGCAGCAAGGCGAAAACGCTTGCATGAAATGTCCCTGTAACATGCATGAAGTTGTTTGAACTCCAAAAGACGACATTCGTAAATTCTACGAGCTTTCACGCAATTTGCTGGCACCAAAAACGGAAATCACTCTAAGTATAGTGTAGGAAATATATATACGTTTAAATTATTAGAATAGACTCTATTTAGTTAAAGTTTGTAATATACCATTTTCGATGCGGGCCTTTATTAATTTTTTTTAAATTTTAAGTCTATCCCATCATGATTTCTTTTAAGTTAAACATATTGAGATAATTTGTTGATGGGTGACAGCGCAACTTAAACCAAAATTAAAGAGCTTTACGTACTTTAATAGTATAAATTGAATTAATTTAATTAAAAGTTTATATTGATTAGAAGAAATATGTATTGCTTCCTCTGTTTTATTTTATGTAACATTATTTTTTTATTAGTTTTTTTTTTTTTTTTTGCAAAGCACCTTTATACAAAGGCGGATTTAGGCCCAAATTATGGAGTACATGAACTCATAGTCCTTATGTTAAATTTGGGTTTTTATGTACATATTTCATAGAATTGATCTAATATTATTTGTTGGTCTCCACGCTCTAGAAAAGTTGAATGTTGCACTTAGTTAAATATTGAGTTATTTTCCAAAGGAAGAAATATCCATTTTCACTTAATAATTTTTTTTCTCCTTTATTTAATTGTTCACCCATGTTCTAGAAATTCAAAATCAGTCGTTGCCTTTATATATTTAAATATAATTTAACTTAACCTTCCCATTTTACACTTATATATACGGCACGCTTTTATAGTCACAATTAAAAAACTCAAAGAATATTTAGAACCACAAATTAAAAGTCTTTCTTTTATTATTTTTTAAACTATGTGCTCAATTAAACGCTACCACATAAATTGAAACAAAATTTTTATTTACCTAATTTAGGTCTTTGCTGCTATCCACCGTTAGTTTTTCCTAACACAAATTTGATGGAGTTGGCAATGTGAGGCTTTAGTTGGAATCTTCCTAGAAGTTTGGGACCGCACATGCCTTCTTCAGCCTTTTTACTCCTTAAATACCACCCCTAACCCTCGGCAAACGTACCATCCTCTCTACTCTTAAACTTCCAAAATTCTACGTAATTAATACTCTAATAACTAGCTTTAGCAAAGCAGCCTTTTCTCCTCTACCTTTTTCCATATTATGGCCAACTTTTATACCTCAACTTCACTCTTCATGTTGCTAATCTTATCAAACGTAGTTCTTTTCAGCCAAGGAAGAAATCTTGCGACAAAAGAAAATTTGAACCTTGTCTATCAAGTAAAAGTGACATTTGGCGCAAAAAAGGATATTGCTAGCCCTCGTGAGCAGTTGGGGAGAGGTGGATTTAGATTTATGGAAGGAACAGTGGATGCATATCAGCCTAGCACCCCAGGCCACAGTCCTGGCATTGGTCACTCTAAACACGACTAGCTTTAGCCCATAGCAACTTGGTGACTTTGTAATGCTAGCTCCTTTCCTATTACTATATATCGCGTGCATGTATTATATATAGTACTATTTCTATTCGATTGGCTTAGTTTGAAGGACTCAATGATGTAAACTCATTCTTTTATTTCAAAAGTTAATGGTAATTTTTTTTTAATTGTACTCAAGGTATACACTTGCTCAGTATGTGTTAGGGCTAGTACTACCGTCAATTGGCAATCAATTGGAATATGTTTAATTTTCTCCTGTCATTCTTTTGCTTGTTCTTTTTTCCTTTATGTGTATCAGGTATTAGCGAGAGAGAATTCGGATACCAATTATCATCCACGAGAAACTTAAGTGACAATATTAGGATAAGTGCTGGTTGTATCGAGATTATATGGTTTTGACAAAAACAAGAAAGTCGGCACGAAAGTAATGGTTTGATAATGTTAAAATTTACTACGTACACCAGTTAGTTCTGTCTGAGGAACATTGATACACCAAAAACTCTACATGCAATCTCCTTTTATGTCCACAACTATGGCAATGCACTGATTTTATCGCCAAGTTTTTATTTCAAAATTTAGTGTACTACATTCAGAGATTTACGCTAGTGGCGTATAATGCCATGTTATGACTTTAGGTCTAAATCCTTATTCGAAATAGTCAGTGAGTTCAACTTATATATATAGATAACATGTAAGAAAATATTTTTACATTATCATGTCCCTAAAATTAATAACATGTAATTATGATCTATAATAAGCGAAAGTAATTTAAAAGTAAGATACGTAACTTCCTACATGAGATACATTGATATTGAAAAAGCTCTATATGATATCACAAAAGGGATAACTAATATGCACTCACAATGTATAAAAGTTTTACGTTATCAGCCAATTAAAAGTAATGTTATAGCAAGAATGTAATAGTGGTAATCTGCAAAATATGGTAAATGACCTGTAAAAATAGGTAAAATTACATTGGTGTTGTGAAATTTTTTACATTGCCCGCTAAGGGCTTATTTGGCTGCAAGAATAAGGTATTACAATACCTTCATTAAATCCAGCATTAGTAATACAGTGTTTGGTTAGCTATTTTGAGGCCTACATAAATTGAGCATTACAATATAATGTTTGGTTGGCATTCTTGTTGTCGGCATAAATAACACTTGAACAAGTTATATATGAATCAACGTATTATTTTATGTGGGACAAAAGGTGGAATAATATGAGGAATAGTAATATATGGATCATAATTCAAAACAATTAAAATGACCAAAACAACCCTCATGCGTTAAACATTTTTTTAAAAGTAATTCAACAAACACATTATAATCCATACGTTATAATTCATGCATTATTTGTTCTTACTTTACAAATTCTTACATTACAATCAGTGCGTTAATTACGGGTTCCTGCATTACAATCCATAACTTATTCAGTAATTCCTACATAACTTCTCTCTGAATTGAACGTCCTAAAAGTATTACTTACTTAATTATCTTTTTGTCCAATATAAGAAGGGAGATATATCTCTTTTTTCCTGTTTATGTTATTATTAGTATTTACATGGAAAAAATATAATCTGGTGGCAATTTTGGATGAAAGAAAATTTGAGATCATAATCTTACTAGCATTGTAATTCGGAAGGTAGTATATATTCCGAACGCTAAAAACAAGGGGGTAATTAGGCGCAATTCAGATCAAAGTATAAAGGGCAAACAATTTTCACTTATATAACAAGCAGTCTAGCACCTAATCTTCATACTGTCACGGAAAAGGAGTGTTGAGTGTGCGAATAAAGTTTACATTATATTGGTAGTTGAAAAGATTGAAAACCTACATATAAGGTGTATGAATCTCTTAATAATGTGAGACCTTTTGGAGAAAGCAGTAAAACTGGTATCAGAACCTAAGTTCGGGAAGAGTGTGATGAAGACTGATAAATACTCTGACCACTGACCATGTGTGTAACATTGAGCCGTTTTAGCCCAACAATTGGTATCAGGGCCAAGGTTCGGCAGGACGAGTATGGTGATGGCAGATAAATACTTTAACGATATGAGTGACACATAAAGTCCTACATTGGTTGCTGAAAAGATATATCAGGAGCCTACATATAAGATATAAGATTAATCTCTTAATAGTGTGACACGTTTTGGGAAAAACTCTACAAACTTGGCCCAAAATAGACAATATTATATCATGTTAAAAGTATTTCCAGGCCGGTTGAACCACGGGGCGAAGCTATGTTGATCACCCTTCGCCAAAAAATTATACTGCGTATAAGGTAAAATATTACTTGTTACTGATTAAAAGTAGACTTTGAACATTCTTACATAACCCACTAGCAAAAGATGTTTAAAATTTGAACAATCTTATTGAATTTCCTGGCTTCGCCAACGGATTTCTTTCTAGGAGATTTTGAAAGCCGTGAGAAAGCAGAAGATCTGAAGAAATCTTTCACCAACCCCATTGAGATTATGAGAACTGAAAAAAATGCATATGAGAGTGCAATGGAATGGTACTGAGCTAATTAGGGTCCACCAAATTATGTCTGGGACAAGAGAGATTTGAAAATTTGTATGGTTTAGTTAAGTACCTCGTTAGCTAGCTCCTTAGGGCATGGAGGCTACTTTTTTCCATTCTTTTTTTGCCATTAATTGCAAAAAGAATCAAGAATCTTCCCAATTTTGTGATCAAGAATCTTGCTTTTAGCCTACACACAAGTTGGAATTAGGCAACCGCAAATTGAAGGGTCACCTAGGCCTTTGGCCTCTCTAAACTGTAAAGTTAAGTTCCTCTAATCTCTTTAGTACATGCTACAGTTGTTTAAGCAGGACAAGCACTTAGTCCCAATTCCCAAACAAACAGTATAGTACAAAATTTGTAGGTACGTACGAAGGTGCATAGGTACCACTTGGGCTCTCCTAAAAATTCTTTAATTAAAGGCTTTTGTCTAACTGCTTAAACATACTTTTTAAGTTATTATTACAAAACACATACACATTTTTTAGCTAGCTCTTGAGCTTCCGAAGGGTAATAATAAAGTTTTATAATGTAAAGCTTAGGGATACTGAATTTTAATTTCTTTTCTCACAAAGGAAAAGGGCAGCGTACGCTTTCATAATAAATACTTTTTGAATTTTCATAATATCATCTCATAACGTGAAGGGTCTTGGAGTGATAAAAATTAATATTAAAGTATATACAAAATATAATGCAATTGCCAGGCTGGTGAGGTTTCATTCTGCGATAGATATAAGTAAGATCGAATAAATTATGCGATTGGGTACCTTTCGGTCTAAACCTTTTTTTGGTCGTAATGATTATTTTTGCTATTAAAAAATAGACAACTGTGTATTAAAGTATTCACAACATTTTATAATTAGAGTTGTAAAGTTGTTGTTTTTAATTGTCTATTTTAGTTACTTAATATTCCAACTGTAATGATAAATTTTATAGATTTTAGTAATTCTTAGCTATTCACAAAATTAATTTCTAAGAGGGGTAAAATTGATGACCAAAATTGTTTTTAAAAGGAATAAAGTGAGAAAAGTATAAATAAGTTTCTGTAGATGTTCCAAAATACTAGAAGAGTGATGTAAGATATATATACCTTCAAAAGTTTAGGAAGGAGTGGCCAGTGAGACTGGAAATATAACATCGGCAATACAGTGTATTTTTGGAGCAACTAAGCTAATGGGAAGATCAGGACTATTGAATAATAAGACAACACGTGGCAATAAATAGGTACAAATTAAGTGAATATTTGGTTTATAATTAGGTTAGTTATCCGAGGACATCACACGTTACACAAACCAATTACCAGGTGATTTTGGCTGGAATCACATTCCTTTTTTCTCATCCCAAGCATATTTCCGAAATGATCTTTCTGTTCTGTCTTCTGTTAATGTCCTCAGGCACAAAGGTGCGACTAGATTTTTTCTCTCTTGGGCTAATTCGAATAAATTTAAAAGAGTTTAACTTGTATAAACTAATAATGAAAATAATTTTTGTACTATGAGATGATTCAACAAATAATTTATAGGTAATCATTTATAAAAAGTGAGATTTTGTTAACCAGAAAAAATAAGGCAGGTTACATATTCTTATAAGGTTATAACATATTACATTACACTGTCCTAAAAAATGTTAGGTTGTTAGCGTATAAATAAGTTGAGTCCAACTAGAAAAGGGTAATCAAGACGATATATGGTGTCCTTAATATAATAAATAAAATAAGACCCAAGAGTGTAGCGTAGATGAATTAAGAGTTTTCAGATCCAAGATCCAAATCCCAATAGAGGTGAAAAAACGCTAAGTGTTTCAATCCATAAGCCTTGGTTCGAAGAGTAAGTAGCAGGTAACCAATGAAATCGCAAAATAAAGGTGACCCAGCCAGACAATAAATAAAATAAGGACTTACAAATTGTACAGACGGACATGCATTAAGGTACAGTACCAAAAATAAAGAGTTACAGCACACTTGAACTTGCAGCTGGGTATGAAGTGCATGCCGAATATAGACAAGTAGCAATTTGAAGGTAGATAGTGCCATGTGAGCTTTATTTTGCTGCTTAACCACCTAAAATAAACCATTCATTCTTCTTTTTTTCTTTTCTTTATATCTCAACAGGAATCTTCCCACTACTGAGGAGTGAGAGGACACAATCACGTTCCTACCGTTGATGTTCATGTTCATTGGAAAATTAAGGAAAAATATACAACAACGTAACAATATTGAAATTACATATTGTTCTCTTTTCCACCCTATATATACTACAGTTGTAAATGCATTAATTTTAGCATACAAAACTCAATCCTTGTTCCACATTGATATCTCATAAACACTAGTATAGTATGGCACTGGCAGCAACAAACACTAAAACCATTAACTTCTGTGTTTTCTTCCTTTTATATATTGATCTTGAGTCATGAGATTTTACATGTAGAGGGGAGGCACCTCAAGTCTAAGTACTGCAAACACTGTTCAAAAACTTTGAAAGTGAAAAAGGCAGCAGTTAGCAGCAAGGCTGAGAATATTATTGATGGGCCAGGGCATAGATAGTCCCGGTGTGGGTCATTCCATTCAGAATTAGAAGACTAATACATAGTTTTCATTTCCTTTTTGTGCATGCATGAAACTAGCAAAATGGAGTAGAGGTTATATTTTTTCTTTTATTTGCATGTATATATGACGCACTACAACAAATTTGATTATCTGTCGTAGATCATTTTGTCACCTAAAATTTATATTTCGTCTCAGAAGACTTTTCGTGACGAAATCTTTTTTGTCAAACTTTCGTCCCTAAAACACCGTCACTAAGAATATGCAAAGACAACTTTGTGTTTCGTCGCTAAATAAAGTTATATTAACTACAAAATCTTTTTTCGTCTCCAAATACCTAGTATTTATGACGAACTTGTTTGTCATAAAAACTGTAAAGATTTTGTAGTTAAAAGTATTTTGTCGTCGCTAAAAAGGTCTTTAATACTGACGAATCTAACTTGTCACTAATTATCATTTTAATTAGTGACGATGTTGATTGTATTTAAAGCTATGCATAATTTGTAGTTAAAAGAATGTGATTTTGTCGATAAATGGTTGCGCTTTATGTACAAAAGTAAATATTTGTCTCTAAATAGATAAGTTAGCGACAAATTTGTTTGTCCGAGAAGGCAACAATTTCGTAGTTGAAATTATTTTTGTGTCTCGACAAATGTACTATTAGTGATAAGACTAATTTGTCACTATAAGTTGGCTTAATTAGTGACAATTATAAATTTCATTAAATATTAAGTTAATTTTTAGTTAAAATATATTTATATTATTAATATGAAAGCCATTTCTGGAGAAATAATTTTTTCTCACTAAATAATTTCAATTTTTAACGAATGGAAATGTAGCAATATGATTTACATTCCATAGATAATAAAAAAAGAAGAAGATATTTTTGACGAAAATGTGATTGTCCTAAAATATATGAATATTTAAAGATTAAAATAATTTGTGAGAAATTACATATAGATCTAATGCTTCGTAATCGCACTATTCAAATCTGTAGTTAAATAGTTGGTTATTAATTACATGTCTATTCATTTTTTTTAAAATTAGCTTATGTAAATTTAAAACATCGCAAAAATAAAGAGAAACGTAATACCAAAATACATACAAAATCAGATACGAATACATCCACAATTATTCTAAGATAACATCCAGTGCAAACTCATTGAGATAAAGTGAAATAACTAAAACATAAAAAGACTAATTGAAATATGTGAATAATGGTAAACTAGAAATGGCAAGCATGTTGCTTCCTCATGTGCCAGTGCAGCGTCCCTTATTTACAAACTTCCCAGACACTTTTTACACCTTCATATACATGTGTTAAAAAAAATTAATAAATACTTTTAATTTATGATATAAATAAAATATATCTTCAAAATGAAATCTTAAAACTAACTTTAATTAGTGAAGCAATAATAATAAAATGAAAAATGGGTATTAACTTCTATACAAAATCTTTAACTATACGATATAGCCTACATCAAAAACTTTGAAGAACAAAAAGAAGATTTTAAAAAAAATCCCTAAATCAATAGAAATTTACCTCCTCATAAAAAGAATATCAAGAATTTCCTCCTTAAGCCATGAATCAAGGCCCTCAATTATAGCAAAAGACGATATTCTCAGCAAAAGCTTGTGGAGTTACTCCTTGTACTATTGAACTCCTGCACAGAAACTAATAGAGCATTGGTAAATGCTGTTAGGAACTTTTATTAGGTAGATTACAGGGATGTTCATGGTTCGGTTTGGATCGGTTTTTCCCTAAAAAGAAACCAAACCAAGTAAGTCGGTTTTTCAAATATTAGAACCAAACCAATTAAGTCGGTTTTTTCTTGATTTGATTTATGTCGGTTTTTCGTTTTTTCCGATTATTTGTCGGTTTTTTCTTAAATGTAAGACATACACTACCAAACACATATTTCGGCGACCACATTTTTAACGTAACATTATCAAATCAATTGCCCTTTGAGAAATCTATTATTTACCAAGATATATTGATGATAATTGAATCAAATAGTGATGAATAATTTAAGGACTCAATTAAAAATATATTATTTTTAACATGAAATAGATTCTTACATTTAACAAAAGAAAACTACCAATCAAACTAGAATGTAAAGGTAAAGAACTGTACTAAAAGTGCAAACGATTAACATTTACTATATATTTTTTGAAACTTTGTATAAAAGTATACATATATATATATGTGTAATTCTAAATTTAAAATATTTACTCCTATATTCGGTTTGGTTCGGGTTTTTTTTTTATTAAAACCAAAGCAAATTTGATCGATTTTTAAATTTCAAAATCAAAACCAAACCAAACCAAAAAGTAATAATTTTTTTGGTCGGTTTGATTTGATTTTCGGTTTGATTCGATTTTTCTGATTTTTATGAACACCCCTAAGATAGATATATTAAGGAAGTCAGGACAAAAGAAAGGAGTTGGTTTACCTTTATGGGGACCGGCGAAGATGATGGGACCCGCAATGGTTGGATGTGGATGCCCATCGGTTGAGAATTGGGATAATAGAAATCAATCAGGAGAAAAAAAACGGCAGAAAATACGTGTCATGTTATAAAATAAAGACTTTAAAGTAAAGAAATCAAAAACAAGTAGAGAGAGAAACTGATATATTATTCGAATTCAAATTCATGTCCATAATGAACTGAAATCTCTTCTATTTATAGAAGAAAGGAAGCTGTTGTGTAAGCTGCTACGCAAGTTGCTGTGTAAGCTGCTATTACAAGCTGATGTGTAAGCTGTTATTGCAAGTTGCTGTGTAAGCTGCTACTGCAAGCTGCTGTGTAAGCTGCTACTATACCAGATATGGATAATCTTCTACTGAGAGCAATGTTTATCCATAATGGAGTACTGAATGGATAAGCTTATTATACCCGGTATGGATAATCTTCTACCTAGGGTAATATTTATCCATAACCGGGTACCGAAGTGATAAGCTTCTTCAGGAAACTTATTTCCAATAGAGTACTTAAATAGATAAACATATTTACGGTGGAGTCACATATGGATAAGCTTCTTCAGGAAGCTTATTTACAACGGAGTACTAAATGAACATCCATAATATAATATATTTATAACACTCCCCTTGGATGTTCATTAAAAGATAATGTGTCTTATTAAAACCTTACTAGGAAAAACCACGTGGGAAAAAATCCTAGTGAAGAAAAAAGAGTACACATATTTAGTAATACGCATTGCTAGGTGCCTCATTAAAAACCTTATAAGGAAAACCCCATGGGAAAAAACCTTAGTAAGGGAAAAAGAGTGCATCGCGTATTTTACTCCTCCTGATGAAAACCTTGTTTCAAATATTTGAGTATCCACATTCCAATCTTGTATACCATCTTCTCAAAAGTTCAAGTTGGCAAAGATTTAGTGGATAAATCTGCTGGATTATCACTTGAACGGATTTGTTGCACATCAATGTCACCATTTTTCTGAAGATCGTGTGTGTAGAATAACTTTGGTGAAATGTGCTTCGTTCTATCTCCTTTTATAAATCCTCCCTTTAATAGGGCTATGCATGAAACATTGTCTCCGTATAATATTGTGGTTTTTTTTTCCAACCCACATGTTTCTCGAATGAATCACTGATCTCAATCATATGCACTCCCTGCTTGCCGGTTTGAAATCGAGCTTTATGGGTATCGGATAAATAACCTGCATCTGCATTACCAATACGATCTGCACCACTTTTGTTAGCATTAGCAAGATAAATAAGTGCACCATCTACACCGAGATAGAGTATTTCAGGACCAAGGAGCTCCTCATCCTCTTCTAGAGGTTGGAACGGATCCTTATTCACTTCAAGTGATTGAATATTCATTGGTGTACTTAATGGGTACACTTTGTCCATGTAAAAGTATTTTTAAGACCCTCTTGGAGCTCTTCCGGAGTTCCAATAAGATTTATGTCACCAACATAAACAGCAAGTGTAACAAATTTTGATGACATTTTCTTTATAAAAATACATGGACAAATAACATAATTTATGTAACTTTCTTTCAGCAAATATTTACTGAGGCGATTATACCACACGCGCACAGATTGCTTTAAACCGTACAAAGATCTTTATAATTTGATCGAGTACATTTCTCAAGACTTTGAATTATATGCTTCGGGCATTTTCAATCCTTCAAGGATCTTCATATAGATTTAGCCAAATAAGTCATATAGGTTAAGACTTGTATCTAAATGGTATGACATCTTCAAGTGTCTGGACTGCTAGTCCGATCCTCACAATCTTTTACAATATTGTGCACTATATTGTATTAAATATATCGTCGACGATCATTTTGTGTCAGTTCCGAAGCGACATAACTTGTGGAGATCTCATCACTTTCTTTATTTTCAGGTACCTGAACTTTTTCGGGAGTTTCATGAAATGTTATGTCGTGGGCTCTTCTAGAGCTTATTTCCTCCTCATTATGATCATTTTGATCATTAGCTCCTACTATTTTTCAAGGATTGTTACCTTTGGAACCGATTGGTCTACCACGCTTCATGCGTACAGTAAACTCTATCCTTCAGGGACTTTAATTTTAATAGGAGCATTTGCAGCTGAAATATGATATTTAATTTTGGATCAGCAAATGCTTCTGGCATTCGACTTGAATTATCTTCTAAGTGAGGATCATGATAATTCGATTCATATAACATATTTTTCAACTGTTTATTCCATCCCCCAAATGTTAGAAAAACTAACATATATCCCCAATCATCTTTGGGAAACATATCTTTGTGTATTATGGTAGAGAAATTAATCATATACCACACAACAAAAGATAGTAAAAATATTTGGTTTCTGATCCTAAACCAATTGTGAAGGGAGGACTTATCATATATTGTTGATCTGATGCATACAAGTGCTGCTATATGCAATTTAGAAAATCTTAGACCAACACATGAAGCTTTGTTCTCATAAGCAATGGTTTAGCCATTAATAGGAGGTATTCAATGCTAAACCAGCTTGGATATAAACCAGCATTATCAAGATGAACTGTCTTGATTTCATAATCTGAAAATTATGCTCTTAATCGAGAAAAGCAATTCCAAATGCCAAACTGCAGGTTGATAATAATTACACATGTAACCATCTCATATATGCACCTATAAGTGGTTTACATGATAGGTGAACGGGCCCATATTCACCTTTTATATATTTCAGAATCAGGGGTCTTAGTCCCAACTTTAGCTGGTATAATCAATTCATTATGAGAGCAAGCAACACATGAGAATTCCTGAAGAATCTTCTAGTTCTTTAGTATATGCTTATCTGAATTCTCAAATAGCTCATTTAAAAATGGCAAATGAAAACTTCAAGTTTATCATGTCATGTGCTATCTCTTAGTAAACTTCTGGTTTACTATGGCATAAACTTTTGCTTTAGTAAACTTCTGGTTTACTGTGATACATGATATAGTACAAATTAAAGAATAAGGCGGGTAACTTCTCACATACATATTATTTTACCCCCTATGATTGTGGAAACATGAAGATTATCAATCTTCCAATCATTTGTAGTCTCAATATGATAGCCATTTGTATTAGTAAACTTCAGGTTTACTACAACATATGTTTTGACCATAATCATATAATATGAATGACATATTTGTATATAAGCTCTTCGAGAGCCTTCATTTATTATCCACAATCTAATATTTATCTGGCACTACTGGTGTCATGTATTCTTTAGGCAAACATTTAGCTCTTCAGGAGTTGTTGATACATTTTGTACTATCAAATATTGCTCAGACACTTCTGGTATCATGAGAGAAAATCACAATCAAATAAACAATGTAAAACAATTGTTTAAGCACAAGAAAACTCTTCTTCATAATATTTTCCTACTTCAGGAGGCAATTTCAATTGTGTTACTTCTTCAGGAGCAAATTTAAAATACGAAATATTGAGTATATATTCTCTCAATTATATTACCTCTTCTGAAGGTGAATTGTGATATATTCACATCAAGAGTGCGTTCATATTTACCCGATTTATTAATATTGTCACATTCACTTCAGGGAATGGATTAATATTATCCAAAGTTCTCATCCTTCAAGAAATCGAACATAATTATCTGAATGCGCATTAATCACATCAAATTGTGATGCCTCAATCTCTTTTAAAATATTTACTACTTCAGGAGAAAATCGAGGCGTGCATTTAATATAGAGAATATTTATGTAGCTTATCTTCAATTGTAACCATAGAAAGCCTAAATTATCACTTCTGGTGATCATAGACATATACCACTTCTGGTGGTTAACAAAATATAATTACAATGAGATATATGAAATATAACTACTTCTGGTGGTTGTATATTTCTTGCAAACTCTGCTAGAGTTTAAGTTGATCTAATAATATTATCCATATTCTTCAAAATGACATAAATAAGATATATTATAGTAAACATCATTATCAAATCATAATTTTTTCTTTATGTACAACAATTACATAACCATACTATCTATTACAAACAACAAAAATTAAAATATTTACATTTCTATAGATTCACCACCGATTACATGACTTGTTTCTCCTTCTGGGAGTGCAAGGTAATCAGTTACATCCAAATGCATGAAGTCTAAATTATCTTCAGAAATAAAATTTGCTTCAGCATTTTTCTCTGTCTTCTTTAGGGAGGCTTGATAAAGCTCAACCAGGTGCTTTGGCGTACGACAGGTACGTGACCAGTGCCCTTTTTCTCCACATCTATAGCATGCATTTTCTGCATTTGGTGCTTGCACCGCTTCATGCTTTTGTTCCTTCCTTTTCCACTGCTGGTGGTGAGGAGTGTTCTTTGGTGCATTATTATTACCACGATTAGAGTTTCTTTCCCGACCACGACCATGACCACGACTGGGACCACGACCTTTTCCACGTTTAGCCTGGTGGAAGTTCGTCTCATTCACTTCAGGGAATGGACAAGAACCAATAGGTCGGCTTTCATGATTTTTCATTAATAGCCCATTATGTTGCTCTGCTATAAGAAGATGTGAGATAAGTTCAGAATACTTTTTAAATCCCATCTCTCGATATTGCTGCTGCAGGAGCATATTCGAGGCATGAAAAGTGGTGAAAGTTTTCTCCAACATATCATGATCAGTAATATTATCACCACATAACTTCAATTGGGAAATAATTCTGAACATAGCAGAATTATACTCACTGATAGATTTAAAATCTTGTAGCCTTAGATGAGTCCAATCATATCGTGCCTGTGGAAGAACGACCATCTTCAGGTGGTCATATCTATCTTTCAAATTATTCCACAGTATGACTGGATCTTTAACAGTAAGATATTCCATTTTCAGGCCCTCATCAAGGTGATGGCGTAGGAATATCATTGCTTTGGCACGGTCTTGGTTTGATGCCTGATTTTTGTCTTTGATGGTGTCTGCCAGACCCATCGCATCAAGATGAATTTCAGCATCAAGCACCCAAGACATGTAGCTTTTGCCCGATATATCCAGGGCTACAAATTCAAGTTTAGAAAGATTTGACATTATTTAGGAAAAGAAAGTTCTTACCTCAGATACTTTCAAAATATTTGCTCGAGATGGCAAAGTCTCGTGCTGATAACGTGTTATAAAATAAAGACTTTAAAGTAAAGAAATCAAAGACAAGTAGAGAGAGAAACTGATATATTATTCGAATTCAAATTCATGTCCATAATGAACTGAAATCTCTTCTATTTATAGAAGAAAGGAAGCTGTTGTGTAAGCTGCTACGCAATCTGCTGTGTAAGCTGCTACACAAGCTGCTGTGTAAGCTGTTGTGTAAGCTGCTACACAAGCTGCTGTGTAAGCTGCTACTGCAAGTTGCTGTGTAAGCTGCTACTGCAAGATGCTGTGTAAGCTACTACTATACCAGATATGGATAATCTTCTATTGAGAGCAATGTTTATCCATAATGGAATACTGAATGGATAAGCTTATTATACCCGGTATGGATAATCTTCTACCTAGGGTAATGTTTATCCATAACCGGGTACCGAAGTGATAAGCTTCTTCAGGAAGCTTATTTCCAATATAGTACTTAAATAGATAAACATATTTACGGTAGAGTCCCATATGGATAAGCTTCTTCAGGAAGCTTATTTACAACGGAGTACTAAATGAACATCCATAATATAATATATTTATAACATGGCACATATTTCTCCTTTTTATTAGAGTCTATGTAGAGCCCATTTGGATTGGCTTGAGAAAAGTAACTTTTAAGTGCTGAAATTTATTTTATAAATAAGCAGTTACCTGTCTGGATAAAAGTGCTGAAGCTTAAAAAAGTTGTTGAAGTGTTTGGCAAACAAGTGCTGGTAAGAACTTTTTTCTATTAAAAAGACAAAATATCCTTAAAGCTGTTAACATTATAAAAGGAGCTAATTGCTACAATATATTTGATTCATAAGTAATGCAAACAAAATATAATTTATATTTTAATTTAAATAATTACTTAAGATAGTTTTTATTTGTTTGCCAAGAAAATAAAAAAATAGTTTTGCTTTGTATATATCTGTATGAGAATCTAATTGACCAATTGCTTTTTTTTTTCTTCCCTCGGCTCAGAAAGTGTTGCGACAGAAGTCAATCACAAACATAAAAAGCCATTTTATACATCAATCTAATCAAATTACGAATTAAATTCTCTTTTTAAATTCAATTGCACGGCTTAAGTAAATTTAACTTTATGTGGATTGGGTTATATAAAAGGGCTTTTACTTGTTCTGATAGAGTTAATGGAAGTGTTAATTTGTTAGAAATTAAAGTTTGTTAGAGGAAGTTAGTTACCGTGCACGTCTATGAGCATCGTAAAGCATTGATAATAATTCGAAGTCTATTGAAGTTATAGATTTGAATTCCTGTCAATTGAAGTTATACACTGATTTCTCAAATTATATAAAAAGTTAGGTCATTATATGCATATTTCAAGAGATCGAAATAAAATAACATTTCTCAATTGGAATGTAAAATAATAAATATTAGTGTTTTAAAAGATTCATACAACTACAAGTGTCAAGCTTCACAAATTTCATTAGCAATCAAATCGCGAAGACCCATCCAAACAAGATCACTTTGTTCTTCCACATTTTCCGCATTTATATTGTTATTAGCTCTCAAAGAGTATCAATACAGGATCAACAGATGGAACATATCTCTCATTCTCAGCTGCTCGGAATGCATCATCCATATTGCATTGCTTTCTAATATAGTTATGAATGGCCATAGTAGCAAGGACGATGTCTCTTTGAGTGTCAATGTGATAGAAAGGCATGTCTCGTAAAATTGACCACCTAACATAAAGTAAATGGGAAGCTAACTAAAAGCTAATTGAAGCTTTACAAATATGATGTTAACTGCAGCTTAACAAACATAAAATAAAGGGGAAGCTAACTAAAAGCTAATTGAAGCTTTACAAATATAATGTTAACTGAAGCTTAACAAACATAAAATAAAGGGGAAGCTAACTAAATGTTAACTGAAGCTTAACAATAGTAAGCTTAACAATGAAGCTCAACAAACAAAATCTTTAATTTAATAAAGATTTAGTGATACAATCACAACATCTAAACAAGAAGCAATATATAAAGTTTACAACCATCTTTATTTAAGTAAGTGTTTGGTCTATTTCCTTTTCTAACCTCTTGCTCACACCATTCAAGAAATATAATATATGTATCATCGTCCCACTTAGCATTGTCTGACATGATTGACATGATTGAATGTAAATAATCTGAAGAAAGCAGAACAACCAAGAAGCTAAGACTGAAGTTGCATAAAGAGAGCCTGAAAGAGCTTTGTGTTTGACATAAAGAATGCCTTTAGGCGTTTGCTTTGAGGCTCCGTGAAGGAATTATTCGCAGCTCTCAAGCAAGAATGTGATACATGTCAAGTTTCATTTAAATATAGCTACATATTTATGTAGGTGTAAGTTAAATAGTACTACTTTGAACTAGCTTATTCCAGTACAAAAAAATTATATTGTTAATGCCATTGAATTAACAGTGTCTTCATCCATTCCATTGCAACAAAAAATTATATTGTTAATGCCCAGAGAGAAGTAAATTCTGCCTCTTACGCTAATCTACTTAGGGAGTCAAGCAAAAGTATCCAAATAGAAGCGTTTCATGTCTTCAAGATATTTGCCGCAAATCACAATAAGCCTCCAGATATTGTTAGCATCCTTATTGCTAACAGAAGCGAACTACTTCATTTCTTTGCCGATTTTAAGACTGACAAAGAGGACGAGCAGTTTGAGGCCGACAAAGCGCAAGTTGTTAAAGAAATCGCAGCCCTTGAACCCAAGGAAATCAAATAAATTGCAGCCCTTGGACACAAGGAATGCTGTTGAACTCGGCACTAGTTATTTTTCTGAGTTGTTGAGTTTGTGTTGTATCTTTAATACCAAAAAGAAAAAATCTGCTTTGTTTTCCCAGGTTTTATGCACGTCATTCAAACAAGCTAATGTTTTAACTTTGTATTTTCTATTACTATAGTAGGACAATTGTTGAGGGCTATACAAATATCAACCTAATTAAAGTAGCAGTTGTGGTAGTAATCAGTAGATTTTCTCCATTAATTTTGAAAAGTAAAAACTGAAAAGTGACTCAAGTAATATGAGCCTCTGTTATACTGTACCAAAAGAAATAAAAAGAAGTTTACAAACATAGAAATCGTATGATTAAACTTACTAGGAATTGAAATTCAACAGAAAGATAATACTGAAGAGGCTTTCAAATTGGAGCTGAAGCTGGGGAGAGTTATGGAAGAAGAGGAAGAAGAAAGCAGAGACGCTGTCAACAACAGAGAAAAGAAAGAGACCGTATGTTTTTAGGTTTTCTGTTGAGGTGTAATTTTGGGAATAAGAAAAATTATAAGGGATAAGAAAGTAATATCCTTGGTCAAACCTTAAGCCAATTTAAAAAAAGTTGGGTTTACCCAACTTGTTGGTTTGACTTTTTTAAAGCAGATTTTAACTTTTTTAAGCCCTTGTTTTAGTTGTCAAACACTTCCAGAAATTAAAAAGTGACCAGCTTTTAAGCCCATCCGCTCCTAGTTGTATTAGAGTTGGATACCTCAGGTTTATTTTGGTGGGAGGTTGTTTGTGATTTACAGGGAGGGAATGGATGAAAGGGAATTTTACACAAAAATATTAGAGGAAAAGTGAAATAATTGAAAGTTAACTTTTGTTATTTTATCTTCCCTCCAATATTTTCGTGTAAAATTTCCATACTTATGACTTCCTCGATTGTATTTATCTTTGTATTTCTTTTATATGAATGAATTCAACACTTTTTTAATTCAAAATTTTTATTTGGACAAAATGTGAAGCACGTTGAAAATAATTATGTGTATGATTGATATTATGTATGCACTTGATCAAGCTTAAATATACGAATAATTGTAGATATTAATTGTAAAGTCCTAAAAATTTACTATATGTTTAAAATAGCTTAAGGACGGAAAAATAATTAGAATAGAGTATCAAGAATAAGGTTAGTTTAATGCATTAAGTACCAGTCACGTCCCCTCCAAATTTGGAGCGTGACAATATTACCTCATCCATCTCATATTAATAGTCATGGTTACTAAAAATAGTTGTCTCAGATTATTTGTCATTATAGAAGTTCAAGACAAAATTAATTATTTTTTTCCTATTTTACCTTTAGTAATAATTGTTCTTGAAGATAGAGATAACACATAAATAGAATAAATATTCAATGAACCGAGATAATATCTCAAGACATACATAAGGGTAGAATAGTCTAATCCCTTTCCTAATTAATATTTCTTAAGGGGCGTGTAAAAAAGAAACACGATGGAATTATGGCCAATTATTTGGAAAAATAATTCAAAATTATACAACAGAACTATGACCAAAAAAAAATTAAAACTTTTTACAAGATAAATATTTTATTTATTGCAAAGGATTAACGACGGATTTCCCTCATAATGTCACGACCCAAAATTTCCACCGTCGGGATCGTGATAGCGCCTAACATCACACTTGCTAGGCAAGCCAACGTTAGAGATTTATTAACCAACCTTATACATTTCAGTGATTAACAGAAGCAAGCTATACAGGTCAAATAAACGCGAAAGTAATTAAATAACAACCTTGATTACATACTGTCTCTACCCAGAATCCGTAGTCACAATTCACGAACAATCTAAGATTTTACTACAAGTATTGGTCCGAAAGAAAGTACAACTATTTGCGAAATAAAGAAAAACAGCAAAGTATGAGCTATGGAAGGGGACGTCAGGTCCTGCGAACGCCAACAGGATTACCTTGGGTCTCGGATAAGAGGAAGCAAGTAGCTAACTCGGGATTAACACGGTCCAGCACCAAAATCTGCACAATATGCAGTGTAGTATCAGTACAACCGACCCCATGTACTGGTAAGTGCCGAGCCTAACCTCGGCGAAGTAGTGACAAGGCTAGGACAAGACAACAACATAAACCTGTGCAGTTAAACAATACGAGCAATAACAACTAATAGAAGCTAGATAATAATGGGAGGGGGAAACATGCTGAGAGGAGTACAAGATCACGAAAATGTAATAGTAAAGAATTACGGCAAACAATATGTTTTGCACCAATGGAATTAAGAGACATAGCAAAGATAAGTGCACGGCATCACCCTCTGTGCTTTTATTCTCATCCTCACCATGGTGAATGATAGAAACGATGATAATAAATATAAAATGGTACGACATCACCCTTCATGATTTACACTCTTCCTCACATGATAATGAATGCAAAATGGCACGGCATCACCCTTCGTGCATTAACACTCTTCCTCACCCAAACAAAGAACTATAACAACAGGGAGATAGAATTATCAATAACAAGTCTCACTTTAACATTTAGTTACACAATGTCAACCTCAACTTTGAGTCAATATCAAATTCCATAAAACTTGACAAGAGTTGCTCAACATAAAGAATAACTAGTCTAAGCATGAACACTATGATCAATGAATACAACGATTACAAGAATAAGACTCACTCGCTGTCACGACCCGAATTTCCCACCCTCGGGAGTCGTGATGACGCCTACTAATGTGAGCTAGGCAAGTCGACTGTTTGAACAAATTGCCTTTTTACCAATTTATATTCTTTAACAATTATAAAAGCAATAACGTGTAGATAGCGGAAATTACTATAAGCGGAAGAAATGCAGTAACCTATCTGAAATATGTATCTAATACAACTGTTTGAGCCTCGACCACTCAGAACTAATGTCACAGTTTCACAACGATCTAAGAATACTACATACAAAGTCTGAAAGATAAAAGATACATTGTTTCTAAACTAAGTAAATGAAACATGAGTAAAGGATAGAGGGAGACGCCAGGACCTGCAGACGCCTGCAGGACTACTTTGGATCTCCGCATGGACTGAAGGCAGCCTCCCAATCTACGGTCCAAAAGCTGCTACTCTGGGATCTGCACACATTGCAGAGTGTAGTATCAGCACAACCTACCCTATGTGCTGGTAAGTGCCTAGCCTAACCTCGACGAAGTAGTGACGAGGCTAAGACCAGACTACCAAATAAACCTGTGCAATTTAACTAAATATAGAGGAAAAGAAGAACAGTAATATACAGTCAAGTATGGGAGGGGTAACATGCTGCGGGGAACTATCATTTTAGAATAGAAAGATAATGGGTAATTAAAAGAAACAACATATCTCGGATATTAACAAAGAATCAGGAATCAATAAGTGCACGGCATCACCCTTCGTGCTTTTACTCTCGTCTTCACCAAAGCAATCAAGTAATGAAAATTTGCACGACATCACCCTTCATGTTTTTACTCTCGTCTTCACCAAAGCAATCAAGTAATAAAAATGTGCACGACATCACCCTTCGTGATTTTACTCTCGTCCTCACCATATAATCAATATAATCGGCACGGAATTGTACATCGTGCGACACGACATCATCCTTTGTGCTTTACACTCTTTCCTCACAAATCATACACGGCATCACCCTTCGTGCTTTAACATTCTCTCACTAAACAATACACGACATCACCCTTCATGATTTAACACTCTTCCTCACCCAAACAACAATCACAAATAATAGGACAAGGGAATAGATGAAATCACAATAAGAATCCCGGCAAGGGAACAATAGTTCAACAATCAAGTCCCGTCAAGGGAACAACATCATAAGAAGCATCTACATCCCAGCTAGGGAGATAACATAATGATTCTCTTCTCTTTTTCACTTTTACTTCACAACTCATTTCACAACTTGATCCAATGCCCTAAAAGGTTCAATTACCACTTATACTTTCACATTCCATTATACAACTTGAGCCAACGCTCCTTATTGTTCGTATATCACAATTACTTCCACGAACTTTGCCCAACAATAGAAATCATTACCAAGGCATGAATAATACAACGAAGTTATAATAATCACAATATAAGACTCACGGGCATGCTTGACACTAACATATAGATACTCGTCACTATGCCTATACGTCGTACTCAACAAATACCACATAGAAAATAGGACTCGACTCCTAATCCCTCAAGCTAAGGTTAGACCAAACACTTACCTCGATGCCACGAACACAATTCAAGCCTCAATTGTCGCTTTACCTATTGATTCCACCACCAGTTCGCTCGTATCTAGCCACAAGTTACTTAATTACATCAATAAATACTAAATGGATCAATTCTAATACATGAAAATGAGTTTTCCAAAGTTTTACCCAAAAAGTCAAAAATCGCCCTCGGGCCCACATGGTCAAAACCCAAGGTTCGAACCAAAACCCGATTACACATTCTCCCACGAACACAAATATATAATTTATAATTTAAGCCTTAGGAACTACCCACGATAGCAAGGAACTTAATTTAGGCCATTTTTGAAAAAGTCAACAAAAGTAATACCCTGGCCCGCTTGGTCCAAACTCGAAATTCGAACCAAAATCCGATTACCCATTCACCCCCGAGCCCGGATATGTAATTAGTTTTGGAATCCGATCTCAATTTGAGGTCTAAATGTGTATATAAAACTAATAACAGTAGAGGATGTATCATATAGTCACTAAATTTTGACTCATCCCAACTTTTTCGACATAAAATATAGATATATGTTAATTGTAAAACAATATTATTTAAAAATATATTAGTTTTGAACTTATAATTTCAAAAAATAATAGATTCAATGGCAAGTTTGAACCCGTAAATCTATATCCAAGAACTATCTGTTCATAATAATGCATCCATCGTCTCGAAATCCTTAATTCATCCTATTCCTATTTCCTAACGATCTGTAATATAAATATAAAAAGAACATATTAAGCGAAGTTGTAATTTTCTCCAATATCATGATATATTATTTTAAATTGGTAAAAGCTGAAGGACAAATGCATACTACTTTATTTTTTTCAGAAAAAGAGTAAAAAATTTACATTGGCTTTCTCAATAAACGATAATCATCTTGTAACTAATAATAAAATTTAATTAAGATGAAATTAAATTGAAAATGTATAAAAATTTTGAAATCTAGAGTCAACTTTACGACATAAATTTTTTTATAGAAAAACCAAATTAAATGATTCGTGTCCCAGCATGGAATTAAATAAACTTGATGTTTTCCAATAAGAGCTTGAATTGTGCTCAGTAGAGAAAAAAAATCCCAAAATTTCTAAGTGAAAATGGGATTTTATAATTTTGTATAAGATGGTTGTTTTCAATCACAAGTGAAATTAGTCTTAAAATAATAAGTATATGTATCATGCATGAAGAAACTTCAGATATATAATTAAATACGAAGTATGTGTTTTTGGTTTTTAATTACAAACCTTTTTGTAGCCAATTATTGCACGATTTAACTACAAAGTTAAGTCGTAGCCATTTAAAATTATATATTTTGTGATAAAATTTTATTGTGACTGAATTGTAAGTTAAATAGAGACAATAAAATAATTGTCACTAATTGTTTGTATTATTAGCGACAAAAACTAAGGTCATAATTAAATATAAAATTTTATCGCTGAAGTTTACAATATTGAACTACAAATTCTAATTCGTCACTACTATTGCAACAACATATTTTTTGTGACGAAAATTTTTCGTGTCCAAAAGTTAACTAATTCTAAGACAAATAATGGTTTGTCGCTAATTGAGTATATCATCAGTGACAAAATAATACGTCATCAATAACTTTAAATTTGTGGCTAATATTACTCAATAAATGGCGTCAAATTATTTTTTGTTGGGAAACTTTAATTGACGAAACTTTGTTACGAAATTTTTTTCGTCACTAAAAATATGTGGTTCATATATCTAAAGATGAATTATAATATTTGTCACGAAGAATGAACAATTAGTGACGAATTTTGTATCGTAGCTAATAGTTTCGTAGCTAAATTTCACATTTGTTGTAGTGACGTTATGTTGACCCGTTGTAAACATAATTCATTGCTCATAAGTTAGGAGCGTTTGCTTTGTATACATACCTATTGGAACTTTCGATCTTAGCTTATACTTGAGATATTTTGAGCTAATTGTTGAAATAGTAACAGTACATACACAAAATAATACCTAAAGGTAAAGCCAAGGATAATCATATAAAATAAGCTCTAAAAGCTAAAATCTAAACCTCCCCTTTTTGCTTACAGCATTAACTGATTGTTATCTTGAAGAAGAACAAAAATAATTGAAGACATGGACTTCGCTTGAAATTAATTTTTGTTAAAATTGAAGATTTGACAATAAAGATCGGTGGTCACTTGAAATAGACCTCCAAAATAATATTTTAAAAGGTCGACGCGGGCTTTGCCCGTTGCTGCGATGATTCATGATAACTCGACGGATCGCACGGCCATCGTGCCGGCGACGCATCATTCAAATTTCTGCCCTATCAACTTTCGATGGTAGGATAGTGGCCTACTGTTAGACCCCCAAAAATGGAACTCGACGGGACAACAAGAGTGTTGTCATGAGGCAGCAAGAGTGTTGCAAAGCTTGGTGCATGAGCAGCACCAATGTCAAAAATGGGAAACGGGCAAGTGATGGCCAAGGCTTTGACGGAGGCGAGGCAGCTTGGCAAGGGCTTGACAATGAGTTGCGGGCTAAGGATGGCACTTAATCAGGGCAAAGGCATCAAGGCATGAGGCAGTGATGCCAAGGCAAGGCAAAAACGGATGGGCAAAGGCAAGCAAATGTGCAACGGAAAGGCAGTGCGCGGGCAGACTTGTCATGCCATTGAGTTGCGGCAAACGGGCCAAGTTCGTGGGCGGATGGCAAGGCTAATTGCGGCACAATGCAGCTGGATACAATGGCATTGGCGCCTGGTCCAGGCCATGGCACGAAATTGGGCAGCAAGTCTTGGATTGACAAAGTCAAAGGCGGTTATCGGCACATGCTGTGCACATGGGCAGCAGTTGAGCATTGTCCAAAAAGCTGGCAGGAGTTAGCACGTTTTTGAGGGCCATGATCTCATTATCTTTAGCATGATTTACATGATCCTAGTAGTTGGGGGTGTCAACTACACTAAGCTAAAGTAGTGGGCTGACTAAGCAAGTGCCTAAGCCTAAATATAGGCAACTATTGTGTAAATGGGGCTGGTTCATATGTTATAAATGGACAGCACCCTTCCCTTTTTGAAGAGAGAGAGAAAAAACGTGTGAGAGCACACAATTGAGTTAGGAAGGAGTCCTAAACCTGTTTTCAAGAGTAAAAACAACCTAAGGCTAAGAGTAGTCTTGTGAGGGTCAAGAGTGATCTTCATTTTGTACACGGATGTACTTTGAGTTTGAGTTTTCTTTGTATTCTCGAGTTAAATACAAAGTTGGGAAAGAGGTTTCCTGTATATTGTGCCTTTTGTTCACTTTAATTTTCTGTCCCTTCATTCAATTTTCCGTTGCCTAAAATCAGTATCTACTTACTACGTTGAAAGCTGCCTAAATAAATCTAAGTCCAAAGTTGCAGAATTTTGGCCGAGTGTTGGAACAGGCTGAAGTCAAGTCGAGACTTGGCTTGCCGCGCAGGCTGTTTTTGTGGAGCATAAAACACCCCTGTGACAACTGGTATCAGAGCGGAGCAGGTTCGTGACGGAGACACGACGGGCTGTGGCAGATTTCGTGGTCTTGTTCGAGAACATGACTGGTAGTAACAATGAACTGGCGAGAAAGGTTAACGAAACTGGAAGCATTAGAGAGAAATGCTCCTGATGGTGAAGAAATTCAGACCCGTGCGACAAAGCTTGCCTACCTTGAGGTGGAATTGGCAAGGCTAAGTCAAGAGAATGCGGATCTGGGGACGGAAACAGTGGTGCTACGACGTGCTGTGGGCGAGGATGCTCCTCAACGTGGTGCTGAACGTCTCAAGGTGAGAATTCCTGAACCTAAGGCATTTAGTGGTGCAAGGAGTGCACGTGAGTTGGAGAATTTTCTTTGGGATATGGAGCAGTACTTTCATGCTATTCGTGTGCAAGACGAGATGGAGAAAGTAACCTTGACTAGCATGTATTTGAGTGAAGATGCTAAGTTATGGTGGCGCACTCGTGTGGCTGAAGATGAAAGTTTGGGTAGACCAAAGATTGAGTCGTGGGAGCGGCTTAAAAAGGAATTGAAGGATCAGTTCCTTCCTAGTAATACATCTTGGATTGCTAGGGACAAACTGAAAAAGTTGAAACACACCGGATCAGTTAGAGCATATGTGAAAGAGTTCACATCTTTGATGCTGAGCATCAGCAACATGTCGGAAGAAGACAAGTTGCACAACTTCATGAGCGGGCTGCAACAGTGGGCACAACTCGAGTTGCGAAGGCAGAATATTCAAAGCCTTGCAAGTGCTGTGGCTGCGGCTGATGCATTGGGCGATTTTCACTTGAGTGATGAGACTTCTACTTCAAAGTCCAACGACGGAAAGAAGGACAAGGCAAAGGAGTGGAAGAAAAGTGAAAATGGCAATGCACATGAAGACAAGGGGAAGGGAAAGCAGGAAGCTGGAACTTCAAGGAGCAAGGAGAAGGGCAGCAAATTCAGTGGTTGTTTCCTTTGTGATGGACCACATCGAGCGAGGGACTGTCCGAACAAGGCAGTGTTAAATGCCATGACTGCCGCGGAGAAGAGAGCTGCATTGGAGGCGCTAGACAGTGACAAACAAGCTGTTGGTGTCAATGCAATTGTAGCTGAAGAGAAACGAGGTCAAGGTGCGTTGATTGTCAACCCCTTGGGACTCTTACATTGAGTTGACCTCGACGAGGACGTCGAGTTTCAAAGAGTGTGGGTGGTTTGTTAGACCCCCAAAAATGGAACTCGACGGGACAACAAGAGTGTTGTCATGAGGCAGCAAGAGTGTTGCAAAGCTTGGTGCATGAGCAGCACCAATGTCAAAAATGGGAAACGGGCAAGTGATGGCCAAGGCTTTGACGGAGGCGAGGCAGCTTGGCAAGGGCTTGACAATGAGTTGCGGGCTAAGGATGGCACTTAATCAGGGCAAAGGCATCAAGGCATGAGGCAGTGATGCCAAGGCAAGGCAAAAACGGATGGGCAAAGGCAAGCAAATGTGCAACGGAAAGGCAGTGCGCGGGCAGACTTGTCATGCCATTGAGTTGCGGCAAACGGGCCAAGTTCGTGGGCGGATGGCAAGGCTAATTGCGGCACAATGCAGCTGGATACAATGGCATTGGCGCCTGGTCCAGGCCATGGCACGAAATTGGGCAGCAAGTCTTGGATTGACAAAGTCAAAGGCGGTTATCGGCACATGCTGTGCACATGGGCAGCAGTTGAGCATTGTCCAAAAAGCTGGCAGGAGTTAGCACGTTTTTGAGGGCCATGATCTCATTATCTTTAGCATGATTTACATGATCCTAGTAGTTGGGGGTGTCAACTACACTAAGCTAAAGTAGTGGGCTGACTAAGCAAGTGCCTAAGCCTAAATATAGGCAACTATTGTGTAAATGGGGCTGGTTCATATGTTATAAATGGACAGCACCCTTCCCTTTTTGAAGAGAGAGAGAAAAACGTGTGAGAGCACACAATTGAGTTAGGAAGGAGTCCTAAACCTGTTTTCAAGAGTGAAAACAACCTAAGGCTAAGAGTAGTCTTGTGAGGGTCAAGAGTGATCTTCATTTTGTACACGGATGTACTTTGAGTTTGAGTTTTCTTTGTATTCTCGAGTTAAATACAAAGTTGGGAAAGAGTTTCCTGTATATTGTGCCTTTTGTTCACTTTAATTTTCTGTCCCTTCATTCAATTTTCCGTTGCCTAAAATCAGTATCTACTTACTACGTTGAAAGCTGCCTAAATAAATCTAAGTCCAAAGTTGCAGAATTTTGGCCGAGTGTTGGAACAGGCTGAAGTCAAGTCGAGACTTGGCTGCCGCGCAGGCTGTTTTTGTAGAGCATAAAACACCCCTGTGACAACTACCACTGTGTTAGGACTGAATACTAGTAATAATTAAAGAAATGCAGCCCCCATGCGATAACTTGGCATCTTAATTTCTTTTGTCATTTATTAATTGGAAAGACCTATGTAATTACTAAACCGTGTAATTATTTAGGTAGTAATTATACAACTTCATAATTAAATTTATCTTTTGTTTGTCATACAGAGTAATTACTGAGCAGTTTCTTGAGAACATCTAACGCGTGAGAGATTAGTTTTCGTAATTTCAGCCTAAAAAAGAATTTTAGTTTATTGCTTCTGGTCGAGAAAATAAGCCGGAATAAAAAGACTGTTTGAAAAGACTCTCTGAGCATTTTCTTGAGAAAAAAGGTAAATAAGCAATAAAATCTTGACAAGAGGAATATTATTATTAAAAGTAAATAAAGAAATGGAGAAAGTTGAGAGGCGAAGAACAAAATAGAATCTCCTGATACAATAAAGGTGGTTAAGGTAGAAGTACCATTCGGCAAGTTTGGGACTCTACTCTAATTTCCACCAAAATTATTATTGAATGTTAAATTGTGTGATCTGCAATCGTTCAATCTATTATTTTGAACTGTTAGACAAGTCATATTTTTATTCACTTAGTTACATAGCGCGCCAATTTGATTTTTTTATTATGAGTTCTATTTAATAAAATTGGTGAAGATAATAAAGTATATGAAGAACCTCGACATGCTTTAATAGGAGTACTATATATATAAGGGCACAAATAAAAAAAAATTATTTTGGTAGAGGACTTCACGTTCTCGTTCCTTTCTGCATATGTAGTATAAGGAAAGTACACATAAAGGTGGAGTTCTGACCCCATGATTAAATTACTAGTAGAATTAAGAGATAGTGGTAGTTAAGTTAGTTTATGATTAAGACATAAGCAGTCTTAAACCCCAGGCCACATTGATTCTTGAATTGCTTTGTAATTAACTACAGAGATTACGCTTAATTAATTAAAAGCCTAGGTTAGTAGGTTTTCCAGCCCTAGATGCTAAGTGTCGTATTTCCTTTTCCATTTTGGACCCGTTTCACATGGAGACAGGTACTCGTGGGTTGATTAAATAAAATCAGCAAGTTGAAGCATGCGTTGTAGTACGGCTTAGATTTCTGTTTGTCCTTAAGATAATTTAATACTAATTCTTTTCGATTAGAGCTAATAGTGCAATTAATTAAGAGATCCAGCTGAGACCATCTACACTAATTAATTAATTGGGAGGTTGAAAATGACAGCGCGCTATTAATGGAGATTCTTGATTTGACAAACCTTAAAAAGGGTAGTGAGTATGATGGTCAAATGAAAATCTATATTGAATTAGCAAGTATCACTCCTTAATATTCAATTCAAGATTAGTCAAAAAGTAGTAGTGTAGTGAAACAATGGTCAGCAGAGTTAAAGTGTCTTTACTTGTTTCTCTCTTACTAGCTCTAATGATTTTTTCAGGCTGTGATAAACAAGATGTTAATAAGGGGTCCTTAGTTTTAAAGCCATTGGAAGTATCACAGAAAAAACTTGCTTACTATTAGCACTGAAGATGAAGGTCATAGTCCAAGTGTGGGACATAAGCTTCAAAATTAGGATATATGCTCAAAACTCGTCAATTTTATTTTCTCGGTTTTGTTTGTGTTCTTTCTAAACTAGCATAAGTTACGTTGTTCGCTTTTGAGGGATTGATCAGTTAGAAAACAGTGTATCATTGATCAGTACGTAAATTTTCGTTTCATTTCGCAAATTATGCTTTTAACAGAGGCAAGTATTGCAAATTTGCATCTTCCGATCGATCGTGTATTCTGCTTGTGATGATGAATGTCACTATATCCTGCAACCTATACGTTTATATTAAAAAATTTTGTTTCCATTTCTGTTATTTATTTATGTTTTTGCCACAAGGTTTTCGTAACTGGATTGGGCAAAACGAGGGTGAGAGGGTCAAACCTATTACACTCATAGCCTCAAATAGTAGTACTACTGTAATAATAACCTTTGCGTCTCATTTTACGTGGTATATTTAATTGGACGCGATACTGAAGTTTATTTCATTTGTAATTTTATTAAAACTTATTAACAAATTTAAAAATATTTTCAATAAAAATTAAAATCAAACATTTTGGAGTGGTACATATAAATTGAACTCGAGAAAGTAATAATTGTGAAAAATGTGTCCAACACAAAACCTTAAGGCAATGCGATATATGTTGCTTAGACATTATATTTTTTTTTAAGAACCTTACATAACGGCTGAGAGACAAGTATGTACTTCTATAACACCAGTACTTGGCAGCACCTAATTGGGAAATTTTGGGCCTTAAAGCCCATTTTCTTAGGCTGTTGGAGTCCATCGCTCCTCGGGAGAAATTCAAAAATGAGAAATTTCATAAAACACCATCTTTTAGTAGTAATTAGCCATCTATAAATATCATTTGCTATATTACGAATTATAGATATCTTTTATATGGTTATAAAATGTATTTAAGCTATTGTATTCATAAATACAGTAGCAAAAATAGGTGTGAATCAGAGAAGTCTAGCTAATCAGTTGTTGTATTCGACCGTATTCATGGAGTGAAACATGGGATTACAGCTGGACAGATTATTGTATTCGACTGTATTCACGGCGTGAAACATGAGATTACACTGTTTTTAAAACGGAAAGTGAATCAATTAACATAATAGACTCCTAATATAACTCAACAAACTCAATTATAGCACACAAATTTTGTATTTTCAGTTATAAAAAAGATTCTCAACTGAAAAATACCCCAAAAACATAGCAATCTTCAGAGAAATTATATAATACATCTAAATACATAAATTATATTAATTTAAAAAAACATATGAATAAATTCATGGCATATAGCGAGACAATGAATACAATGAAATACATAGAATACATCGGGATACATTGAAATACAATGAAAAAAAAGACAGTGAATACAATGAAATACATGGAATACAACGAGATACATTGAATTCAATGAAAAAAAGACAACGAATACAATGAAATACATGAAAATACATTGAAATATATTAACAGAAAATAAGTTGCTCAGCCCCAAACTCCGTTGTCTTTGTTCTAGATAATGTATTATTGTACTGCTTGTTCACAACTTGATATAGCTCTAAAGCAAGAAAAGTTTCGGATCCAAATCGGGTGAATTGAACCCAAAACCTAAGTCAAAGCAAGCACGAAGCTGTTCTAGGTCGTTGTCGGTGATGCTCTTCGATCGGCGACGGTCGACGAGCTTCGTGCGGTAATTTCCTTTTCACTTGAGCCAGGCTTCTTCTCGAAGCATATCGGGTGACCATGATTTCTGCTTGAATAGCGGCGGTAGAGCTTCCCGTTCCAACATGGCGTCTGCAGAAAATTACACGCACCGCCGCGTTGGAATGAAAAGCTTAATTGAGATTTTATGTAGATCGGAATGAAAAGGAAATAGTGTGGGTGAGAGAAATTGGGAGAAGAGAATGGGATGTATCAAAGTAGAGAGAGAAAGAAAATAGTGTAACTGAATAGCGTATTTAGTAACTTAGGGCTATGAGATAACCAAAATTAAATATTTTGCTATAAACCTTAAAATGTATCTATAGAATATAATTTTTTTAAATGGTATTTATTTAAAATAAATAAGGTGTTAACCTTTGCTATAGGAGGTAAAAATTCCTTCAAAAATAGCCAGATTTACAACTGGTCGTTCAAAAATAGCCCAGTTTCAAAAGTAATCAAAATTTAGCCACTTTTTATGTAAAGATAAATCTGAGCGAAAACACTGTTCACAACCCGAAAAATACGCATAAGTATACTTGAACTCCAGTAAATTATACCGGAGTTCCAGGATAAGTATGCTGGAACTCCAACATAATATGATGGAGTTCCAGCATAAGTACACTAGAACTCCAGCATAATATACTGGAGTTCCAGCAAGTATATCGGTCCAGCTAGGGCTGTGCACGGATAGGATTGGATCGGATTTAGCATATTTCGGATTCGGATTTCGAATTCTGAAAAGGGCAATCCGAATCCGATCTGAATTAACATTGGATTGGATCGGATTTTAAACTTTGGATCGGATAATTTTTCGGATTGTCGGATCGGATTGTCACAAAATTTTTCAACAATTTAAAGTTCATTCAGTGTCTCTATCTCATCTTCCATCTACCAAAACAAACAAAAAAATCAAAATAAAATCAAAAGTTGAAGAATAGAACATGAAATAGACATAAAAGACAGAAGAGAAGAGAAGAGAGGCGGAAGAAAGAGACATAAAATCAAAGTAAAATCGGAAGTTTGAGTCATTGAGACTCTTTTAGTCTTCACTGAAGAGAAGAGAGGTGCAAGAGAGGCGGAAAAATCTAAGTGAGTGAGGGGGTGTGTGAAAAATGAATAAGCATAACCCTAAAATTTTAGTGTGTATTTATATAGGTACATATAATTTCGGATATCGGATCGGATCGGATTAAAATCATACCAATCCGAATCCAATCCGAAAATCCGAAATTTCATAAAACACAATCCATATCCAATCCGAAAATCCGAAATTTGAAATCCGAAAATCCGAAATAGAGTGGATCGGATCGGATTTCGGATATCCGATCCAAATGCACAGCCCTAGGTCCAGCATAATATACTGGAGTTTGGAGCATCGGTGCTCCAGTCTCCAGTATATTATACTTGAGCCAGCAAAGTATACCGATCCATCAATTTATGCTGGAGTTCATACACATGTGCACCGAGCTCCAGTATATTATGCTGGACCGGTCTCTGTTGCAGCAAAATAGTGGCTATTTTTCATTGACTTAGTAAACGTTAGCTATTTTTGAATGACCAGTCCGAAAACTGGCTATACCGTGCTATTTTTACTCGCTCCTCCCTCTCGCCCCAATGAATGAAAACAGGTGACTACAAGGTTCATGTGTACCTTAAAAAAAGAAAGAGGAAAGCATTTGGGGAGACTACCAGCTATGTCCATTTATAAGTAGCTCATTACAAAAATTGGCCAATTCATAAAATATTACTAATATTAGCCAATTAGCTATTTGTAGCAAAAAAAGGTCAAATTTTTGTTTTCTTTTGAGTATGTGTTATTAGAATAGATTGAGCATATTTTAAGGAGCTTAAATCTCAGTTTTGGGATGATTTGGTGGAGTTTTGAGGTAGTTTGAATTAAAAATTCGAAGTAAAAGATGAACATGAAAAAAATGATATGTGTATCATTTGTGTATAACATATGTATCATATTTGTATCAATTGTGTATCACATGTATATCCATGTATACCTGTGCGTGAGATACATGCGTGATACATGTTTAATACATGTGTCGCAGAAGAATTTTTTGAACTGGATTTTAATTACGAATTTTGATACCAAATCAATCCAAATCACTTCCAATCTTCATCAAATTTTGTATATTGACTCATCTATATATTTTCAATGAATTTCAACTATACTCATTCAAAAAGGTCCTTTTTTGCTTAGATTTTTGGAATATATATATTTATTTTTTACTTGGAATGGCTTACTGTATTGTTTAGTGTTATATTCAAGACTAATAGAATGCCTGAAGAGTGGAGGTGGAGTACAATGGTCCCGCTGTATAAGAACAAAGGTGATGTCCAGAGCTATAACAACTATAGGGGCATCAAATTATTAAGTCATACCATGAAAGTTTGGGAGAGAGTGGTAGAAATGAGAGTGCGAAGGACGGTGTCTATTTCAGACAACCAGTTCGGGTTCATGCCGGGACGATCTACCACAGAAGCTATCCACCTTATTAGGAGGATGGTGGAACAGTACAGAGATAAGAAGAAGGATCTCCACATGGTGTTTATTGATCTGGAGAAAGCGTACGATAAGGTTCCTAGGAAGGTCTTATGGAGCTGCTTAGAGGATAAAGGGGTCCCGAGTAACTATATTAGGGTGATTAAAGACATGTATGATGGAGCTAAGACTCGGGTTAGGACAGTAGGAGGCGACTCTGAACACTTTCCAGTTATTACGGGGTTGCACCAAGGGTCTGCGCTCAGCCCATTCCTATTTGCCCTGGTGATGGATGCACTGACTCATCATATTCAAGGGGAGGTTCCATGGTGCATGCTATTTACTGATGACATTATTCTAATTGACGAGACAAGAGACGGTGTCAATGAGAGGCTAGAGATTTGGAGACATGCTCTTGAGTCTAAAGGTTGCAAGTTGAGTAGGACGAAGACGGAATACCTCGAGTGCAAATTTGGAGTTGAGCCGACAGAAGCGGGAGTTGAAGTGAGGCTTGACTCTCAAGTCATTCCCAAGAGAGGTAGTTTCAAGTACCTTGGATCGGTTATTCAGGGGATCGGGGAGATTGACGAGGATGTCACACACCGTATAGGGGTGGGGTGGATGAAGTGGAGGTTAGCGTCGGGAGTCTTGTGTGACAAGAAAGTGCCACCGTTACTAAAAGGTAAGTTTTATAGAGCAGTGGTTAGGCCTGCCATGTTGTATGGAACTGAATGTTGGCCGGTAAAGAACTCACACATCCAGAAGATGAAAGTAGCAGAGATGAGGATGTTGAGGTGGATGTGCGGGCATACAAGGATGGATAAGATTAGGAATGAAGATATTCGAGAGAAGGTGGGTGTGGCCCCCATGGAGGACAAGATGCGGGAAGTAAGACTCAGATGGTTCGGGCACATTCAGAGGAGGAGCACTGATGCACCGGTGAGGAGGTGTGAGCGACTGGCTGTAGTGGGCACGCGGAGAGGTAGAGGAAGACCTAAGAAGTATTGGGGAGAGGTGATCAGACAGGACATGGCGCGACTTAGGATTACTGAGGACATGGCCCTTGATAGGGAATTATGGAGGTCGAGCATTAAGGTTGTAGGTTAGGGGAGGGTGTGAATATTTCTACAGCACAATAGAGGGAGACTATCCAGTTAGGAGTTAGACTAGGAATGTCATTGGTCGTCTATTGATGCAGGGCTTTTCCTCTAGTTGTACTTATACCAGCCACCTATTTCGTATTTCGTATTTTGTATCCTGTATTTCATATTCCATATCTCTTATATATTGTTGTTGTTATTGTTGTTATTTTTATTACGCATTTTTTATGGTACTAATATATCGTCTCCTATTGTTTTTTTTGAGCCGAGGGTCTCCTGGAAACAGCCTCTCACCCTTCGGGGTAGGGGTAAGGTCTGCGTACATATTACCCTCCTCAGACCCCACTTGTGGGATTATACTGGGTCGTTGTTGTTGTTGTTGTTGTTGTTGTTGTTGTATTTGCTATCTCATCCATAAAATTTCCTTTCCGTCTTGCATATAATTTTGATAATCACGCTTAAAAAATATGGAAGGAGAGTTTTGCATGTGATTCTTGGAGAGAAAGAGCCTTATTTATTTGGATTTTCAATTTTATATATGTTTGGCTATTTTTGGTAAGTCTATAATAATTGACTAGAGGTTGATAAATTGGGACTTATTTGGGACATTTCTATAAGTTTCCCAAGCATTTGTATCGGTTCAAGGTTCATTTGTCTCGGCACTTGCAAGTTAAAAAAAAATGCAAGTACATAACCAAAGGGTTAAAAAATCAAAGCGTACGATCTCTATACGGTATAGACCAATTTAACGTTTAGTTATAAGATGTCAATATGCCATAAGATATTATGGGAGCTGTAACACTACATATACGCTTCCCAACGTCCCAATTTATGCGAAGGTGTTTGATTATGCACGAAGTTTAAAAAAGAAAAAAAGGCTCCTAAAACTCATGATCTAAAATGAGTCATAGCTATTTAGGTGGCTATTAATCATCTTATTAAGAGTAATATGGCCATATAGGAAAGATTAAATCCCCGCAATTTTTTTTAAATTATCACTAAATATAAAAAGATCTCGTTCTTTTTTAAATTGACTAAAAGTATTGCATAAATTGAGAGGGGGCGTAACAAATTACCATTTCTAACATTTTGGCTGCCCCAGCTATTGGAATAACAAAGACGGAAGTCCAATTCAATTTGACCGTACTCTCTCGCCTATGTTTTAGTGGAATTTTGCTTGTCTCGTGGTGAACTTAGCATGTATTTGGCACCTATTTGTCCCTTGAAGGAGCTTAGCTATTCATCTATATAATACTATATATTATATAAGACTATAAGTAGCAAATAATTTGAGACAAAAATAGGCATGACCAAATCTACCAAGTGCCAAAAACATCCTAATAGGGACATTCTAATGCACATGGAGAAACACAGAAGCATATTGACTCCAAAACCACGTACTTCTCAAACATTTATTTTTCAAACAGATCCTTCTTCCCTTTATTTAAGTGTCATCCTTCATCATATGTACAATTCTATTACAATTTAGAAAGTTGGCTAGGTTATAAAAAAACATAAAATTCAGTTAGCCACAAGTTCTTGTCACACCTGGCACAAAGTTATGGTGGTAATATTGGATCATCTCCGTTGGAAACAGCTTTTCTACCTGCACAAAATAGGGGTAAGGTTTGCGTACACACTTATTGGGATTTTAAGTATATGATATGCTTAAAATAAGGTGAATGGGAAATGAAGAGAAATGAAATTTTTAAGTGAAATTTTAAGTTTTCCCCTTGACAAAGGGACATTGTCCCATATTGGAAGAGGAAGAGGTTTTTTATGGGTATATAAGCAATTGCTCTTCTTCTAGCTCTTAAAGAGTTGAGAAGAAGGCAAGCCTCGCGTCGTCGTCGTCATTCGGCTCGGCTTCGGATTTGATTGATTAATTTTTTGAACCAAATTTATTTGTTAATAGTAAAATATTAACATAAATGTTATTAAATATTTATTTTAATAACAGAATAGTAATATTAAAATCAATATTAATATTGATTTGGTCGAATGATCGATTGATTGATTAATTTTTTGGACCAAATTTATTTTTTAATAGTAAAATATTAACAGAAATGTTATTAAATATTTGTTTTAATAATAGAATACTAATATTAAAATAAATATCAATATTAAATCCTCCAATCCATTTTTCAGTTGTGTAACTGAAAATTAAATTACCCTCTTCAATTTTCCCTCTTTATTTTCCTTCTTTATTGTTGAGTAAATAGCCATTTATGTAATGACATTTATGTTGTGGCCATTTTGCATAAATAGCCATTCTGAAGAGTTGCACCTCTTCAGTTTCAGCCCAACTTTGGTTATAAATACAAGTCTATTCTGCTTAGAATTTCCATACGAATTTTCTGAGTTCTTCTCCTTTCTTCTGCATATTTTAACTTCAAAGAAAGCAACAGTAAGTGTGATTTGCTACCGAACTTTGTGTTCATTGAAACACTGGGGTTTCAAGTACCATTTCGTTATATTTCTGTTTATGTTATTTTATTTCTCCAGAATTGTTTTACAAATACAGATTACTGACAAGCTTAAGGAATTTAATATATATTCTGTATTTGTGTTATACTCACTATTTCTGGAGAGTAAAACCTTTGTGGTTTTGTACTCTATTGGAGATTAAAATCTACGTGATTTTAACGTGTGTGTCATTCTTTTACATAAATGACTAATGATAATGTGAACCAAGCTGTTCCAATGGTGACTGCCAATGCCTCAACGAGCCGAACAACACCGACAACATTGGCACTGGCGGAGAAACCCAAAAAAAATTCGGGATTGATTTCAAGCGCTGGCAGCAAAAGATATTCTTCAACTTGACAACTCTAAGTCTCTAGAAGTTCATCAAGGAAGATGTTCCTATGTTGTCCGATGAAACTCCAGAAACTGAACGCTTTCTCATGATTGAGGCGTGGAAGCATTCAGATTTTTTGTGCAAAAATTATATTCTAAGCGGGCTGGAGGATGCTTTGTATAACGTTTACAGTGGCATGGAAACGTCAAAAGAACTATGGATTAAGCTTGAAAAGAAATACAAAACTGAAGATGCCGGGTTGAAGAAGTTCGTTGCTGCAAAGTTTTTGGACTACAAAATGGTAGATAACAAGTCTGTTATTGCCCAAGTTCAGGAATTGCAAGTGATTATTCACGATCTCCTTGCTGAAGGTCTTGTCATCAATGAAGCATTCCAAGTAGCAGCGATGATTGAGAAGTTGCCTCCGCTCTGGAAGGACTTCAAAAATTATTTGAAACACAAACGCAAGGAGATGTCCCTTGAAGATCTCATAGTTCGGTTGAGAATCGAAGAGGACAATAAAGTTGCTGACAAGAGAGGCCGTAGAAACACAACAATAATGGGAGCAAATATTATTGAAGAGAACAAAAAGAGGAAGAAGGCATCTGGACCGAAATACAACCCAAGCAAGAAGCGGTTCAGTGGAAATTGCTACGACTGTGGAAAAGTCGGACAAAAATCTACGGAGTGTCGTGCTCCGAAGAAAGACAAGAAGAAGGGTCAAGCGAACATAATTGAAAAGCATGATGATGTTGATGACTTGTGTGACATGCTTTTCGAGTGCAACTTGGTGGGCAATCCTAAAGAATGGTGGATTGATTCTGGAGCCACTCGCCATGTGGTTGCTATTAGAGAAGCTTTTTCTACTGATGTTCCTGTTGGACCTGATGAGACACTTTCTATGGCAAATGCTGTAAAGGCCAATATTGAAGGATGTCGGAAGATATTTCTCAAATGACTTCCGGAAAAGTGGTGACTTTGAACAACGTCCTTCATGTTCCTAAGATTAGGAAGAATTTAGTCTCTGCTGGACTTCTTGTTAAGAATGGTTTTAAATGTGTTTTTGTTTCCGATAAGGTTGTAATAAGTAAGAACGAAATATTTGTAGGAAAAGGTTACCTCATTGAGGGCCTTTTCAAGCTGAATGTAATGGTTGTTGAAAATAATAATAAAATTTCAGCGTCGTCTTACTTACTTGAGGTAAATGAATTATGGCATATATGTTTAGGTCATGTCAATTATAAAACCTTGTGGAAAATGATTAATTTGGAAGTACTGCCTAAGTTTGAATGTGACAAATCAAAATGTCAAGTATGTGTGGAATCTAAGTATGTTAAACATCCTTATAAGTTAGTTGAAAGGAATTCAAATCCTTTAAACTTAATTCACATAGATATTTGTGACATGAAGTCAATACCATCTCGCGGTGGAAAGAAGTATTTCATAACTTTTATCGATGATAGTACTTGTAGACACGTGATTTTTGACCCTCCCCGAGAATTTTCATATTTTTAGCGTGAATATGTGAAATTGGGTCTAATTAGTTATTTTTAACTATTTTTACTTTATTTTCATCGCAAAAGAAAAATTACAAAATATATATATATAAATTTTAGTTTATGTATTTCTCATAAACTTGAAAAAATACAAAAATTGTACCTTACTTTTGTACTTTATATAATTTCGAAAATTACCAAAAAATATAGTTCTATTAATGTTTTGTAGTCATTTTGATTTTTGAAAAAATACAAAAAATATTACTTTATATTTTATCTTTATATAAAAACGAAAATTACAAAAAATAGTTTTATTTAATATTTTGTAGCTATTTTAATCTTGAAAAAATATCAAAAAAAGATATAGTTTTATTTCAAATATTAGTCTTATTTTGGTAGTTATTTTGCTTACATAGGATTAGTTGAGCAACGTCATGTTCTTATTCTCGGATCCGGGAAAAAGAATAATATTCGGGTTCAAACTACCCGTTTTTAGGCCTAATTTTCGGACCTAGCCCATAATAATCCGAGTCCACCACACAAGGAGGACAAGCGTGGGGAACACGGACGGAACACCGTACACGGGGAACCCCACCGCGCATGGGGGACACAAATCTTGGACCCCTATGTCGCACCTCCATTTTACAGCACCCGCGGGGCGCGTGGGGGAGTTTTCTCCAATTGAAGGACAGTCGAAACGGGATTTATTTAATTATTTCAGAGTCGCCACCTGGGAATTTTAAGGCGTCCCAAGTCACCAATTTTAATCCCTGAATCGAGGAGAATATGACTCTGTTTATTATTCTGCGAACCAGAAATCCTGAGTAAGGAATTCTGTTAATCCGGAAGAAGGTGTTAGGCATTTTCGAATTCCGTGGTTCTAGCACGGTCGCTTAACTGTTTTTATTATTGGCTTAATTATCTTGATTTTACTAAATACGTTTTTATTGCATGATTTTACTACCGCTTTTTTACTTATTGTTTACAATTATATGGACGAATTACGCGTACGTATATTCGTATTATATACTTTTTATAATTATCGGGGATCATGCCACGCGTACGTGTACACAATAAAATTGTCCATGTTATAGTTTTTATAAAAATATATGTTCGAAATTTAAAACAAAATCAGGAACATCATTACCCTTTTTATTTAAATAATGAACTGCACATCTCGGGTTTTATGAAATAAATTTAATGTTTTCCAAAAAAATTCGTTTTTTATTAAATATTCACTCGAAATTGCGCGTACGCATAATCCGATTTTTTGCTTTTTAAAAAAAAAAATATATATATATAATCAGGGTGCGCGAACGCATCCCCGATTGCGCAAAATCTTTGTTAATAATATTATGGACTTTCCCCAAATTGTTTATTATATCATGAGAAATATCCATTTAAGATACCCTTGAACTCTTGAAAAGAATTCACAATTTATTAAATGTTGCCCGTCGATTATAATTCCCGCGTATAAATTATATTTATCCAGACTATTCAATTTCAAAGAAAAGAAAAAATATGATTAACACTATTTTCGGCAAATACAACATTATATATCTACCAAAGAATGAATTGCATATGAAACTTAAAAACAAATGATTCATAAAGGGAAGAAATATTTTCCAAGAATTTTCATTATTTTTATTTAGTGCAAATTCTATTTTTTACTTACCATTGATTTAAAGTGTTGCAATCTGTGCATGTACATCTCAACTTATTCTCATATACTCGTTTTTAATCTAATAGGCGAAATTATTTTAATTAATTATGCTTGTGATTGAGTTGGGATAGATATATATAATCAAACCAATTTGATTCTCAATCTATATGAATTATTACTAAGCATTATCTTTCACATTGTATAAGTTCCTAGGCCCTTTATTATTAGGAAAGAAAACAAATCTTCCTGTTGACTTAATAAAAAGATATTGCATACAATATTACTCATCATATTTGACATTGTGAACATAGCGGATTATACTAACGCGTCTTTCAACTATTGATTATAACACAACCAAGGTTGTGCCAAAAGATAGCAAATTGCAACCAACATCATCTAGCTTTCAACAACAACTAACTTACTAACAAAATAAACCAATAGCGTATTTTTCCTTGATATTTCCATATTATACTATACCTAGCTAACAATACCATAAAGTGTAAATAAAAGCCAACTTTCTGCCATGCTTCCTATTTACACAACTCAAAGATAACTAAACTAATGAAATTTTGACATGGATAACATTATTACAAAGTTTTATATGAATTTCAAAATAAGACAATTAACTTGTAGCCATCGAGTCGAACTCACTACTGGTTAACCAACATGAAACCAAAGCTGAAATTTTTAACTAAAGAACTTAAATGAATAGAAGATAGTATTACAATTCAAACTTTATTTATTTGTCATGTTGAATCTCTTTCCAACATAGAATTTAAGAGATATGTACCTGAAAATGAAGGTAGAAGAAGTAAATTTTCAGCAGTTGCAGCAGTAACAAAACCAGCAGAATATACCAACAACACAGCAAGTCTGAACAAGACCCGTTAACCCAGATGAATAGTGACAGACACTTGAGGGAAAGATTTCAGATTCAGACTGAATAATATCCACACAAAAAAAACAAACAACGGACAGATTCTAGAAGGATAACATTTTTTCAGATTTTCAGTTTCTTCCTGTTTCGGATTCCTATTTCTGATTTTTTTCTGTTTCTGTTTTCTTCTCTTCTTTCCTTTCTGTCTGAAAGCCCTCCTCTTCAGTTTTAAAATCTAATCCTTAAAACTTATTCCGTTCTCTTTACAATCTGACCTTAAACTCTGATTTTTCCTCCTCAATTTCACACTCTCTTTTTCTCTCTTTCAAATCCCTTTTGAAAATCTGTTTGCTTCCTGTATTTATACAGGTCTGTCCCTTTCTTTTTAAGTGCTGCCTGGACCCCCTTTTTGTTATCTAAGGCAGATTTTCCCTTAAAATCTGCCACTGAACTGCTTTTTCTTATTCAAACAGCACTAAGGATACCTTTACTTTATTTTCAGCCCCTCCACTTCCTTTGGTTTCCTATTATCCTATTAGATTAATAGCCACTAACACTCCACTTCCAGCACACTAGCACTAACACTATTTTTTGCTGTTTCATTCCCAGAAATACCCTGAAATCCTACTGTTATTACTGCCCATTAATACAAGATCAGAATCTATTATGAAACAGATTTAAAAATCTGTTCAAACCTAATTATCAACCTGATTTAAAACAGCTAATACCAATTCTCTTAAGTTCCTAACACAGTTGTATCTACCCAACAATTGTGAAATTGAATTTACCTAACATCTCAACAACATTATACTGAATTTCAACATAACAAATTATACTAAACTTCAACTTTGAACTAAAATCAAACAAACACAGGAGCATTGTCAATATATTGACAATGCCCTGAAACTTAATGTTCAGACAATAACATATATACAACACTTATTTTGACAGATTCATATAAACCAGGATGATTTAACTGACGAGTATTAATTAAAAATGATTATCTATAACATCTGTCAACAAACAGTCCATAAAAACAGAAACAGATTGTTTCAATCAGTATTATCATAAATGAGAATTCGTAATATAACTAATCGACGAACTTAATCGAGTCGATTACTCACATTGTAAATAATCACAACCAACAGAAACAGTTTCATATTTTGATCATATAGACGAGTATGACACAGTATAACAATAAAAGATGGGAAAATTACACAGACTAATGAAACAAACATAAAATACACGTAGAATACACAAAAGAAATAGAAAAAATACCTCTGAATCTTCAAACTTCATACGGACTCGAACTCAACTTGGGTTCGGACTTTGTTTGAAATCAAACAGACCTTAGTCGAAGTATTTTCCTACTGAAAATACTTTGACTAAGGTCGATTAAACCTCAATCTTTGCCAGGATTGGAAATTTAGGGTTTCAGATCTTGGATTTTAAATCCGAACACTTCTGGGTAGGTTCGAGGGGAACCAACAATGACACACGGGTGGGGGTAGCCTAGGGGTCATTTGGTGTCAGTTTAGAACAGATCTGAGTTTGTTCTTGTTTGGTCCGAATCTTCAAAAGAAGATTCGAGAAGCTCGGAACTGATTCGAGCCAAACAAACATCAGATCCATAACAAGGCATGCTAGGGGGTACTATGGTGTTATTTTGGAAGCCATTGGAAAGGTTGGAGTTTTCAGACCCACCTTCGATTTAGTATTCGAAGAGTTGGGGTCTGATTCGAAGGAAACTAAGGTTAGATCTGTGTAGAGGATGTTCAGGGGATTCTAGGGTGTTATTTTGGTGACCGGCGGCGTTGATGCCGCCGGGTTTCAGGCGGTGGGATCCTAGGGCGGCTAGGGTTAGGGGTGAGTTTTGGAAGGGACGATGAACAGGGAAGGAGGGGGGGGTGTTTGGCTAGGGGGCCGGGGTAAGGGTTTGGGCCTTATATAGGGGTGGGGTGGATTGATGCTGACCGTTAGATCTAGTAGGATGAAAGGTCAGGATTTACTCACTTAACCAAACGATGTCGTTTGGTTTAAGCTGGGGGACGGGTTGGACCGGGTATCGGATCGGGTAAGGATTGTGGGTTAAGGTTCGTGGGATCTCAGCCATTGGTTGGCTTTGATCCAACGGTCTCTGCTAAACTACGACCAAACGATGTCGTTTTGACTCGTTTGAATTGGACCGGTACCTGGGTTGCCTGGATTGGGCTGAGGGGGGGGTAATTTAGTTTTGGGCCTGGATTTTAATCCAGGTCCGATTCTATTTCTACAATTTGTATATTTTTTATTTTTTTTATTCTATTTTATTATTTATCATTAAAAAATTCTAACAAAAATTATAAAACAATTTTTAACCTTACACAAAAATATTAATCACTTCATAACAACTATTCAACATACAGATAAAACATTAATCACACAGTGGAATATAAAAATAGAACGAAATGCATATTTTGGTGATTTTATTTAAAATTATCTTTCAAATACATAATTAAATCCTATATGCATGCAACATGTATTTTATTTTAATTTTCATTTTATTATGACAAAGTAAACATTTACGGACATAACACAAATATTTAACACCACGCAAATTCAAGAATTACACAGTAAAAGAAAATTTATTTTATTTTTTGATTTATTTTGGAGTAGTTTTCGTAAGGCAAAAATCACGTGCTCACACCCTACACACGTGGGGTCCATTTTCTTGGCAAAGGGTACAAAAATACACGGACAAGGCAAGGGTTGGGACTTGGACAAATTTTGAAAAAGGAGGGAGGAACTGTTCATCTTCTTGATTCTTTGAAGAAGATAGAACGAAAACCCTACCCAAAACCCTACTGTCCAAACTACCAGCCCACGGTCACTCCTCCTCCTCCTAGCTCCATCACCCCGTTGCCATAACCAGCCCCAACTCCATCGTCGACCTACTGCCGCTACCGATTCAGTCCTCGTCATTTCCCAAACGACCAGTCGCACCCCCCCAACGCCTGAAACACCAGCACCACAAACAACCAGTCCGGCGGTCCTCCATTAAATCCGACGAACACTACTGCTTCGCCTTCGTCTTCACTGCCCGTCGTCATTACCCCCAGCCCCCACTCCCTCACGTCCAAACACCACCACCAAACGACCCTTCCGGCGAGCACCTCCATAACCCTCGACCCTACAATCGCTACCTGCTGCCCAGCTCGTCGTCCATCCCTGTCGACCCAACAGTTCCCCAGTCTCATCGTCCCATACTGTCACTCACCCACGAACAGCTGCGAACACCATAGCCAGCCATAGCAACAAGCTTAACCTCGCTGCCCGTCGTCAAACACCACCAGTCAACAACCAATCAGCCCAGTTATCGCTGTTTCTTCACTGTCGTCGCGCAGTCCGTTGAGGTCGTCGTTTGGGTTGTGCTCGTGGCTTCCGGTCTGATATCGTTGAGCTTGACATCAAGGTTCCGTCGTTGGAGAGGTTTCCGATAGTTGTCGGTCCAGTTTGGTTGTTGTTCTTGCTTCAAACAGGTGCATACACATTTCCAAACTTGTGATATTTGTTTAAATGGAATGAAAAAATGATATGGATTTCCTATGAACTATTTGTGTGTCGTCTTTGTTGAATTGCTTTTTCATTTTACCATGGATATTATTACCTATTAGAATTGTTGTTTTTGTTTAACCTCAGATGACTTCATTGGTAGAAAATCGTAGTTGTCTTAAATTTGCCCTTAAATAATAAAAATAAGACGAGCTTCGCCAAATAAAAAATGTACAGATTGCGGATCCCTCACAAAAATATATGTATTAATTACTTAGATTTCGGGACGGGCCGTTTAGCAAATTTCACGGCCCTACCCAAAAAATAATGATACGCTAGTCGCTTTAGGCGCGCATTTAATAATGTTATCTCCTTAAATTATGTGACCCAAATCCAAATCTCAGCGGAGTTGAAATGTGTCTCTAACTCGCGGGTACATTGATTGTAACGTGGTTCGAGATGCATGTCAACGACTTTGCAAATTCCTTTTAAAAAATAAGAATGAGATGAGCCTCGCCAAATAAAAATACAAATTGCGGGGCCCTCAGTAAATACTCGTTTTAAAATTACTTAGAATTCAGGAGGGTCGTTTAGCGAATTTCACGGCCTTCCCAAAATAATAACACGATAGTCTCTTTAGGCGCGTGTTTAATAATCTACTTTCTTAAACTTGGGTGTGCATTTCATGCGACCCAAATCCAAACCCCAAAACATCAAATAAAATATGTTCCGGATTATGGGTGCATTTCATGTGACGCAGTCCAAAGACATGTTTTAAGCGATGTTCACATTCTTTAAAATAATAATAATAAAGTGGTAAAAAGTTAAAATTGGCACATTGGTTCATAATTGTATTTAAAATCAGATAAATAAGCCGAATATGACAGTTGAGCGACCGTGCTAGAACCACAGAACTCGGGAATGCCTAACACTTTCTCCCGGGTTAACAGAATTCCTTATCCGGATTTCTGGTACGCAGACTGTAATATGGAGTCACTCCTTTCCTTGATTCGGGATTAAAATTGGTGACTTGGGACACCCTAAATCTCCCAAGTGGCGACTCTGAAATGAACAAACAAATCCCGTTCCGATTGTCCTTTAATTGGAAAAAACTCCTTGCACCCCTCGCGGGTGCGGAAAAAGGAGGTGTGACAGCCTGGCGACTCCACTGGGGAATTGGCCCAGAACCACTGGTTCAGGGTTAGAAATTCGAGCTTAGATAAATTGTTATATTTGGTTTTATCTGATTTTGTTACATGATCTGTGCTTAATGTGCTAATTGGTTGCCTTTTACCGCTTTGATATTACGTGAACTGTATATAAACTGTGTCGAAACCCATATCCTTTCTGAGTCTTCTAAATCATGAAGAAGGGTGTACTTCGTACGACTTCTTTTCTGTATAGTGTCAAATCCTAATTTAGAACTAGGTTCGGACAAGTTGCTAAGCCGGTGAAGCTTCTGTATTCCCGGTATGCTGCCCCTCGGCTCGAGCTGTCCGCTCGGGTAAGCCAGGTCTAGAACAAACACCCAGGTTCTGAACCTAGAATAACTCAACTTCATGCCAGATCCCTAGTAGGAACGCCTATTTGCATCATGTGCATTTGACTTAGGGGACTCAACACAGGGGTTGGGTCCGTCTAGGACAAGCAACCTGAAAATAATAGACCATTTTTTGGCATCCTATGTGCTACCTGTTGTATTTATTCAAGGGTGAATGAGTCATTTGGTGGACCAATGATAGTTGAGGACAAATGTCACTCCTTATCATGCTGATCGCGTTAAATAAGAAAGTTGCACGATTTTTTAGATAAGCATGCTATTATGTTAATTAAGCACATGGGGAACATTATAGAATTCAAGAAGCCTTGGTATTCCACATGTCCCCCACGCTTCATTTTTTGGGAAAAGCACATGGGGACCATTTGTGGAATCCAAGAAGTCTTGGAATTCCCTATGTCCCCCACGCTTCATTTTTGGGAAAAAGCACATGGGGAACATTTGTGGAATCGAAGAAGTCTTGGAATTCCCTATGTCCCCCATGCCACATTTTTGAAAATAATAACAAAATAATAATAAATAAAAAAGAGCATTGAAAAATTCAAAAAGATTTTGTATGTTGTCATCATTTTCCACAAATTAGAAAATCGTGAAAAAGAGGAGAAAATAACAGTGTAGAGATATAACTACTTATTTTTAGAAGAAAAAAAACAATGTCCAAGTAGTGTCGAAACTCTACCGAAATTTCAAAAAAAAAGAAAAAAGAAGGAATGTTTTATGTTTTTTATTAGTTTGTTTGCTTGTTATGAATGGAAAATAATAATTTGTTTGATTGTTGTGAAAAAATAGAAAAAGGAAAAGGGTCTTCTCAAAAATAGTTTATTTGCCCGAACTACGCGGGTTTGATTCTCACCGGATGTGAGATACGTAGGCAACCCTCATCGGGTCCAACCCCCCATTTTGCTAAAAAGCCAAAAACAAATAAATAAATAAAAAATATGTCAAAATTTTAATTTTGTCGTAAATAAGTCGGGCGATGCTGTTTTGTTAAAAATAGCCGAACGTTCCCAAAAGGGACGCCGGAAGGCTGACATTGCATAAACAACCACTTTTGGGTCATATTTAAGATTTGGTCCAGTTGACCCACACAGCCTTAAAAATCTTCGTCCCCGAGACGTTGAAAGGCCGTGTTTGCAATATTGAGTTTTCTAATTTGAAAAACGATAAAAAGAGTCATAAATAAGTCAGGTGATGTTGTTTTGTCATAAATAGCCAAATGTTCCCGAAAGGGACGCCGGAAGGCTGACTTTGCATAAACAACCACCTTTTGGGTCATGTTTAGGATTTTGGTCTAGTTGACCCACACAGCCTTATAAATCTTCGTCCCCGAGGCGCTGAAGGGCCGTGTTTGCAACACCAGGGTTTTATTGTAATTTGAAAAGAAAAAAAAATACAAAGAGTCAGCGGTCAGGTGAATACCGTTTGAATTTTTTGTCATAATAAGTCGAGCCAGCTTCGGCCGCGTCTTAAACCGTTCTTGCCGAAATAGCCTTAGAGTATCTTTCAGTTGTCGAAAGGTTATTTTCGTAAAAGAACGGACAGGTTTGTAAAGTGTCATAAAATAATCCTCCTCGGCCTCAAAATTCATGTGAAAGTTGGAAGGGGCCACGTTTGCAAAAACAACCATTTGGTTAAAATTAGCAAACGGAGGAAGGAAGTTGGCCATTTTCTTTGGCGTTTGTAAATCTTTTGATTAGAATATGTGGGTTGTTTGATTTTCGAGTTTGTAAGTCATCTTCAAACCTTTGAAACCCGGTCTGTTTTAATATGAAAATTGAAAAAAATGTTTAGTATTGTTTATCTTTTATTGGTCCGAACTACGCAAGGTCTGATTCATGTGGGGTCATGATACGTAGACAATCTCCATAAGATTCGACCACAACAAAAAAAAAATGAAAAAAAATCGAAAAAGGAAAAATGAAAAAAATCGAAAAAGAAAAAAAAAGAGAGAAAAAATGGAAAAGAGAAAAAAAGATAAAAAGAAGAAAAAAAAAGAAAGAAAAATCGAAAAAAAGAAAGCAAAAAAAAAAAGAGAGAAAAAAGGGGAAAAGATGTTGTTAATAATGAGGACCGACTGAGTCCATTTTTACCTGTTTCATTTTGAATCACAAAGAAAGAAGGTGGTTGGTTTGTGGTAAGCCAGACAATGACACCCAGAATCCTTTACTTGCACCTCATGATACACACTCTGCTGGGATCAGGCCTGATAACAGAAGCACTCGAATCCTATTGGGAACTCGCTGACGGAGGTTGATGATATTGAAGTTGATAATGATCTTGGTAGTATTGATGCGAAGTTCAGTGGCTAAGATGCCAGTTTTTGATAAAGTGGGAGGACGCTTTGTTCCTTGGTTAGCAAGAGAGAAGCTTGTGGTGGCTTATTTTGTTGTCATTTCTGTTGACCGGATTATTCTTAGGGTGGTAGTCCGGATATTGTCTTGTATCAAACTTTCTTTTCTTTCCATTTGTCATAGCGGTTTGTTTAAGTTCTGTCCAGTTTGTTTTAGGATTTTATTCTGGTTTGTTTTGTTTGTTTTGTTTTTTAACCATTTCACCGGTAGTCCAAGGCAAAATCCGGTCTTTTATTATTTCCAGTCTTCTTTTTGTTTAGTCCTTTTGTCATTTTTGTTCAGCACCGATTCTAGTGACATGACATGCGCACACAGTTTGGACCTAATCTTAAAAGTTAATCATAAAACCCCGAAAAGGTGATCAGATTATTTAAAGGAAATAAAGACGGTTGAGATTATTCAGAGCTCGAGTCATATGGAACCGGGGCAAGTAAAATATGAAGAAAACCGTTAAAAGCAAGATTCGCCAAATTGGCATGAGGGTCGTTCATGATAATGAGAGTGTCGCACCAACGGTGCTTTAGAAAGGACAAATGAAAAAGCAAATGTTGAATATAATTGTCAAGTCCAGCACCATCGGAAGAGGCTACAAATCCTTGTTTAAATTGTGTTGTTTGCATTTGGCATGTTTTGAAGAATGGAATGACGAAAACATTTTGTTCTGCTACCTAAACACTTTATCCTTCGTTAACCCCTTTTGAGCCTTATTTATTTTCCTTTTATACCCCTTATTCGGAATCGGTAACAACAGATTAGAAACACAAAACATGGAAGATAAAAAAAACAAAACGAAAAAAAAAAAGAATAAAAGAAAAAAAAAGAGAAAGGAGAGATGAAAAAAAGAAAGAAAATGATAACGAAAACAAAAGAAAGTCAAATGAAACAGAGGAATTAGGAACTACGTTTGACCTGATTCCTCAAAGAGGATACGTAGGCGCTTCACGGCTCGGTCATAAAAAAAAACAATTAAAATATCCCCAAGCAAGAAACTGGGGAAAATGTTGCGTTTGTTGTAAATAAATCTAGTTCCGAAGGTTGTAATTAATAACCCAAAATTGACGCATTTTTGAGCCTTTAATACCCCTCTTTCTAGCCCTATCCAAAAACCCACATTACGGTCCAAAGAAAGACCTTCTGATCAGTCTTCAAAAGATGCCAAGTCAGACAAATGAAGAGTCTTACCGGTGAACCTAACATTCTGTTCCACAGCAGAAAGGACTCTAATCTCCAACAGAAAGAGTCATACCGGCAACACTCCAAATCCCCAGCTGGAAAGTGATACAAATGAGAGAGTCTTATCGGTGAAAACCTTCACAGGCACCATAAGGCGATAAAAGCTGAGAGACAAACCAAAATGAGAGAGACTTGATAGTGAAAACCCTTTGGGCACTACAAGTCGAATAAGATTGAGAATCAGATGGGGAATTGCCAGAGGAAGATCTTGAAAGATGATTGACGGTAGAGGATAGGCCACATGTGCATGTCATGACCATTAGAGTCGGTATCTGCGTTTGATAGGTTTTTATTTATAGTTTCTTTTGTTAAAGAGTCATCTTTTCCTTTGTATTTTTATTCTGTTCCCTTTTATCTTTTTCCCTTCATATATAAAAAAAAAAAAAATTCCCCAATAGAGTCGGTTTGGTCAGAACAAGTGAGAATTGACTTCAAAATATGCCATCAGCTTTCCAATTATGCCAGATGAGATCTGACTAGTACATCCAAATGGTATAGTCAGCAAGGAACAAGCGCGAGGCCAGTGTCAAGAAAGATATCCCCAGCAAAAGGGAATTGACAAAGGATTGACGAGTGTCAAGAGGGATATCCTTGCCAAAACCAAGGTTATAAACCTCAAGACCAAGGCCCATGAACAGAGCAAGGAGAGCAGTGAGCATGATTTGGCGAAATCCATACTAGACTAAAAGGTCGGGGAAATGCCAGTTTCCGAGCTATGCCACAAAAGAAGAGGGATATCCCCAGCAGAAAGGGATTATCCCCAGCAAATAATATCATCCCCAACAAGTTGTGGAGCGCAGAGCAAGGAAGGAGAAAAGGAAAAGCCATCCCAGTAGGAGTATCACAACCAACCACCACGTTTTAAACTAACAAATTTTGTTTGATTTGAAACAGGTAAAGGAAATGGCATTGATGACAGAAATGCATGCCATAAGGGAGACTGTCAAACTGGGGCAGAAAATTTTCCTTTCATTTGGAAAATTTTCTGGAAGTCAGGTACCCATTCGAGGAAGAATAAAGATAGCACCAGTCTCAAGGGAAGTGGTGTTTGAACCAGTGTTGCCCCAACATAATAAGTTTAAATGGAGGAAGTATTCCCCAGCAGACAGAATAAAGGGATGACACTTGTGCTCAGAAAAGCAAAAAGCCATTATCATCCCCAGCAGCTTCCAGAAGAATGAAGCATCGACTTGAAGGGATAAAATTCCCCAGCAGCGTTATCCTCAACAACGTTATCCCCAGCTGATAACATTTTACTCCCCCAACAGGTAAGTAAATAATTTCCCAACAGTGTTATCCCTAGCAGTTTCGAGGAGTCCAACACAAGTTTGGTGAAAATCAGTATCCTCAGCTGTTCCTTTCGGGGAAAGGCAAAATGAGTCTTAAGGGAGGTAGTCTTCGAAGGAAGAAGCTATGAAAAAAAAACGAAACAAAAAATAATACAAAAAAAAAATAATAAAACAAAAAAAGGGGAAAAAAGAAAGAGGGAAGTAGTTTGCAGAGGAATGAAACATCCCACCCAAAAGGAAGTAGTTCTAGGAGTAAGATAACATATTTACTCAGCAGAGTTATCTTCAGCAGAGTTATCCCCAGCGGATCATCGAGATGTAGAAGCATCTTCGACGGATTTTCGACCAAATTTCAAGAGGGTCGGACAACCCATAATGGGAAAGGTAGAAAGGGAAAATTCATCCCAAGCAAAATAATCCCCACCAAGTTTTCCAGGTAAGACATTTTCAAGTTTTAAGGATATTTTGGGTTCATCCGCCCTCGAATAGGATATTTTGGGTTCATCCGCCCTCGAATAGGATATTTTGGGTTCATCCGCCCTCGAATAGGATATTTTGGGTTCATCCGCCCTCGAATAGGATATTTTGGGTTCATCCGCCCTCGAATAGGATATTTTGGGTTCATCCGCCCTCGAATAGGATATGTCGGGTTCATCCGCCCTCGAACAGGATATGTCGGGTTCATCCGCCCTCGAACAGGATATGTCGGGTTCATCCGCCCTCGAACAGGATATGTCGGGTTCATCCGCCCTCGAACAGGATATGTCGGGTTCATCCGCCCTCGAACAGGATATGTCGGGTTCATCCGCCCTCGAACAGGATATGTCGGGTTCATCCGCCCTCGAACAGGATATGTCGGGTTCATCCGCCCTCGAACAGGATATGTCGGGTTCATCCGCCCTCGAACAGGATATGTCGGGTTCATCCGCCCTCGAACAGGATATGTCGGGTTCATCCGCCCTCGAACAGGATATGTCGGGTTCATCCGCCCTCGAACAGGATATGTCGGGTTCATCCGCCCTCGAACAGGATATGTCGGGTTCATCCGCCCTCGAACAGGATATGTCGGGTTCATCCGCCCTCGAACAGGATATGTCGGGTTCATCCGCCCTCAAACAGGATATGTCGGGTTCATCCGCCCTCAAACAGGATATGTCGGGTTCATCCGCCCTCGAACAGGATATGTCGGGTTCATCCGCCCTCAAACAGGATATGTTGGGTTCATCCGCCCTCAAACAGGATATGTCGGGTTCATCCGCCCTCAAACAGGATACGTCGGGTTCATCCGCCCTCGAATAGGATATGTCGGGTTCATCCGCCCTCGAATAGGATATGTCGGGTTCATCCGCCCTCAAATAGGATATGTCGGGTTCATCCGCCCTCGAATAGGATATGTCGGGTTCATCCGCCCTCGAATAGGATATGTTGGGTTCATCCGCCCTCAAATAGGATATGTCGGGTTCATCCGCCCTCAAATAGGATCTTATTTTCAAAGTTGTTGTTGAAGACAGGCGCCCACCTGTATAACAAGGGAATACATTTCATGTCTTTACCAACAGGCGCCCACCTGTATAATGAGAGGAATATTTTCATATCTTTACCAACAGGCGCCCACCTGTATAATGAGAGGAATATTTTCATGTCTTTACCAACAGGCGCCCACCTGTATAATGAGAGGAATATTTTCATGTCTTTACCAACAGGCGCCCACCTGTAAAATGAGAGGAATATTTTCATGTCTTTACCAACAGGCGCCCACCTGTATAATGAGAGGAATATTTTCATGTCTTTACCAACAGGCGCCCACCTGTATAATGAGAGGAATATTTTCATGTCTTTACCATCAGGCGCCCACCTGTATAATGAGAGGAATACTTTTCAGTCTTTAAATTTCTTGACAGGCGCCCACCTGAATAACGAGAGGAATACTTTTTTGTCTTTAAATATCATGCCAGGCGCCCACCTGTATAACGAGAGGAATACATTTCAGTGTTTAAATTTCATGCCAGGCGCCCACCTGTATAACGAGAGGAATACTTTTCAGTCTTTAAATTTCTTGCCAGGCGCCCACCTATATAACGAGAGGAATACTTTTCAGTCTTTAAATTTCATGTTAGGCGCCCACCTACATAACGAGAGGAATACATTTCAGTCTTTACATTTCATGTTTCAGGCGCCCACCTGTATAACAAGAGGAATACTTTTTAGTCTTATACTGCAGATTTTGGAAATCAGTAACCCCACCGGAAAGCAGAAGGCTACAACAAAAATCCCCAGCATTCAACCAAGTTATAAATAGCAGAAGCTCGCCTCAAGAATGCGAGTCAACGGTCTGAGATGGTCAACAAAAGCTGGTCACAAAAAAAAACAAGAAAAGAAAAAAAAAGAGAAAAAATGAATCCAAAGTACGGAAGTGGAGAACATATGTGGTCTGCTCAAGAACTAGCACCTACAACTAGCAAGTATCAAGGTTCAGATCCAAAGTCTGTATGAAGCACCATTCAAGACTCAAGACCAAGTTTCAGAAGACTTAAAGATAGGAATCCTTGTAACTAGTAGCTGATAGGCTTAGTTAGTCTTTTTCAGTTTTCATTTTTGTTGTAATGACAGGACCGCGGACCGGAACCTCAACGGAACGGCACCTCGATCGGCTCTTCACCTCGGTACACTTCACTATCTCTCTCATTTCCGAACTACACGTGGCCTGATTCCTGTATAACCAAGGATATGTAGGCAGCTCAGATACCAGGGCTCCGTCACATTCCCTTCCTTTCCTTAGTGTAGTCCCTCCAAATAATGGTCGGGTCAAAAACATGTCTAGTCATTCTTTGTCGGAAAACTCTTCGTGTTTCCAGTTAAAGAGGGGCAGCTGTAGACACGTGATTTTTGACCCTCCCCGAGAATTTTCACATTTTTAGCGTGAATATGTGAAATTGGGTCTAATTAGTTATTTTTAACTATTTTTACTTTATTTTCATCGCAAAAGAAAAATTACAAAAAATATATATATAAATTTTAGTTTATGTATTTCTCATAAACTTGAAAAAATACAAAAATTGTACCTTACTTTTGTACTTTATATAATTTCGAAAATTACCAAAAAATATAGTTCTATTAATGTTTTGTAGTCATTTTGATTTTTGAAAAAATACAAAAAATATTACTTTATATTTTATCTTTATATAAAAACGAAAATTACAAAAAATAGTTTTATTTAATATTTTGTAGCTATTTTAATCTTGAAAAAATATCAAAAAAAGATATAGTTTTATTTCAAATATTAGTCTTATTTTGGTAGTTATTTTGCTTACATAGGATTAGTTGAGCAACGTCGTGTTCTTATTCTCGGATCCGGGCAAAAGAATAAAATTCGGGTTCAAACTACCCGTTTTTAGGCCTAATTTTTGGACCTAGCCCATAATAATCCGAGTCCACCACACAAGGAGGACAAGCGTGGGGAACACGGACGGAACACCGTACACGGGGAACCCCACCGCGCATGGGGGACACAAATCTTGGACCCCTACACACGTGGGGTCCATTTTCTTGGCAAAGGGTACAAAAATACACGGACAAGGCAAGGGTTGGGACTTGGACAGATTTTGAAAAAGGAGGGAGGAACTGTTCATCTTCTTGATTCTTTGAAGAAGATAGAACGAAAACCCTACCCAAAACCCTACTGTCCAAACTACTAGCCCACGGTCACTCCTCCTCCTCCTAGCTCCATCACCCCGTCGCCATAACCAGCCCCAACTCCATCGTCGACCTACTGCCGCTACCGACTCAGTCCTCGTCATTGCCGAAACGACCAGTCGCACCCCCCCAACGCCTGAAACACCAGCACCACAAACAACCAGTCCGGCGGTCCTCCATTAAATCCGACGAACATTGCTGCTTCGCCTTCGTCGTCACTGCCCGTCGTCACTGCCCCCAGCCCCCACTCCCTCACGTCCAAACACCACCACCAAACGACCCTTCCGGCGAGCACCTCCATAACCCTCGACCCTACTGTCGCTACCTGCTGCCCAGCTCGTCGTCCATCCCTGTCGACCCAACAGTTCCCCAGTCTCATCGTCCCATACTGTCACTCACCCACGAACAGCTGCGAACACCATAGCCAGCCATAGCAACAAGCTTAACCTCGCTGCCTGTCGTCAAACACCACCAGTCGACAACCAATCAGCCCAGTTATCGCTGTTTCTTCACTGTCGTCGCGCAGTCCGTTGAGGTCGTCGTTTGGGTTGTGCTCGTGGCTTCCGGTCTGATATCGTTGAGCTTGACATCGAGGTTCCGTCGTTGGAGAGGTTTCCGATAGTTGTCGGTCCAGTTTGGTTGTTGTTCTTGCTTCAAACAGGTGCATACACATTTCCAAACTTGTGATATTTGTTTAAATGGAATAGAAAAATGATATGGATTTCCTATGAACTGTTTGTGTGTCGTCTTTGTTGAATTGCTTTTTCATTTTACCATGGATATTATTACCTATTAGAATTGTTGTTTTTGTTTAACCTCGGATGACTTCATTGGTAGAAAATCGTAGTTGTCTTAAGTTTGCCCTTAAATAATAAAAATGAGACGAGCTTCGCCAAATAAAAAAATGTACAGATTGCGGAGCCCTCACAAAAATATATGTATTAATTACTTAGATTCCGGGACGGGCCGTTTAGCAAATTTCACGGCCCTACCCAAAAAATAATGATACGCTAGTCGCTTTTGGCGCGCATTTAATAATGTTATCTCCTTAAATTCGGGGTCACATTTATGTGACCCAAATCCAAATCTCAGCGGAGTTGAAATGTGTCTCTAACTCGCGGGTACATTTATTGTAACGTGGTTCGAGATGCATGTCCACGACTTTGCAAATTCCTTTTAAAAAATAAGAATGAGATGAGCCTCGCCGAATAAAAATACAAATTGCGGGGCCCTCAGTAAATACTTGTTTTAAAATTACTTAGAATTCAGGAGGGCCGTTTAGCGAATTTCACGGCCTTCCCAAAATAATAACACGATAGTCTCTTTAGGCGCGTGTTTAATAATCTACTTTCTTAAACTTGGGTGTGCATTTCATGCGACCCAAATCCAAACCCCAAAACATCAAATAAAATATGTTCCGGATTATGGGTGCATTTCATGTGACGTAGTCCAAAGACATGTTTTAAGCGATGGTCACATTCTTTAAAATAATAATAATAAAGTGGTAAAAAGTTAAAATTGGCACATTGGTTAATAATTGTATTTAAAATCAGATAAATAAGCCGAATATGACAGTTGAGCGACCGTGCTAGAACCACGGAACTCGGGAATGCCTAACACCTTCTCCCGGGTTAACAGAATTCCTTATCCGGATTTCTGGTACGCAGACTGTAATATGGAGTCATTCTTTTCCTCGATTCGGGATTAAAATTGGTGACTTGGGACACCCTAAATCTCCCAAGTGGCGACTCTGAAATAAACAAACAAATCCCGTTTCGATTGTCCTTTAATTGGAAAGAAGTATTTCATAACTTTTATTGACGATAGTACTCGATATTGCTATGTTTACTTACTTAATAGTAAAGATGAAGCAATAGACGCATTCAAGCAATACAAAAATGAAGTTGAAACGCAACTTAACAAGAAAATCAAAATGATAAGAAGTGATAGGGGTGGTGAATATGAATCTCCTTTTGAACAAATATGTTTAGAATATGGAATTATTCATCAAACAACGGCCCCTTACATGCCCCAATCCAATGAGATTGCAGAAAGAAAGAATAGTTCATTAAAGGAGATGATGAACGCATTATTGATAAGTTCTGGTTTGCCATAGAACTTGTGGAGGGAAGCTATTCTTACTGCTAATCAAATACTAAATCGAGTACCCCATAGCAAAACACAATCCATTCCATATGAAAAATAGAAAGGAAGGAAGCCCAACTTGAATTATTTTAAAGTGTGGGGGTGTTTGGCAAAAGTGCAAGTTCCTAAACCCAAAAGGGTAAAAATAGGACCGAAAACCGTTGACTGTGTTTTCATAGGATATGCGACTAATAGTAAAGCATATCGATTTATGGTTCATAAATCAGAAAATCCCAACATTCATAATAATACGGTTATAGAATTAGATAATGTTGAGTTCTTTGAAAATATATATCCATATAAAAAGGAATGTGAGTCGATTTGTGAAAGATCTAAACGACCTCGGGAAGAAACAAAAGAAAGTATATTTAATCAGGAGGATCCAAGACGTAGTAAATGTCAAAGAATGTCTACTTCATTTGGACCAGATTTTGTGACTTTTTTGTTGGAAAATGAGCCTCGAACATTTAAAGAAGCCATGTCTTCTTCGGAATCATTATTTTGGAAAGAGGCAGTCAATAGTGAAATAGAATCCAATTGAATAACCATACATGGGAATTGGTTGATCTTCCTCCTAGAAATAAACCTTTGGGTTCTAAATGGATCTTTAAGAGGAAAATAAAAGATGATGACACTATTGATAAATTTAAGGTAAGACTTGTAGTCAAAGGGTATAGACAACGAGAAGGTCTTGACTACTTTGATACATACTCTCCAGTTATGAGAATTACGTTCATATGGATGTTAGTAACATTAGCTGCCGTGTATGGTCTTGAAATTCATCAAATGGACGTTAAGACGGCCTTCTTGAATGGAGATTTGGAGGAAGAAATCTACATGAAATAACCTGAAGGGTTTGTCGTTCCAGGTAAAGAAAAGAAGGTCTGTACTTGTTAAGTCCCTTTTACGGACTAAAACAAGCACCCAAACAATGACATGCAAACTTTGACCAAACAATGTTGTCAAATGGTTTTAAAATAAATGAATTTGATAAATGTGTGTACATTAAACATATTCCAAATCACGTAGTCATTGTTTGCTTATATGTGGATGATATGCTGATAATGAGTAATGACATTGCCAACATAAATGCTACTAAGCGTATGCTAACTAGCAAGTTTGATAAAGATTTGGGAGTTGCTGATTTAATTCTAGGGATTAAGATCCATAAGACTCCTCAAGGTCTGGCATTATCACAGTCTCATTATATTAAGACAGTACTTGAAAAGTTCAAGCACTTAGGGTTTAAAGTTGCAAAGACTCCAATTGATGTGAATCTTGCATTAGCAAAGAACAAAGGCCAAAGCATATCACAATTGAATTATGCTAGTGTGTTGGGATGCTTAATGTACATCATAAATTGTACACGACTAGATATAGCTTGTGCTATAAGTAAATTGAGTCGATACATGAGCAATCCAGGTCAATCTCATTGGATGGCAATGAAACAAGTTTTGGGATATTTAGAACATACCAGGGCTTTGCTCTGCACTACAGTAAATATCCTACAGTGATTGAGGGATACTGTGATGCAAATTGGATCACTGGTTCAACTGATTCTAAGTCCACAAGTGGATATGTATTCACTATTGGTGGAGGAACGATATCTTAGAAGTCATCCAAATAAACTTGTATTGCCCGCTCTACAATGAAGGCTGAATTCATAGCCTTAGATAAAGCCGGTGAAGAAGCTGAATGGCTCCGGAATTTCTTGGAAGATATTCCATTTTGGCCCAAACCGTTGGCACCAATGTGCATACATTGCGATAGTCAAGCGGCAATTGGAAGGGCTGGGAGCGTTATGTATAATGGTAAATCTCGTCATATACGACGAAGACATAAAACCGTTAGTCAATTACTCTCTAGAGGAATTATCACGATTGACTATGTAAAGTCAAGTGATAATGTGTCAGTTCCACTTACAAAAGGCCTAACTATAGAGGTAGTTGAGAAATCATCAAGGGGAATGGGACTATGGCCGAGAACAAGTCATAGTGGCGGTAACTCTACCTAGAAGAATGGAGATCCCAAGATCTAGGTTCAAGGAGATCAAACAAAGTCATTAATGACGGTTCAATATTGTCAACTAACTTTTGGTCCATTCTCGTGATGAGACAATGTTCATTACCAAGGATAAAGCATTAAAGCTTTTTAATAATTTCTAAATTTGATACGGGGTATATTAAATAATGTATTTACGGGATGACACGTTTAGGAATCACTTATGTAAGTGTGAAGTGTTAGCCACTTCAAGGAGAATCTTGCAAGGGCAGTTCTCTATGCACTTATAAAACCAGACAGTGTTCATGGCTGAAACAAACACAACAATGAGAACCAAAGTCGGTTAAGAGTTGGTTGTGTGACTTATGGTTGTCTAGGTATACACCAAAGTTCGACGGTTCAAAGATATCAAATCTACCGATTGACTGAGTATATCCGACATAAGTTCACTACGGAAAGTTCAAAGGGAAACCTACTTATCCAGATGCAATTAATCCTTGCTTGCGAATCACACAGTTTTCATGCATATTTTTGTGATATAGCCATTCCACATTCATGTGGGTGATTATTGGGATTTTAAGTATATGATATACTTAAAATAGGGTGAATGAGAAATGGAGGAAAATAAAAAATTTAAGTGAAATTTTAAGTTTCCCCCTTGGCAAAGGGACAGTGTCGCATATTGGAAGAGGAAGAGGTTTTTATCGGTATATAAGCAATTGCTCTTCTTCTAGCTCTTAAAGAGTTGAGAAGAAGGCAAGCCTCGCGCCATCGTCGTCGTCGCTCGCTCGGCTCGACTTCGGATTCGGATTTGATCGATTGATTGATTAATTTTTTGGACCAAATTTATTTGCTAATAGTAAAATATTAACAGAAATGTTATTAAATATTTGTTTTAATAACATAATATTAATATTAAAATAAATATTAATATTAAATCCTCCAATCCGATTTTTCAGTTGTGTAACTGAAAATTAAACTACCCTCTTCAATTTTCCCTCTTTATTGTTGAGTAAATAGCCATTTATGATGTGGCCGTTTTGCATAAACAGCCATTCTGAAGAGTTAAACCTCTTCAGATTTCAGCCCAACTTTGGCTATAAATACAAGTCTATTCTGCTCAGAATTTTCATACGAATTTTCTGAGTTCTTCTCCTTTCTTCTGCATATTTTAACTTTAAAGAAAGCAACAGTAAGTGTGATTTGCTACCGAACTTTGTGTTCGCTGAAACACTGGGGTTTGAAGTACCACTACACCAATGTGTAATTCGTTCTATCCTGGGAGGAAATAATCCATAACCTTGGGTACTAGGAGAGGATTAAATTCCTTAAGGAAACACTGTGAATTCAGTGGGCTCGAATTGGTTTTTGTTATTTCGTTACATTTCTGTTTATGTTATTTTATTTTCTCCAGAATTGTTTTACAAATACAGATTACTAACAACACTATCTTCCCCAAACCCCAGTTATGAAATTATACTGGGTATATTGTTGTTGTTGATGTTGTATTGGTCCATCTCCATGAAAAAGTCTATTACTTTACTAAACTAATATTCTGGTTTTCAAGAATTGCAATCAACATATATTCCATCCCCGCCCATCAGCTCCACAGAAGAAAATGTACTACTAAAGAAGTCCGACCGATGCCAAATCTAGTAATCAATGCATCAGGAGTTAATATAATGTTCTTCTCGTTTGTAGTTGTTGTTACTGTAATATACTTAACACTTCCTTTACATATAATCTCATTTTTTCATGGTATGCAATTATAGTTATTAGTTGAAGTTGTTACAGTACTTGGCCTGCACTAATGCGTGCATAAATTACTTGTAGTACAGGGGAACCATTGGGCATAACAGATACATGGGAAGTTCAGAATTTATTAGTCCGTCCGTGGTGGTAGTTGGATTGCAGTGAGTAACATGTAACACGTTGTCCCTATAGCAGTTAGTTACTGAAAATGAGAGGATATATTAATACAAAAGCAGAAGATAAGGCAAATTGCCACCCCTTGATGTTTACGAGAGAGAGGACTGCCGATGAAGTTGTTTCGAAATAGCCGGCAGTAAAGGAAATACAGTGAGTACTTAGTACAGAGTACGCAACCAACGTAGTAGCAACAACAACAACATGCTCAGTGTAATTCCACACAATGGGATTTAGGGATGATAGTGTATACACAAACCTTATTCCTATCGTGTGGAGGTGGCCAAATACTGTTTCCGATAGAAATCAACGTGGTAGCAATTAATGGTAATTTCCTGAGGACCATCCTATCTTTCTTTTCCTATAGTCCCGATCCGGCGACCCCCACCACTGCAAATTAAACAAGCTGCATAAGACAAATAGCAGATTGGAATTGGACCAATTAAAATAATTTGTTTCACTTCCATATATACATTGCGTGTTGGTTCTATTGTCTAATTTGTAATATGTTGGCATGAGGGATGTAATAATATTGTGCAAGTTGATGCTAGTTCTGACTTTAAAATTATTTTACCTGAATCACTTAATAAGGTATGATATAACGGCTAATGAAATGAATGAAAATTCTTTGCATTTGTCTAAACCTTGATGAGAGTGCACACTAGTATGACTGAATAGCACCATTATATAAATTTGAAAAAAAATGAACAAATATCGTCTCACTTGACAAATGTGTGGTGATGTGCACGATTATCTGTGAGTTTGGGCTCGAGCGACACATGGGTTGTAACTTTTTCACTGAATAGAGCAAAAAGCCTTGAGGGTTGGAACCCGTTGGTAGCTAGTGGGTACCAATGCATGCATGGTCAAGAGAAGGTGGTCCAAATAGAAGGAGTTTTTTAATAAATCTCAATACAGCCAAGTGAAGGCGACTGGTCAGACTCCTCTCTATAGGGGACCGCTCAAACCAGCCCATTGCAAACGAAGTCATGGTTGTTATCAGGGATGAGCAACTGTAATTTACCCAAAGGGAAATACTATATGCATTTATCATTTGGAAGAGTGGCCAAGGAAGAGCGGAGCAGACATGCATGGCCAAGGATTTTCCAGGAAGGATTTCCTCTGACTCTAAAAAGGTTTTTTTTTTTAAGTTTTCTACTCAGTATAACAGTATTTGATATCCATTTTGAGGCCTCGACTAATTCGAATTTGCGTCGCATAAGATCCATCAAATTAATGCGGACATAAATAGGCATCTAAGATGTCTATTATTTAAAGTTAGAGGGGAGTTTAATTAGGCGAAGTTAAAAGGGTAGAATGATTTTTACCTAAATTACATGACATTCATTCCTATCTTTTCTTTGACGATCAACTCAGAACAAATTACCATTATTCTCTCCTCTAATTCCTCTTTTTTCAATCTGAAGTACTTTCTCTAATTTCTTTTATCAATCCAGAACATGAACCTGCATATAGTTTGCAAGTGAGGGATGGAGCCCATAGATACATCCTACCCTTTGTACGAAAACATTCTTTCAAACTTAAAAGTCAGTAACTCATTACATTCAGTAATTGAAGACTTTCTTTAATGTCGTTGTTGTTCAATTATTAGTGCTTACCTAATAACACCTATAATGAGAGTATTAGTCAATTACTACAAGTTACTAAATTCCATGCTGCCAATTAGGCAATCATTTTTCAACATTTATGAAGTTGCGGACTTTTAATTTATTAATAATAATGATGTTGAAATTCGATTAGGTTGTTGGAAGTAGCTAGTAGTAGATAAACACGAACAAAATAATGGGCCCTGGGACAAGGCAGCTATTTGTGAATTGTCATACGTGGGCTATACCGCTTTGTGGGATAAGGGATAACAATTCCGGAATAAAATGTGGGATTATTTTATCTCGTATTTGGTATGAGTGTTAGTTAGTCTCGGAAATCGTTTTATACTAAAATAGTGGGATTAGCTATTTCATATAGAAGATTGGATAGCTAATCCCATGAGATATCCAACCATATGGGATATCCTTGTTTATCCCATTCCAATAACCAAACGACCCCTAATAATTTTAAGTTTTCGTGCAAATTAAACACATAATTATTTTCCTTGTGTTTTTCATTCTAAGATGTACTTAAAGTACTTTTTTTCCTACTACAGTTATTTTTCAGCCATGCACCAGGAATTGATTATTCTACTCTCAATATTGATTCTATATATAGTTCCATACATTGGCGAGTTAATATAAAAAAAGAGAAAGCTGTATCTGTAGCAAAATACCCAATCTCAAAATGATACTTTTGAGTTCTGAAGATAGTGTGTATTGGATGCCGTATATGTCAATATTTTAGGCAAATATAGACACATAGACCGGCCATCATTAATTAATTGTGTTGCTTTCATTAGTTATAACCACCATAAATATATGAAGCATTATTATAGTGCAGTCACTGCATGATGACGTGATATAATATTGGAGTATCAAGAATTAACCAATAAAATTAAATTATTTGCTCATTACTTATACAGTCACATCCCTCTATAACAACCTCATTTGTTCTGATATTTTTTTGGCTATTATAGTGAAGCGTGGTTATAGAGGACATATATAATAACATAACATAAAATTCGGTTCGAAAACTTGATTTTTATAGTGAATGACTATTATATAGGGATTATGTTATAGAGAGGTCTGACTGTAATTATTATTAGAGGGAACTAGTGGCTGCTTAGTTGGATTTTGAAGCGATATATATTTTTAAGGGGAAAATAAGAAGAATTCTATAACCTCAAATAGAATCACACCAAGACTTTAATATTGCTGGAGAGCTAGGCTGATCAAAAGTTTGACAACTTTAAAAACAAAAAAAAAAAACCCTGCTTATTTAGGACAGCTCACTCCAAGAAAAGTGATTATACATTATATTTAGCTAGCATAGGCCCTATATTAACAAGGATACAATAAGCATGAGTCTTATTAACATGTTCAAGTTTTGGCTTTCTCTAAATCTCTTTGGAAGTTTGCTACTCAAGATGAAAAGTTCTGACAACATTCTTGAGTTTCAACTGCTAATTAAAGTCCGATTAATCTGGATTAGGTAAAGCACTAATGCATGCGCCAGTATGAGAGAGAGAAGGACCAGGGAGAAGTTGGACCAAGCTGGCACTATCACAATTCATCATAACGAATTATTCTGTCACTTAATTAATCTGTTTTTATTTCATCACAATAATTTTTTTTTTGAAGAAAATTGATTTTTGATAATTACCATATATCATGGGCCAAGAAAATAAAATAGTTTAAGATACATTTTGAGATTTACTTATGTTTTTATCTTGTGACTTGTGAGATTGTTCCATCAAATTATGCCACATCCAAAAACATTCATTAAAATACTTGGTCCGATAAAAAGTAACTGGTATTCGATGAAATAATGGAATGGAAATTATTGAGCTGAAAAGGGCACATGTTCAGAATTAATATGTTTCAAAGCAAAAAATGCTGTATGAACAAGCATGGGATATATTATGCCTTCACGTGCTTTGCTCAATATAATGTAAGTTGTTTCACCTAATTTTTACTTTCTTTAGTTCATGCTTTGCTATTTTAGTGCATCCTGAATGCCTGGAACTGAAGCATATATTCTTTAAAAGTAACCCTTTCCTTTAGATTATCTACTGGGGACCCTATCTACTGATCCGATCGAGTTTAATTACTCTGCTACAACAGTAGAAGCCCTTTATAGGCTGTCAATAACATATATAATTGTAAAATTGTCCTATCTATTTAGGGCCAAGATCTCGAACGTTAAACTACTATATGCTCCTTCCTTAATTTGATGGCAACTGATTCTTTTAGTCCTTTATTAAGTTTTTTCAGTGTATGCTGCCACATTGAACATACTTTAGGAACAAACTAAAGCAATATTACTTGTGCACTTAATTCAAATTTTACTACTAGTAGTAATTATTAGTACCTTCAAGGTGTTAGTTCACATCTCTCATTAAAAGGGGATTGAGTACTTATTTCTTGTCAATTTTTCCTTTTAGGGTGTGTTTGGTATAACGGAAAATATTTTCCGTGGAGAATGTTTTCTTGGAAAACAAGTAATAATCTTATTTATTTTCCGGAGTTTGGTACGCACATTAAGGAAAATGACTTCTTAAGAGTGTTCATAAATAATTTAGATATAATAAACATGAAGTCATAAACTTTCAAACCAACAACCTTCCGGACCCACAAATTTCATAAACTTTCGAACCACTAAACTTTTAAAACCGCGGAATTTTGAACCCGTAAACTTTATAATTTCTAAACCCGTAAACTTCCAAACACATAAACCTTCGAACTAATAATTTTGGAACAAGTAAAATTTTGAGCCTTTAAACCGATAAATAATAAAATTAAACTGAAAAATATATTTATAATTTTTAAACCCGTAAACTTCCAAACACATAAACCTCCGAACTCATAATTTTGACAGAAATTTAAATTACCAAAAAAAAGTAATTTTTTTTGTGGGGGTGGGTGGTGCAGAAAAATGAAAAAACAGAAATTTGAAATTGCAAAAAAAAAAAATTAAGGTAAAAATATATATTTTTTGGGGGGGAGTGGAGGGATCGAGGGGTAGTAGGGTGGGTGGTAACGGAAAAACTGGAATTTGAAAAAAAAAAAGCTTTTTTTGGAGAGGGGGTGGGGTGGGTTGGTGAGGATGGGGAAGGTTGAGAAGGAGTTTTGTAAAATATTTTCCCTTCTCTTGATAAGGAAAACATTTTCCTCCAATTGGAGGAAAATGAATTGATAAGGAAAATATTTTCCAAAACATTTAAGCGAACCAAACATGAGAAAATTGGAAACACGCCCTTAATTATGAGTTTTGATTTGGCAAGAGAGATCAAGCTTCTTGTTCAAACCTATTGACAAATGTTTTTTCTTGAGCCGAAGGTCTATCAGAAATAGCCTCTCTACCTTCATAAGGTAGAGATAAGATTTGTGTACACATTATCCTCCCCAGATCTCACACAGTGGGAATACACTAGATATGTTGAAGATGAATATTATGAGTTTTGATCTAGAAGGATTGTATACGGTCGAAATCAGGTATGCCCGATTTCACGGGCTCGAGAGGTCGCTTTAAGCCCGAGTTCAGGATGAGTCGAGTTCGAGCTCGATGGATCAAGCTCGAGCCCGATGACAGAATACAGGCCCGATGATCGAAGTACGCAATGAGTATCGAAGCTGAGTATACCCAACCCCGAGATGGTGTCGTTATGGGTTTGTAACAGAATGAGCAAGATTCTTGCCACGTCCCTAAAATCATAGCATAAATCTGGGGATAGATTTATACAAATTAGTACTAATCCGTATTAGGCTGTTAGACAGCTGTCCCAATAAGATTCTTTACTGTAAATAGAAATGTACCTTATTTAAGGTTTCCTTATTATATAAAAGGGACCCCAATCATTTGTAAACAGGATCAATCATTGGTAAAAGAATATACTCTCTTACTTTCCTGTTCATTGCTCATCAGAATTGTCTTTTTACTTGATTGTTCTTATTTTACTGTTCTCGATGCCACCTAACTCGAGGTCGAGACTATCCTGCATACTGGTTTGATTTACTTATTTCTTTCATTTATACATTATACTTCTTGGTTATTAATTAGTATTGACCTAAATTACATATCTTTAAAACCACAAATCAAGTTTAATTGTTACTCATATTTTTGAGGTAAACAATTTGGCACCCACCATGGGGCTAAAGATAATAATGATTATTTCAGTACTAATTCTGATAACATATGTTATTTTCACACTTGTTCTTGTCAAGAATTTTTGTTCTCAGGTTAAAACATGTCAAACTCACAAAACACACTTGTACACGACAACGATGGTCTTGGACTTCATGGGCAAAACAACAATGTAGGGGTCAGTGTACCACCGATAAACCTTGGGTAAGTGTTAAATGTAGAACCAGTTGATGTTAGTTCACACATTGCTTCGAATGCGGATCTAGGCGCGATCCTCGAAGGAAGTGTACGCAGGGAAGCCCGATCTGGGGGCCAAGGAACACATGGTATAGGAGATGGGGGAGTCATCCTCCAAGTAATATTCGAGATGCTACAAACTCAACAGATTGCCGTGCTCAACTTCAAAGTCAGAATAAAACTCCAAGTACAGTTGAACCAGAAAACACTCAAGGTACTGAGCCAATACGGAAAGATCAAATGGTAATGGCTCGGAGACTGATCCCACAATTATGAGGATACTCGAGGAACTCACCAAGAGAATTGAGTCCGGGAAGAAGAAGATTGAGGATAATGACAAAAAAGTGGAGACTTGTAACTCCCGTGTTGATCAAATACCGGGGGCACCCCCAATCTTGGAAGAACTAGATTATAAAGAGTTCGTGCAAAGACCATTCCCCCCTAGTACGGCTCCGAAGCCAATCCCCAAGAAGTTCCGCATGCCCGAGATTCCCAAGTATAACGGGATGACTGATCCGAATGATTACGTCACCTCGTATACGTGCGTCATCAAAGGAAACGACTTGGAAGATGACGAAATTGAATCCGTACTGCTGAAGAAGTTCGGGGAGTCTTTGTCCAAGGGTGCCTTGATATGGTATCATAACTTACCCCTTAATTCAATTGATTCGTTTGTTATGCTTGCAGATTCTTTTGTAAAAGCACACGTTGGAGCCATTAAAATTGTAACGAGGAAGTCGGACCTTTTCAAGGTAAGGCAGAAAGATAACGAGATGCTCAGGGAATTCGTATCTCGGTTCCAAGCGGAGAGAATGAATTTGCCTCTGGTCACCGATGACCGGGCTGTTCAAGCTTTCACTCGAGGTCTCAAGACTCGGAGTTCCATAGCTTCACATTAGTTGAAGCAAAGTTTACTCGAGTATCGAGCTGTTACTTGGGCCGACGTACATAATCGGTACCAGTCGAAGATTAGAGTCGAGGATGATCAACTGTGGACTCCTTCGGGGTCCGTTTATCCTAGAAAACCCATGGATAGGATCAAAAGGGACATTGATCGAGAGTTTAGGTTGAGTAAACATCGATATCAACCGTATAATGCAGATCGTAGAGGCATCGGGTCTGGGCAAAGCTTTGCACGAAATAAGAGGAGCAATGATTGAGGTCAAAATTCACGGGGGCTTGATGCCGAGGAAGATCACATTAAATATCCAACATCCTAATAAAGGTACGACCCTAGTCCAATCCTTTCTATTTTTTCGACTAACACTTGCAGGTTTTAGACAAGGATCGGCATAAAGCTTTGGACCTTAAAGCACGTGTTGCACTCTTTTCCCCTTAGATCGGTTTTTGTCCCAAATGGGTTTTTCTGGCTAGGTTTTTAACGAGGCAACCATTGTCGTGTTAACTTAGAGCAGTTCAAAAGTATCTGAGGTTCCTTACAATAAGCCTCGAGTGCTGGAGGGCATTGCCCTCGAATGTCTACTTTTTTGCAAGGAAATCACTTCGAGACATCGGGTCTCGATGGGAAAACTTTGTAATGGGCCAAACGGTCAGATGAACCGTGTCCGTATAGAATAGTCGAGTCCCGATGGCAAAATATGTACGCATGTATCAATTATCCAAAGAAGTATTCTTTCTATGTCAAACACTTTGTGTCTCAAAGAAACTTGCTACTATACGAACATCATACTTGTGTTTCCACGAGAAACAGATCAAGGGCCAAAACGCAAATACACCTCGAATACTCTGGGACTGTCATCGACAGTCAACACATTCAAGTATCTAAACTTGAATTTATAAGACCTCAAAAAGGCATCCCTCGACGCAAAGGCTAAGGCCATCATACTCGGGGACTAACCTTTAAGACAAGTTCGAAAGATTATCGGGAAACAAGTCCAAAAGACACCCGAAGGGTACGGCCATGTTAAAGACTACGGTCATATAAAAAAAGGCTATGGCCGAAATCTTGCAGCTCAGAGACGTCCGACTTCCGTCATAAGTTAAAGGCCTTCAAAAACTTTAAAAAAACCGGTTAAATAAGGCTACCCTCGGCAAAAGAAAATAAAAAAAGGTCTTCGATAAAATTAGCCTTCAAATAATTTAAAAGCTTCGATAACATTAGTCTTTGAAAAAGTCTCAAGAGGTATTAACACGAATGGGTTCTGATCGATTGAACCCTCGAAAAATCGAACGGGTACAAAAAACACATGCTAAGTCATAAAGAAATTTTCACTAAGTCTTTTAGCCGAAAAGAGGGAAAAATTATAGCCATCTTAGAGGCCGAATTGGCCCAACTTAAACAGCCTAAGGGCCGATCTAAAATATCCTAAGGGCCAATATACAAAAGCCTAAGGGATAACTTTACTTCGAGCTCGAGCAAATCCCCACTCGACTATAAAGCCTAAGGGCTATTTTGATTTCAAGTTCGAGCAAGTACTCACTCGACTATTAAGCCCAAGGGCTACCCGAGTTCAAGAAAATTCTCATTCGAGGACTATCTATGAAGCCTAAGGGCTAACTCTACTTTGATTTCGAGCAAGTCCTCACTCGATCATAAAAGCCCAAGGGCTATCTTAACCCCAGTTCGAGCAAACCCTCACTCGGGGACTATCCATAAAGCCTAAGGGCTAACTTTACTTCGAGTTCGAGTAAATCCTCACTTGACTATAAATCCTAAAGGCTATTTTCATTTTAAGTTCAAGCAAGTACTCACTCGACTACTAAGGCCAAGGGCTACCCGAGTTCGAGAAAATTCTCACTCAAGGACTATCTTTCGAGCCCAAGGACCACCTCTTCTCAAGTTCGAGCTTGTCCTCACTTGGCCATAAGGCCTAAGGGCTATTTTCATTTCAAGTTCGAGCGTGCACTCACTCAACTATCAAGCCCAGGGGCTACCTTACCTCATCGACCATTGAGCCTAAGAGCTACTCAAACTCAAGTTCGAATGGTCATTTGGGGTCCATTGATCGGAAATGGTCGAGGGCAGAACTTATTGTTGGTCATTACCATCTCAAACTCTAGACATTCAAAAGGAATTTGATGCTAAGGCGCTTTGACCCGCATAAAAGGGTAACAGATTTAGAAGCCATGTAAGGAAAAAGGCTTTGTATAAGCCCTTTTACAAGAGCTATAAGTCACTATCAAGAGTTCCTCACAAGGGCCGATCATCCTCAAAAGCAAAAAATTACTAAGAGCACGAAACCTAAGCAACACGGTCCTTATCGGCAGAAGTGTCTTCGCCCTCAGAATCTTCTACACCGCCGGACTCGCTAAAGTTCTCGGAGTTTTCCTCGGGAAAGTCCAGCTTCCAAGCTTTCATTTCCTCAGTCTCTTACGTCATGACGATGATGTCGGGGAAAATCGGGATAAATATCAAGGACTCAATTCGTTTCTTGTTGCTATACTCTAAGAAATGCGGGGACTATCTGTATACGGTCGAAATCAGGTATGCCCGATTTCACGGGCTCGAGGGGTCGCCTTAAGCATTAGTTCAAGATGAGTCGAGTTCGAGGTCGATAGACCAAGCTCTATCACGATGACAGAGTAAAGGGCCCGAGGATCGAAGTACACGATGAGTATCGAAGATGAGTATACCCAACCCCGAGATGGAACAATTATGGGTTTGTAACAGAATGAGCAAGATTCCTGCCACTTACCCAAAATCATGGCGTAAATCCCGGTATAGATTTGTACAAATTATTACTAATCCTACTAGGCGGTTAGACAACTGTCCCAATATGCTTTTTTACTATAAATAGAAATGTACCTTATGTAGGGTTCCCCTATTATATAAAGGGCACCCCAATTATTTATAAACATGATCAATCATTAGTAAAAGAATATACTCTCTTACTTTCCTATTCATTGCTCATCATAATCGTCTTTTTACTTGATTGTTCTTATTTTACTGTTCTCGATGCCACCTAACTTGAGGTCGAGATGATCCTGCATACTGGTTTGCTTTACTTATTTCTTTCATTTATACATTATACTTCTTGGTTATTAATTAGTATTGAATTAAATTACATATCTTTAAAACCACAAATCAAGTTTAATTGTTACTCGTATTTTCGAGGTAAACAGTTTGGTCCACCGTGGGGCTAAAGATAATGCTGATTATTTCAATATCGATTCTGATAACACACGTTATTTTCACACTTGTTCTTGTCAAGAATTTTTGTTCTCAGGTTAAAACATGTCAAACTCACAAAACGCACTTGTACACGACAACGATGGTCTTGGATTTCATGGGCAAAACAACAATGTAGGGGTCGGTGTACCACCGATAAACCTTGGGGAAGTGTCAAATGTGGAACTAGTTGATGTTAGTTCACACATTGCTTTGAATGCGGATCTAGGAGCAATCCCCGGTGGAAGTGTACCCCGGGAAGCCCGATCTTGGGGCCAAGGAACACAGGGTATAGGAGATGGGGGAGTCAGCCTCCAATTAATATTCGAGATGCTACAAGCTCAATATATTGCCATCGCTTAACTTCAAAGTTAAAATAAAATTCCAAGTACAGTCGAACCAGAAAACACTCGACATACTGAGCCGATACCAGAAAGATCAAATGGTAATGGCTCGGGGACTGATCCCACAATTATGAGGATGTTCAAGGAACTCACCAAGAGAATCGAGTCGGGGGAGAAGAAGATTGAGGATAATGACAAAAAAGTGGAGACTCATAACTCTCGTGTTGATCAAATACCGGGAGCACCCCCAATCTTGGAAGGACTAGATTCTAAAAAGTTCGTGCAAAGACCCTTCCCCCTAGTGCGGCTCCAAAGCTAATCCCCAAGAAGTTCCGCATGCCCGAGATTCCCAAGTATAATGGGACGACCGATCCGAATAAACACGTCACCTCGTATACGTGCGCCATCAAAGGAAACGACTTGGAAGAAGACGAAATTGAATCCGTATTGCTGAAGAAGTACGGGGAGACTCTGCCCAAGGGTGCCTTGATATGGTATCATAACTTACCCCCTAATTTAATTGATTCGATTGCTATGATTGCAGATTCTTTTGTAAAAGCACACACCGGAGCCATTAAAATTGCAACGAGGAAGTCAGGCCTTTTCAAGGTAAGGCAGAAAGATAACGAGATGCTCAAGGAATTCGTATCTCAGTTCCAAGCGGAGAGAATGGATTTGCCTCTAGTCACCGATAACTGGGCTATTCAAGCTTTCACTCAAGGTTTCCACACTCGGATTTCCGTAGCTTCACATCAGTTGAAGCAAAGTTTACTCGAGTACCTGACTGTCACTTGTGCCGATGTACATTATCGGTACCAGTCGAAGATTAGAGTCGAGGATGATCAACTGGGGGCTCCTTCCGGGTCCGTTTATCCTAGCAGTATTGATACCCAATTTTTTCCTCATATATTTAAATATATATATATATATATATTTCAAAATAGTGCACATGAATTATTATTAGATTTACAAACATGCACAAGTGTTTTCATAATTTTTCTATAACTTTAAAGGCTTTAAATCAATTTATTTCTGTATTTATTTACTATACAAATATCCAATAATTATCCCTCATATTATTTTTATAATAATTTAATCATATAAATTCATCATTTATGCCCATACGGTGCTTAAATATTTTAATTGTATTTTGTATAATTACATTTGTATTTTAAGACTAGAATTGCACATTTTGCAATAATAGCCCATATATATGCATAGTTATATTATTTTATAAAAATGACTTTCTATATTTTTATAATTTTAAATTATTTTCATGCACAAATGACATTTTTATTATTTATTAATAATTTTTATAAATTATTTTCCTGATTTAATTGGGTATTCAAAAACCTAGCCCTTTTCTAATTAAATTCGAACCTAGCCTAACCCAATTACCCAATTACCCTAACCCAATTACCTAGTATCCATACTCGTCCAATTAACCCGCCCGACCATAGAGATCTAATTCTGGTCGTTGATCTCAGAAGATCAACGGCTCCCAATCGCCCAACCCGTTTTAATTATACCAAACATCCCTAACCCTAAATCATTTCCCCCCATCTGCCGTCCTCTAATCCTCTCATCTCCTCACCCCTCACCCTCTCAAACCCTAACCCTCCGTCACCACTTCTCCTTCAATTCCGGCCAGAAATGAAATCATTTCTTGATTCCTTGCCTTATTTGGCATTACTTCTTACCTACTATCCGTCTTTGATGTTACTTAAACTTATTTGCCTCAAATGGCAAGTGTATCTCACGAGACTCGAACCAGATCTGGTCTAGAATCTCTTATATTTTGGTTATTATCGTCCGTGTTTATCCTAATATTTGTGAGTACGAATATTTTCATATCTTTCAGTTAGGGTTTTGGATCTCTGGTTCAAACCGGATTTTGGTTCATTTTTGGTTCGCTTCAATGTTACTATTTACCTTGTTACTCGTCGAATCTGTCTATTTTTGATTGAATCTCTTACTTACCCATAAAATTAGGGTTTAGATCTTTCCATATCTGAAACAATTTTATTTTTTAGTATTTTTCCTTTAATATTTCGGTATCTCTATTTCTGTGTTTTATAGTGTCTCTACCATTTCTACCCGATTTTATTTACCCTAAAATTAGGCTTTTGATTTTCAAAGACGTGCCAAATCTGTTGTTTCATCTCTGTGTATCTATTACGATTTCCTTTATTACTTATGACTGATTTCACTTACCCTAATTATTTTCGTCTATATGTCTTTGTATTTCTGCCTATTTTTCTAGGGTTTTGATTGTTTAATTATTTCTCTTAATGTTTCTATCTATTTTTCTTTAACTCTGGCGTTAATTGCTGATTAATTTTACTTACCCCAAATTAGGGTTTGTAAATCTTTGCTAAGATTCCAACTTTTCCTTTCCTGTACGATACTAGCACTCCCTTATTTTGTTCGATTTACCTGTTCTCATTACCCCCTAACTTATTTGATCCAGTACTTTTGAATATTGAATGATTCTGTACAATACCCTCCCTAATTTAAGTAATACTTGCTTGATTTTATGCTATTATGTTGTGTTAATTGATTGAAGCCGACTTTAAATTGATTCTAGAATTATTCCCAATCCTATTTGTCTATGATTGACCTATTACCTTATTTGTCTGTTTCATTGAGTACTATTTAAACCCCTTCCCCACTTCCCCTAAAAAAAATACTCGAACTCTCTTATTCTTTCTAAAAAAACTTAAGCTTTCTCTTGTTCTCTTGCTATGATTTATGTGCTAAGTGTCTCTTGATTTTGGCCGGTTGAAAGACAAGGTCAAAATTATTCTGGAACCTCATTGTTGTGGTATACTTACTTGCTTTATTACTTAACTGGTATGCCCTAACCTTTGCAATTTCATTCTTTATGCTTTGCTTGACTAGCCTGTTTCAATTCTCAGCATGATTCTGTCCTTCACATGATTATGTGATTCCATTTAGTAACATTGTTAATTTAGGACTAATTTGTTTCGAATAATATGAATCCTCCCATGAGTTAGCCTAAGGTTTAACTTGTTTCATGTATTACTTGTTAATCTCTACCTGTTCTGAACTTTGCATACTATAGACATGTAATCAGTAAATTTTGTTGATGACTCATATGCTCTGCCTGTATAATTCATTTGTATGACCAGTTTAATAGTTTCTACCTAATTGTTTCTATGATTAAGCCATAACTATTTTGAGTACTAGCATGAGTATTAGCTCAATCAGATTTTAACCTGTTTGAACTATATGCTGAAAATGAACCTTGTTTGCTTCCTAGTGCAGTTCTGCCTGCAACTCTGTGTTCTTAACTCTCCTTCTTTTGAAATTGAACTATTTTAAAATATGCCCTTTATTCCTTTTATGTACTGATTTTCAAAACCCCTATTCTTAGTCCTTTAGGTTCTCAACCGCCCCAGTGTACGCACTGCCTAGAGTTCTTGAGACTCCTTTGAACTTTGACACACTGGGGGGCTAGTTTTCTAATCTTTTATGAACTATCTTCTGAATGTGGTTCTGGTGTGAGCATTGCCCTAGGTCCCCTAAGGCCCTTGAGAACTTTGACACATTGGTCTTAATATGCTATGAACCCCTACGCTGTGCTTCAAAGTGGTTATGGCTGGAAGGCTTGGTTCCCAGGTTTATTTGGGCCTATGAAGGCTCCCTATAGTGTAACTATTACCATTATGTAATTCATTCGGCTATTCTGGTCTGTAATAACTATGTAATAACAGATTTGAGGATATTTAGTAAAGCTGGGGGAGGTTTCTCTTATATTTTTTGTTAAAACTGAGTAGAAATCCTGCCTATAGGATTTAATTATGCCGATTGAATTATGTGAATACGGTACTGTGTTTAGAAATCCTGCCTATAGGACATTCATGATCATTTTGATTTTGTATTTTACATTTGCATACTAGAGATCCTGCTTATAGGACATTCATTCAATTCTGTATATTAGAAATCCTATTCATAGGATCTATATATGTTTTCAATAAATATGCATTAGCAATCATGCCTATAGGATCTTGTTGTTTGAATTAATTGTCCTTCCTGGCAATATGTTTAATTTTTGCCCGCACACAATTAATAGATATTATGCCTATAGGGTTTAAATCAATCCAGCAATAGATATCATGCCTATAGGACTAAAATCACTTTCAAACCCAGAACCATGTCTTATAGGTCTGTAAGTAATAAACTTGTAGAAATCATGCCTATAGGATCCTATTGATCAATTCTGAATTCAATCGCTATTGTCAATCACTTAGGCAACGTATCTGTAGGACTTAACAATGATTCTGGATCTAAATTGTGACATATTGCTGCCTGAAGTGCTCAGATTCATGCCGAATAAAATCAGTAGGCAAGTAAATAGGTCTTAATGCTAGCCTTAATAAAACTGCCTTTATACTCTGTTTTTTCTCACGTAGATATCCTGTCTATAGGATTCCAAAGTTAACGAAGTTTGCTGATTCAATTGCGTGCTTTTGTTGCCTATATGTGGAGGTCAATGTGATCCCATACTTGTTCTTTATCTGAAAGTCCTATTTGTTTTGTTTTTCGCCTAGATTTCACATTTTTAAGCAACATAGGTTGGTCTAGAACTATCCCAAATAGAGGTTCTAACACCTCTAGGGCCATAGGTAAGGGATGGGTAGTGCACGCATAAGGAACGAGCTAGAAACTACTAGAACGCTTAAGTAACAACTTAAAGATAGTAATTGGGTAGTAAGGATATGATAGCCCGTGCGCTACTGCTATGAGTAATGCCCCGACTTGATTGGAATTACAAAGTATTACACGGAATGATCTTATAGGCTAAAAACCTAGGACCCCCCCCCCCCTACAGAAATGTCGAAACCCGATTTTGCGAGAAAAACGAGGCACGACAACATGGCGACTCTGCTGGGAATATCTTTAGGCTCTTACCATAACAAACTTGTTTGTGCATTAGTCTTTAAGCATTTCTTTATTATTCCGTTAATACTTGCACACCCTTCCCCTTCCACTCTATGTGAATTTATTTGCCTATCTTCATTCATTTATGATTTGTCTTACCTATTTTATCACTTTTTACTATAGAATCTGACTTGTATCCTTGTTTTTTCTTTCTTAAATGTCTTTACAATTATTAAATACCGCATTTTATCATTATTCATCGTGCAAATAATTGGCAACATGTTATTTTCTTTTGCATAACTTCATGTTCAACATCATATTCCACTCGTGCGTACTAATACCATAGCGTCACTTGATGAGTGTCCGCGATCTTCCTAAAATCACTTTTAAATTTGAAAAGGCTTATTTGCAGTAAAACTAGTTGATCAGCAGTGCAGTCAACGATTCCGTGCCTTTCCCTCTCAAGTTGTCCGCTTCAGGGTACCAGTCTAGACTTCTATAGAAACCTTACTCTGATAATAAATGTACATGCATCATGATCAAACCTAGCCTGGGTTAATATGTTTTTCACATAATAACCCTCTAAGAAAGCCTTGTCCAAAGTCCATCGAGATTTCCATAATCCCAACGGGCGTGACCATGATATGTGCATTATTTGGAGAGATAAATGCTGACATGTTAATCGTTAATGTATAAGTAGTTGAATCCGGAGGGGTAAAGGGTCTAACTTTGTTTATTTTGCAGAAAATGAAGCACGAAGTTCCCAGGTTCGGCATGGTCTGAAGTATACCACCATTGTTGATAGATTGGTGGGAAAACCTTTCGCCGAGCGACAGAAATCATGTGAAAAGGGTTCTTGGAAATTTACCTTCCTTATTGGACATCCAACCAAACAACATGATGATCAAGGCTGCTACTATGTTCTGGGATGGAGAAAGAGCTGTATACCGTTTTGGCAATATAGAAATGACTTCTCTTTTGGAGGAAATAGGAGGATTTGCTGGATTACCATGGGATAGTCCCGGTTTACTAGTACCGGAAAACCGCACTACCAGGGGGTTTCTGAAGATGATGGGTCTAAGAAAGAATGATGACTTGGAGTGTTTGGACAAGTCCTACATACACTTCAACTTCCTCTATGAACGATATGGATACAATAAATCTTACTGTATCTTTCATGATGAATTCTCCATCACTTCCCTAAGTTGGACTCATCGTAAGGTTTTTTTATTCATCGCCTGCTTTCTGGTTATGATAGTGTTTCAAAGCCAAGGGGACAGAATTCACACCAGGTTGGCCATGGTAACCAAGGATTTAATGGAGGGAATCAAGGGAAAAACCTATTCTATTGTTCCGATGATTGCAATAGACATATACCAGGCTCTAGATCGTTGCAAGAAAGGGTTCAAACATTTTGAAGGTTGCAACTTGCTACTACAGATTTGGTTGTTAGAACATCTTGAGAGGGGACAATACCACTAAGAGTTTCCACGAAGACCATAGAACGATCACATAGCTTTCCACCATCCTAAAAGAATGACCTTTTATCCCAAATAGATTTGCACAGTCGAAGAATGCTAGAGAATGGGCACAGTTTTTCAGCAATTTGACTGAGGACCAGATTCACTGGATGTTCAAGTGGTTCCTTACGAATGAATTCATCATCATATCCAAGGATGTTTCGCACTTGGTGTTGATTGGGTTAAGGGGAATATATCCCTATTTTCCTATCATGGTCATGAGACAAGCTGGTAGAAAACAAGTCATACCACGAGTCTCCAAAATGAGTCATTATAGAGCCAATTTTCAGGATGATGCCATTCCATACAAATGTGAGGCCCAACACATGTGGCATTTGAAGATTATCGTGGAAAAAGATACTATCGAGCCTGATCGATATCACGCCGGTCATGTGTACTTCTACCCATCATAGTTAGAAGATAACATAGCAGGAGTAGTCGAGCTAGGTATTGGTAAAGGAAATAGATTCATAGATGAGGTCACTGAAGCACAAGTGAAGTACGAGAGGCTGCACAAAAGAGTCCTTGAGTCCGAAGCCAGTCATTTGGAACAACACAAGTTAGACATTGAGGCAATTAACGAGTGGAAGGAAATGGCTACAAGATCGACAGAAAGGATGGAATATTTGGAGCAGGGTCTAATGGAACTAGAAGGGAAGATAAGGAAAAGGGTCGTAGACTGTCAGAATGCAGAAGGCCACGAGGGAGGACACCTAGCGAGGGCATACCTATTGCAGAACATGCACGACCTGGGGAATTTAATTGACGAAGCCAAGAGGGTCAAATATGGGGAAGGTCCCTCTAGGACCAAGTAGATTAGGTTTACCTATTTTTAGTCATTTTGGAATTCAAATGTAATAAGGCAAATGCCACTAGTAACTCATTCATTTATTGTCGTATTTAGGTTCGTCTTATTTACTACATTAATGAAATGAGGAATTTATTAGCATTAAATCTCTCTAAATCTACTTGTCGCTAGGTCTACCTTGGGCACAACGAGGTTCCGCAAATTAAGACGCGAATTTACATTCCCGCAATACGTGTTTAAATACTGCAAATGCTTTTTAAAATCCTTACTGACTTGTTTACCTTTTGTCTTTTTCTTTATTTTGATTATCCTCGTCCCTTAAGGTTGGTTCATACATACTGGCATCATATCACACCAGATCTAGAGGCCCTCCACCTCCTCCTCCTCCAAGTAATCCGAAAAGCAAGGGAAAGTCTAAGATGGATAATATGAGTGGTATCCGGAAAGAAAATTCTGTACACGTAGAAAATGTTGAAACTTTAGACGGTCGAAGTACTCCAGCCCAGAATGATTTGGTCCTATGGTTGGAACAGAAAATACTGGAATTGCAAGGGGAACTTGAACAGGTCCGCAACTTGGCAAAACTCTCCCTCACCCTAAACGTCCCAAATGTTAACAAACAAAATGCTCAAATCCCAGAACCTCCTCAAAACACACCAAACCAACGTCCACAAAATCCTCTTGCACCCCATCATTACGCAACACCTCCCCAAATTCCTAATCCTCCACCAATACCCACTCCTACTCATCATCAATATCTTCCTACTCAATACCCACAAACCACTTACCATACTCTATAAAATACCCCACAACCTATCCCTGATCCGCGAAATTCAACTAATGATCACCACTACACTCTAACCCCTAGCACCAACCAAAACAATCCCGTATACGTGGAAACCTTACCCCACTCCAGCCAGCCAATCTCATACACTTCAGAATCTGTCGAAAAGGACCTGCTCATTAAGAACATGGTAGAGGAGCTCAAGAATCTCACAAGCCGAGTCCAGGGTGTTGAAAGAGGCAAAGGAATTGAAGGTCTGAATTATGAGGATCTATGCATTCAGCTAGACGTGGATTTGCCGGAGGGTTACAAGCCTCCTAAGTTAGAGATGTTTGACAGAACGGGTGACCCGAAGGTACATTTGAGAACATACTGTGATAAGCTCATGGGAGTTGGGAAAGATGAAAGAATTCACATGAAGTTGTTCACGAGGAGTCTCACTGGAGACTCCCTATCTTGGTACATAAGTCAAAATCCCAAGAAATGGGTCAATTGGGTAAGCATGGCGTCAGACTTCATGGATCGATTCAGGTTTAACATAGAGAATGCACCGGATGTCTTCTACATACAAAATTTCAAGAAGAAACCAACGGAGACTTTTCACGAGTGTGCTACTCGATGGAGGTCAGAAGTTGCAAAGGTCAAGCCGGCACTAGAGGAAGAGAAGATGAACAAATTCTTCGTCAAGGCCCAGGATCCACAATACTATGAAAGGTTAATGGTTATCGAAAATCACAAATTCTCCGACATCATGAAACTCAGGGAAAGGATTGAAAAAGGGATCAAGAGCGGGATGGTAACCAATTTTGAGGCATTGCAGGCTACAACTAAAGCATTATAGTCAGGGGGTATATCGAAGAAGAAAGAAGTAGGGGTAGTGATGGTGGCCCAAGGTCCAAAATCTCCACTTACATACTAAACACCTCCACCCACGTACCAGCCTTCACCTCTCAGATATTCTCAACCCGCTACCACCTACCACACTTATAACACCAAGTCAGCCTATTACCATTCACCTCCAACCCGTCAAACTATCAAAACCCCAAACCCAACTTCGATCGCAGGCTAGCCAAACAGTACACCCCTATTGATGAACCCATTGACTAGCTATATGAAAGACTGAAGGCTTCCAAATATGTCATCCCCATTCCCGTTGTCGCTATGAAAAACTCCTCCCAGTGGGTCAACCCAAACAAAACATGTGCGTACCAATCAGGGGCATACTATTGATGAATGTCGCACTTTGAAAGACAAGATTCAAACCCTTATTGATACCAAAGTCATACAAGCAAAAGAATCTGTGCCAAATGTCTGCAAAAATCCCCTCTCAAATCATAGGGGTGAAGAAGTAAATGTGATAGAAACCGATGAAGAATGGGATTCTGAGGGGTGATTGGGCTTATTCGGGAAGGCGATGACCCTAAACCTGCAGTCACACTCACTCTTATTGTGGTACAGATATAGCTACCAGTCGAAGTTGAAGTAGCCACATTAGTCCCGTTTGAAATTGAAGTAACCGCACCTATGACTACACCTACTTCATTTGAAATAGAAATAGCCACACCCTTCACTGTGACGGTGCCACCCACACCACCTTTCAATTCCAACACCATACCTTGAGATTATGTTGTTGAAGCTAGGAGGAAAAGGAAAGCAAAAATGGAAGAGTCTGGTGCTGCACAGGGGATGACCAAAACTAGAATGATCTATACAACTAAAAATTTGGGAGGAAAAAGCAAGGAAGCTGCTACCAAACAACCCGTCATTGAAACTGGTCCAGATGATCTCTGGAGGAAAGTACATGCTAGAGAATGATCATCTGAACAAGACTTCCACCCAGATATCCATCTTGCTGCTACTACAAAATTCGGAGGCGCATAGGAATGCTTTGATGAAGGTGTTGAATGAAGCTTATGTGCCTAACAACATCACCAGTGGAGAGATGGCCAACATGGTAGGGAAAGTACTGGAAAGCCACATGATCACCTTCCACGAAGATGAATTACCACCTGAAGGACTAAGTCACAACAGGGCGATGCACATCATAGTACAGTTTGAGGACAAATTCATCGCCAGAGTCTTAATAGATGGGGGTTCAAGCCTCAACATTTGTCCATTGACTACTCTGAAAAGGTTGGGCAATGATTTCCATGAGATACGAGTAGGGAGTATGAATGTGAAGGCATTTGATGGGTCTCAAAGAGCCACAACTGGAGAAATTAACCTTTGTTTGCAAATGGTCCCGACTTGGTTCGATGTTGAGTTTCAAGTATTAGACATATCTGCTACGTACAATCTTTTACTGGGACAACCTTGGATATATGTCACTGGAGTTGTGGCTTCTATGATACACCAGGCCGTGAAGTTCGAATGGAACCATCAGGAGGTAATCATCCACGAAGATGGAAGTAATCCCATTTATGCCAGTCAAACTATCCCGGTTGTCGAGAATAGAAGAAAGCTGGGTGGAGAAACTTATCACCGCATTGAGCGTGTCAATGCAATTGAGAAAGATAAGAGGTGGAGTAGAAAAATAGAAAGCATACTAGCATGGTCAAGGTATGAACCAGGCAAAGGGCTTGGGAAGAAACTCCAGGGCATTACCAAACCAATACAGCTGAAACAACATAGTACAACTTTAAGGCTCGGATATCAGTATATATGGCAAGAATATAATGATTGGTCGCCTCCATGGTGTGGTCCCTATTACCCTCTTGAGCAGTCGGTGCCGCATCTGAGTCAGACCTTTCACCAGGTCGACACAATATGGGGATCTACAGAGGAGGAAGCTTTGGCTGGGCTAAAGAACTTGTTTCCAGAAGACGAGGATATGGATTGCAATGCGATAGTTGAGGAGGAGGAGAAAGAAGGCCTTACTATTCTGACGGTGTAGGGGAGCATTTCTCAGGAACCGCCACGCCATCAAGGGCCAGACAAGTCCCGGGGTAGCATGGCTACTAATGATATTTGAAAAAACAAGTCTTTTTGAGCATTTAGTTTTTAAAATATTTTCTTTTCAGTATTTTGTTTTGGAAAACTTTGTTTTGAAGTCATTCAGACGATATTTTGTTTAACATTTCAGCATTTATCAAATGATTTGATGTTTTATTATCGTTATCTTTCTTCCACAACATTACTGTTTCTTACCTTGATGAACCAACGACTGTGACATGTAATGAGACAACAGAACATAAGTATAGTGACTCGGAAGAAGAGGATGAGATACTTGAGGAAGTTATCAGAGAAGTTGAGAATTTTGAGAACAAACCTAAGTCCAACCTGGACGAAACCGAGGCAATCAATTTGGGAGATTCTGAAACCATCAAAGAGACTCGCATAAGCATCCACCTATCACCATTAGAAAAGAAAGAATATACTCGTTTCCTGAAAGAATATGAGGATATTTTTGCATGGTCATATGATGACACGACTGGCCTGAGCACATTCATAGTGGCTCATAAGTTACCTACCAATCCAATGTGTCCGTCGGTGAAGCAGAAACTCAGAAAGTTCAAACTAGACATGAGCCTAAAAATCAAGGAAGAAATCACTAAGTAGATCAAAGCCAAAGTCCTCAGGGTAGTTGAGTACCCAAACTGGTTAGCCAACATCGTACCAGTTCCGAAGAAAGATGGGAAAGTCAGGGTGTGTGTTGACTATCGGGATTTAAACAGAGCGAGTCCCAAGGACGATTTCCCACTGCCAAATATGCACATTCTGATCCACAATTGCACCAAGCATGAACTCCAATCCTTTGTAGATTGCTTCGCGAATTATCGTCAAATTTGGATGGACGAAGAAGACGCAAAGAAAATAGCCTTCATTACACCGTGGGGAGTATACTGCTACAAAATGATGCCATTCGGTCTAAAGAATTCTAGGGCCACCTATATGAGAGCCATGCCGACTATCTTCCATGATATGATACACAAGGAAATAGAGGTATATGTTGACTACGTCATCATCAAATCCAAGATAGCCACAGATCACATAGCGGACTTGAGGAAGTTCTTTGACAAGCTACGAAGGTACAATTTAAAATTGAACCTCGCAAAATGTGCATTCGGGATTCCTGCAGGAAAATTGTTGGGATTCATCACCAGCCACCGAGGAATCGAGTTGGACCCATCAAAAGTTAAAGCTATCCAAGAGTTACCACCACCAAAGAGCAAGAAGGACGTGATGAGCTTCCTGGGATGCCTCAATTACATCTACTGCTTCATAGCACAGTCCATAGTAATATGTGAACCCATCTTCAAAATGTTAAGGAAGGACGCTGAAACCAGTTGGACTTAAGATTGTCAGAGGGCTTTTGACATAATTAAGGAATACTTATCCACACCACCAGTCCTATTCTCGCCAGAACCTGGGAGACCTTTGTTACTCTATTTGTTCGTACTAGATAGGGCTTTTGATTGTGTTTTGGGACAACATGACGAGACAAGAAGAAAGGAGCAAGCCATATATTGCTTGAGTAAGAAGTTGACACCTTATGAAGCACGGTACTCTCTCCTAGAACGCATTTGCTGTACTTTGACATGGACAACTCAGAACTTGAGACATTACTTTTGTGCCTATACCACATACCTCATATCAAGGATGGATCCTCTAAAGTACATCTTTCAAAAGCCTATGCCCACCGGGAAGTTAGCCAAGTGGCAAATATTGCCGAGTGAGTTCGATATCATCTATGTAACTCAGCAGGCAATCAAAGGACAAGCGTTGGCAGGCCATCTTGTTGATACCCACTTTTCCCTATAATATTTTTTGAAATGCATATATATCCTTAAAACTATGCATTGGCACCCATGTGTATTTTTCCATAATTTTTACATTTTTTAATTAATTTATCTCAATATTTTCTTCATATAAATAATTACAAAATTATATTACAGATGATTTTAAAACATCTCTTGATTTAATATTACCATTTATGGCCTCATTAAGTTCCAATTATTTCACAAATGGACAGATTTACATCTTTTGATTACAATTGCACTGATTTTGCAATTATAGCCCATGTACACATCACTGCATAATTTTGCCAGAAATTGGTCCCTTATATTTTTAAAATATAGAATAATTATTTTGAGGTACTTCTATGTATAAAAACTATTTTTTTCTCATTGTTAATTATTTTATAAAATAATTTTATTCAAATATTTGTGTATTTAACAAATAGCCTCTTAATCTCACTAATTTTCGCACCCAATAACCAGCCTAAATCCCTAACCCAATTCACCCAGGCCCAAAGGCAATTAGACCCAACCCAAAGCCCTCTAATCTTGGTCGTTGATCTCTGAGATCAACGGCCCACATTGGTTCTTACCAATTTTAACTCCAAACGACCCCCTCCTAACCTAAATCATTTTCCACCACACCCCGCCGTCACCCGTTCCCTTCTCTCTCAAACGCTCTCTACCTAAACCCTAATCTTTAGGCACCGTCACCAGCTTAGCCCTCCATTCTATGATGTTTCTCTGTCGTCTCAGGCCTATATTGGCCTCCTACTTGCTATGGTTCATCAGTTTCTTGGATCCTTGAGAAGATCTCAAGGGACCTAGACGGTCTGGTTTGCACCTTTGATTTCTTTGCCTATTTTAGGCCATTTGCTCGACCATGAGTAAGAAGCCTCTCTTATTTTGATATGAATCCACGATTTTCTAGATCTATGTTCTCATCTCTGATTAATTCTAAAAACCCTAAATTTTGTCTTTGATATTCTCAGATCTGTACATATTTGAGAATAATCGGACCTATTACACATGTTTTTCATAAAAAATCTTCTGGTTTATCGAGTGATTTTCCATTTTTTCTAAAGCTAGGGTTTCCTGGAAATCTTTTCTCCAATCGGTTTCTGACTTTGAATGTTTAACCTTCTGTCCTTATGTGTTTTTGGTTGATTTATGTTAAGTTTGTCTTAGCCCTAGTTGATTCATGCTAAACCCCCAATTTTTGACATTTTTGCTTTGATTCTGAGCTTGACCGCGTTACCTGCGCACTGTTTTGTTCTATGCTTTGATTCTTATGATTTCTCCTTATTCTAATTTAAACGTCTTGTGATTTTTACCCAAGTATGCCTCTATTAAGGTTTCTGACTTGATTTCTCGACTGATTCTGTGTGTTTATACTTAGCCTATTTGTGTATTTGTGGAAACATATATTGTTCTCCTTTAAATCAGTACTATTTTCGATTCTTGATTCACTAATTTGCTCCGTAAAAAACCTAGGGGTTGATTCTTGATTATTCCTTTATTTGCGACCTTATTTAGTTTCTTACCTTATTTGATTAACTGTGATACTTACTGATTCCTCAAGATTGTTTCCTTAATTGAACCCCTGCTTATTTACCCCTAATTGCCCACTATGTACTTAAGTCTTACTCAATTTTCTTTCTTTACCGTTGGTTAATTGCCCCTTAATTGAGGGAGACTATACTGATTTTGTGCATAATTGATTTCGTAAGCTTCCTTAATTGTTGACTGATTGATCTCATTTACCTTACTCTATTTTGCTCCCAATTACTATATATATACTCTCATCTATTCTCACTTCTGGACAGACATTAGCTCACAATACACACACACACTCAAACTATTCTTCTTCTTTGCTACTTGTGCTACTTGTACTATTGTGGGTCTAGCCGGTTAAAAGCCAAGGCTAGATAGTGGGACTATACTTGCTCTATATTCTGCACTCTTTTGTTTTTCCTCAGCTGTCATGTCTCTAGTTAAATTTGAAACCCAAACTCTATGTATTTTATTCCTGAATTAGCTCATTGATTATGAATTTGACCTATCCTCTCAGTTACTTCTTTGTTAAGCATGCCTAAATTCTGTCATGTTCAATGTACAACTAGTATGTCTATATTTCACATGTCTATCTGATGTTTGAGTAGCCTGTTTGTTGATTTATGATTAATCCTTTAACTATGTGATCATGTTGATTGCTTAATATGGTTGATCCTACTTGTATGTCTGATTTTGTCCTCTGTATCTTTTCCCCATGTCTTAATTGCCTACTATCCTGATTAATCTGTTATGGATGTGAAGCTACTAAGTGTTATATGCATATTGTTATCTACATGTCTACCTGCACCCTATCCATGTACCCCAATGAGGTTCCTATATGTTCCCAATCCCTTCCACCCCTGTGTACAAACCAGCTTGCTATAGTACCTGTGAATCTGAACCTTCTATGATTTATTGACTATCTACTGAATTTGCTCTCTTATGAATTGTTTTCAAATGCTCTGAGTATTCTTTTAAAAAAACTGGCTTTCATTCCTAGTACTTTCTCAAAACTGGTCTATTCTAGAAAAACCGTTTCACTCCTAAATTGTCTTTACTAAGTCTTTCAAACTATGTCAAGCACTCTCACTTACTCTTAGGTTATTAAGTTCTGCCCCTCTGGTATGTGTACTGCTTAGGGATCCTTGAGGTCTCTCTGAACTTTGGCATATCAGGGTTGGCTCTTCCACACTGCACATAATCGGTCTCTATTTGGGAAAAGTCTAGGTGTGAGCACTGCCCGGGATTCTTAAGGTCCTTAGGGAACTCTGACACACCTGGACACAAATTTGGCAATGAAATCCTTGGCATTTGAGACTACTGAAGGCCTGGTACCCCAGGTTTGCTTTGGGCCTGCGTCAGACTCCCCATAGCTTAATTTATATTGCATTTATGTAATTTATTCAATTCTGGTCTGTAATAATTATTTATAAACAGATATTGGGGTAACTAGTGAAACGGGAGGGCAGTTATATGATACTGTGGGTAAAACTGGGTAGAAAACATGTTATAGGCTTTATATTCTGCAAATCTGCATTAGAAGCCATGTTCTAGGATTGATGTATTCATTTACATTTAAACCATGTTGAACTTGTGCATTAGATAACCTGTTTTTAGGGCCTTCACGTTTACTGCTTCAGCATGTTGCATGCTCAATTCCTGGTTTTTTGCAAGTACTGTCACATAAACATCCTGCTATCAAATAATCTTAATAAAATTGGCATTCTTGTATGCATTAGATATCATGTTCTTAGGAACTCTGTTTGCATCTGTTTACATCTATTTGAACCACGTTTATTTCGATTAAATCAATAGCTTCCCATGAAAAGGTTTAAAACAGACTCACGTGTAGGTACCATGTCTCTAAACACAAATTGATAAGTCGCATGTTATAATATGTATCACCTAGATCCAGCATGCCTATAGGTTGAATAATTTCAAACTATTTAAACAGCTCCTGCAATTGTGATTGTGTAGAATCTCACGCCTAGGCAAGCCTTAGGTAATTAATCTCTTTGTAAAAAATGAGAAACTGTTTCTGAATGTGTTCAAACTACTTAAGTCTAACAGATTTTGAAAACCAGTAGACAAGCTGGTTAGGATTCTGCCACTTCCCTTAAAATAAACGCTGCATGTTCTGTCTGTGATGTTCATCTAGATATCATATTCCTAGGCTTTCTGAACTTATCTATTTGAGACGTGCTGTTTATTTGCCTATATGTATGTGGAGGTAAATAGAAGCCTTTTACCTGCTTCCTTAATTGACAATCCTATATGTTATTTGTTGTCGCCTACACTTTTCCCCTTTAAAGACCTTAGGAGTGTCTAGAACTACCTAAGTCTAGAGGTCCTAAATTCCTCCGGGTCCACAAGGAAGGGATGGGTAGCAGTACGCTTAGAGGCCGTTAATCAAACTCGCTTATATAACCATTAGGGGATAATGGGTAGTAAAAGGATATGATGACCTACGTGCTAATATCACGTGTAGCCCCTCTAGTTGAGGAGGATTACTGGGCATTGCACAGATTGATCCTGTAGACTAATCAACTTAGGACTTCCCTTTCCCAATTCCTATATGTGTTTAAATTATCTAAACATCCTTTTTTCTTTACATATACATGTGTAAGCTGTCCAAACCTCTTTTACTTTCATTATCTAAAATTCCTTGATCATACATGCATTTAGATAGGGAAAACTACTTTATTTGCAAATGCGTGCTTACTTGTTAATTGACTAATTCACATAGTTTAAGTTTGGCCGGAACCCACTGTTGTGGACCGCGAGGGGTGCCTAACACCTTCCCCTCAAGGTTATTTTGATCCCTTACCCTAATCTCTAGTAATGCAAACTAGTTACATGAGTTAATCGCTCTAGGTGCCCTAACGCACCTTAATCCGTTAGGTGCCGACTCTTCAAATACCCAATTCCCAAAAGAAAACAAGTTGTAATGTCGAAACCCAGTCTACGCGAGGAAAATGGGGGCGACACACATCTTGCTAAAAATTTGTAGGAGGAGAGTACAAACCAATAAAAAGTCATTCGTAGGAGACATTTTCCTGACGAAGAAATGTCATTCGTAGGAGAGGACATTGCTAAAGCCTACGATGGTTGGAGAATGTTTTTTGACGGAGCTGCAAACTTCAAAAGAATGGGTATTGGAGTAGTCTTGGTGTCAGAGACGGGTCAACATTATCCGGTATCTGCAAAGCTTAGGTTTCCATGCACCAACAATATGGAAAAATATGAGGCCTACATCATGGGACTCAGTTTGGCCATCGACATGAAGATACAAGAGTTACTGGTAATTGGTGATTCGGATATTCTAGTGCATCAAGTTCAAGGAGAATGGGCTACGAAGAATACCAAGATACTACCATACATTTATCGTGTGCAAGAACTGATGAAAAGGTTCACGAAGATATAATTCAAACATGTCCCCATAATTCAGAATGAATTTGCAGACGCACTGGCCACCTTGTTATCAATGATACAACATCCATACAAGAATTTCATCGATCCCATTCCGGCGAGGATCCATAATCAGCCGGCATACTATGCTCATATTGAAGAAGAAACGGACGGAAAACCCTGATTCCACGACATCATAGAGTACTTAGCAAAAGGAGAATACATGGAGCATACAAACCATACTCAGAAATGTGCACTTCGGAGGTTGTCCAATCACTTCTTCCAAAGTGGAGGAACCCTGTATAGAAGAACTCCTGATCTGGGACTATTAAGGTGTGTTGACACAAAACAGGCTTCCAAATTGCTCGAGTAGATACATGCCAGAACCTGAGGCCCACATATGAATGGCTTTGTCTTGGCCAAGAAGATTCTCAGGGCTGGATACTTTTGGATGACCATGGAGATAGACTATACGATATGTTCAGAAATGCTACCAATACCAGATACATGCAGACATGATACAAGTGCCGCCAAACGACCTTAATATAATAAGCTCACCTTGGCCTTTTGCTGCCTGGGGAATGGATGTTATCGGCCCAATCGAGCCTACCGCTTCTACCGGGTACCGGTTCATTTTAGTGGTCATCGACTATTTCACTAAATGGGTTGAATTTGCATCTTACAAAGCTGTGACCAAGAAAGTTGTTTCAGATTTTGTCCGAGAACGAAGTGTTTGTCGATTTGGGGTTCCAGAGTCCATCATCCCTGATAATGACGCCAATATCAATAGTGATCTGATGAAATCCATGTGCAAAACTTTCAAAATCAAGCATAAAAATTCCACGACATACTGACCTCAAATGAACGGAGCCGTGGAAGTCGCCAACAAAAACATCAAGAAGATACTAAGGAAAATGGTAGAGAATCACAAGCAATGGCACGGGAAGTTACCCTTTTCCCTATTGGCATACCGTATCATAGTCTGCACAACTGGGGAAACTCCCTATTTTCTAGTTTACGGTACCGAAGTTGTCATTCTCGCCGAGGTAGAAATTCCTTCTTTAAGGATCATACAAGAAGCAGAACTCAGTGGCACAGAATGGATAAGGAGCCACTATGAGCAATTAGCCCTCATAGATGGAAAAAGGATGAATGCAGTGTGTCATGGTCAGATTTATCAGAATAGAATGTCCAAAGCTTTCAACAAAAGGGTCAAACCAAGACAATTCACACCGGGGCAGATGGTGCTGAAGCAGATCTTTCCACATCAAGATGAAGTCAAAAGAAAGTTTTCACCCAATTGGCAAGGGTCCTACATGGTTCATAGGGTACTAACAGGAGGAGCACTCATACTTGCAGAGATGGATAGAGAAATCTAGCCAAAGCCTATCAATTCAGATGCAGTCAAAAGAGGGGATACATAGGCAGCCCTGTGGGTTTGGTCACATCTTAATAAAATTCATTTTCCCAAAACCAGAAACAGGGGCAGAATTTTGAGGAAGACCCTCAAAATTTCGGAGCAAGTCCAGCCGACGTCATCATGTGTAAGATAGTCAGAAATCGGTAAAGTAACTGGGGTAGAATTTTGAGAAGGATTCTCAAAATTCCGGAACAGATCCAACAAACTTCGTTACATGTAGGACGGCCGAAGGATCACTTATTAAACTGGGACAGAATTTTGAGGAGGACCCTCAAAATTCTAACGCAAAGAAATCCGCAATGTCTTTAAAAGTGCCGCAGTCGTTAGTTCATCTAATTTACTTGATATTATATACCACTATGTTTTCTAAAATAGCTCTATTTCATCGAATAATTGTATATTTTTTGAAAACTTTATTTCTATGGTAGCCAGGTGTTACCTAGGATAACTCGAACAGGATCTTCAGAGCAAAGCAAAGCAAAACAAGCTGACAGAGGCACGAACCAACCTCCCTTGCAAAGCTCACGATTTTTCTTTGGATGCAGGAACAAAGAATAACCACAAGTACGTGCACCTTAAAATCATTACCTTCATAACAACCGGACTACCAAGCGCAAATATATCTCCAGCTAAGAAATATTCTGCTCCTATTTGCAATTTGTCCATTGCATGAGACTAAGCTCTGTCTCAATCCTTGCATGAGGCTAAGCCCTGCCTCCCTATCTGCATAAGGCTAACCATTGCCTTCTCTTTGCATGAGATTAAGCCCTGTCTCAATTCTTGCATGAGGCTAAGCCCTACCTCCCTACCTGCATAAGGCTAAGCATTACTTTCTCTTTGCATGAGACTAAGCCCTGTCACAATTCTTATATGAGGCTAAGCCATGCCTCCATACCTGCATAAGGCTAAGCATTGCTTTCTCTTTGCATGAGACTAAGCCCTGTCTCAATTCTTACATGAGGCTAAGCCATGCCTCCCTACCTGCATAAGGCTAAGCATTACCTTCTATTTGTATGAGACTAAGCTCTGTCTCGATCCTTGCATAAGGCTAAGCCCTGCTTTCCTATCTGCATAAGGCTAAGCATTGCCTTTTCTTTGCATAAGTCTAAGCCATGTCTCAATTCTTGCATGAGGCTAAGCCCTGCCTCCCCATTTGCATAAGGCTAAGCACCGTCTTCTCATGAGACTAAGCATTGTCTCCCTTTGCATAAGTGTTGTTCTATCTTAAACCTTGCATTATCCTCTTCTCCCGGGGCTAAGCTATGCCCCCAAACTCTGCACAAGACTAAGCTTTGTCTTGTTATTACCTTTGGTATCATGTCTCTGCACTTCATAGGTTGATGTATACCCAACTTGTCCAAAGGCGTCATAGTCTGAAGGCATCATCCTCATAGCCCGAGGACACCATGTCATGGCCTGAGGATCTCTCAATACTGCACATCATTATTCAAAGGCGTCATGGTTTAGAGGCACCATTCTCATGGCCCGAGAACATCATTTCATGGCCTGCGAATCCCTTATCTCGTGATTCATGGCCCGAGATGTCATGGTCTAAGGACATCATCTTCACTGTCCAAAGATAACCTTCATGGTCCAAAGGAAATTTGCATCATGTTTAAATTCTCGCAATAATCTATATACTTGCATGTATCATGTTTTAAGTTTAGTAGGTAATCCAAGAGGTAACCGTTCTTCAAACGGGAGCAACCTTCGCTCCGGTTTCCACTCATTCCATTTATACCCTGCCATTATTTCAAACTTAACCGACTCCCATCAATTACTCGCCTTTACTCTATGATCGTCCAGATACCTGCCATGTGATATATATGTTACGCTTCAGATTCATATTTATAACTTCACATAAATCCATCCGATACTATCCTTCCCAAAAGGAACCCTTTCCAAAACATGCGACCATTCCTATAACAATTACATCGGTTTCGTTCACCGTTGGGTCCAGAACTACACACGGCCTGATTCCTATAAAACCAGGGATATGTAGTCAGCTCAGAGACCAGGGTGCGGCCTATATTTTTTCAAAACGCCCATTCGGTCTAAATCGGTCATCATTTCTTTACCCGACAACTCTTATCATCCTTCCCGGGTAAAGAGGGGCAGCTGTTGATATCTAATTTTTCCCTCATATATTTAAATATGCATATATATTTTTCAAAATAGTGCACATGCATTATTATTAGATTTACAAACATGCACAAGTGTTTTTATAATTTTTCTATAACTTTAAAGGCTTTAAATCAATTTATTTCTGCATTTTTTATTATACAAAAATCCAATAATTATTCCTCATATTATTTTTATGATGATTTAATCATGTAAATTCATCATTTATGCCCACACAGTGCTTGAATATTTTCATTGTATTTTGTATAATTACATTTGCATTTTTAAGGCTAGAATTGCACATTTTGCAATAATAGCTCATATATATATGCATAATTACATTATCTATATAGAAACATAATTATATTATCTATACAGAAATGGTTTTTTATATTTTTATAATGTTAAATAATTATTTTAAATCATTTTCATGCACAAATGATATTTTTATTATTTATTAATTATTTTTATAAATTATTTTACTAATTTAATTGGGTATTTAAAACCTAGCCCTTTTCTAATTAAATTCGGACCTAGCCTAACCCAATTACCCGATTACCCTAACCCAATTACCAAGTATCCACACTCGTCCAATTAACCCGCTTGGCGATAAAGATCTAATCCTGGTCGTTGGTCTCAGAAGATCAACTGCTCCCAATCGCCCAACCATTTTTAATTATACCAAACACCCCTAACCCTAAATCATTTCCCCAATCCTCCGTCCTCTAATCCTCTCATCTCATCACCCCTCACCCTCTCAAAACCTAACCCATCGCCATCACTTCTCCTTCAATTCCAGCCAGAAATGGAATCATTTCTTGATTCCTTGCCTTATTTGGCATTACTTCTTTACCTACTATCCGTCTTTGATGTTACTTAAACTTATTTGCCTCAAATGGAAAGTGTATCTTAAGAGACTCGATCCAAATCTAGTTCGGATCCCTCATATTTTGGTTATTCTCGTCCGTGTTCATCCCAATATCTGTGAGTACGAATATTTTCGTATCTTTCAGTTAGGGTTTTGGATCTCTGGTTCAAATCGGATTTTGGTTCATTTTTGGGTCGCTTCAATGTTATTATTTACTTTGTTACTCGTCGAATCTGTCTATTTTTGGTTGAATCTCTTACTTACCCTAAAATTAGAGTTTAGATCTCTATCTTTGTGTTTTATAGTTTCTCTACTATTTCTCACTGATTTTATTTACCCTAAAATTAGGGTTTTGATTTTCAAAGACGAATCAAATCTGTTGTTTCATCTCTGTGTATCTATTATGGTTTCCTTTATTACTTCTGATTGATTTCACTTACCCTACTTATTTTCGTCTATATGTCTTTGTATTTATGCCTATTTTTCTAGGGTTTCGATTATTTAATTATTTCTCTTAATGTTTCTTTCTATTTGTTTTTAACTTTTACGTAAATTGCTGATTAATTTTACTTACCCCAAATTAGGGTTTGGAAATCTTTGCTAAGATTCCAACCTTACCTTTCCTATACGACATTGGCACTCCCTTATTTGGTTCGATTTACCTGTTCTCATTACCCCTACCTTATTTGATCCGGCATTTTTGAATATTAAATAACTTTGTGTAATACCCTCCCTAATTTAAGTAATACTTACATGATTTTATGCTATTATGTTATGTTAATTGATTGAAGCCGACTTTAAATTGATTCTGGAATTTTCCCAGTCCTTATTTGTCTATGATTGACCTATTACCTTATTTGTCTGTCTCACTGAGTACTATTTCAACTCCTTCCCCTAAAAAAGGACACAAACTCTCCTATTCTCTCTAAAAAAACTTAATCTTTCTCTGGATCTCTTGTTATGATTTTTGTGTTAAATGTCTTTTGATTTTGGCCGGCTGAAAGCCAAGGCCAAAATTATTCTGGAACCTCATTGTTGTTGTATACTTACTTGCTTTCTTACTTAATTGGTATGCCCTAACCTTTGCAATTTTATTCTCTATGTTTTGCTTGACTAGCCTGTTTCAATTCTCAGCATGATTCTGTCCTTCACATAATTATGTGATTCCATTTAGAAACACTATTAACTTAGGACTAATTTTTTTCGAATAGTATGAATCCTCCCATAAGTTAGCCTAAGGTTTAACTTGTTTCATGTATTACTTGTTAATCCTCTACCTGTACTGAACTTTGCATACTATAGACATGTAATCAGTAAATTTTGTTGCTTGACTCATATGCCCTGCCTGTGTAATTCATGTGTATGACCAATTTAAGCATTTCTACCTAATTGTTTCTATGATTAAGCCATAACTGTTTTGAATACTAGCATGAGTATTAGCTCAATCAGATTTCAACCTATTTGAACTAAATACTGAAAATGAACCTTGCTTTCTTCTTGGTGCAGTTCTGCCTGCAACTCTGTGTTCTGAACTTTCTTTCTTCTGAAATTGAACTATTTTAAAACCTGCCCTTTATTCCTTTTATGTACTAATTTTCAAAACCCCTACTCTTAGTCCCTTAGGGTCTCAACCACCCCAGTGTGAGCACTGCCCAGGGTCCTTGAGACTCCTTTGAACTCTAACACACTGGGGGCTGGTTTTTTAATCTTTTATGAACTATTTTTTGCATGTGGTTCTTGTGTGAGCATTGCCCCGGGTCCCCTGAGGCCCTTGGGAACTTTGACACATTGGTCCTAATATGCTATGAACCACTATGTTGTGCTTCAAGTGGTTATGGTTGGAAGGCTTGGTTCCCAAGTTTATTTGGGTCTTTAAAGGCTCCCTATAGTGTAACTATTACCATTATGTAATTCATTCGGCTATTCTGGTCTGTAATAACTATGTAATAATAGATTTGGGGATATTTAGTAAAGTTGGGGGAGATTTTTCTGATATATTTTGTTAAAATTGAGTAGAAATCATGCCTATAGGATTTAATTAAGCTGATTGAATTATGTGAATACTATACTGTATTTAGAAATCCTACCTATAGGACTTTCATGCTCATTTTGATTTTGTAATTTACATTTGCATACTAGATATCCTGCTTATAGGACATTCATTCAATTATGTACATTATAAATCTTATTCATAGGATCTATATATGTTTTCAACAAATGTGCATTAGCAATCATGCCTATAGGATCTTGTTGTTTGAATTAACGGTCCTTCCTGGCAGTCTGTTTAATTTCTGCCCGTACACAACTAATAAATATCATTCCTATAGGGTTTAAATCAATCCAACAATAGATATCATGCCTATAGGACTAAAATCAATTTCAAACCCATAAACTATGTCTATAGGTCTATAATTTATAATCTCGTAGAAATCATGCCTATAGGAACCTGTTGATCGATTCTGAATTCAATCACTATTGTCAATCACTTAGGCAACGTATCTATAGGACTTAACAATGATTCTGGATCTAAATTGTGACATATTGTTGCCTGAAGTGCCCAGATTCATGCTGAATAAAATCAGTAGGCAAATAAATACGTCTTAATGCTAGCCTTAATAAAACTACCTTTATACTCTGTTTTTCTAACGTAGATATCCTGCCTATAGGATTCTAAAGTTAATGAAGTTTGATGATTCAATTGCGTGCTTTTGTTGCCTATGTGTGGAGGTCAATGTGAGCCCATACTTGTTCTTTATCTGAAAGTCCTATTTTTTTTGTTGTCGCCTAAATTTCACATTTTTAAGCAACATAGGTTGGTCTAGAACTATCCCAAATAGAGGGCCATAGGTAAGGGACGGATAGTGCACGCATAAGGAACGAGCTAGAAACTACTAGAACGCTTAAGTAATAGCTTAAAGATAGTAATAGGGTATTAAGGAGATGATAGCCCGTGTGTAATGCTATGAGTAACACCCCGATGTGAGAGAGTTACAAAGTATTGCACGGAATGATCCTATAGGCTAAAAACTTAGGACCCCCCATACTCCCGTTTAAAATTAATTGAATATTGTATTTGTCCAAATTGTTTTCTTCCCTTTTTAGACTAATTCTCTAAATTTAAGTTCGGCCGGGATCCACCGTTGTGGACCTCGAGGGGTGCCTAATACCTTCCCCTCAAAGTAATTCGAGCCCTTATCCGATCTCTGGTGATGTAAACTGGTTATATGAGTTATCTACTCTAGGTGCCCTAACGAACCTTAATCCATTAGGTGGTGACTCTTTCAAATCCAATTCCTTACCCTCTCAGAAAAAAGTTATCCCAAAAATGTCGAAACCCGATTTCGCGAGAAAAAGGGTGTGCGACAAGCAGACCCACAGATAGGATCAAAAGGGACATCGATCGAGAGCCGAGGTCGAACAAACATCGATATCAATCGTATAATGCAGACGTAGAGGTAGCGGGTCTGGGCAAAGCTTTACACGAAATAAGAGGTGAAATGATTGAGGTCAAAATTCATGGGGGCTTGATGCCTAGGAAGATCACGTTAAATATCCAACATCCAAATAAAGGTACGACCCCAGTCCAATCCTTTCTATTTTTTCGACTAACACTTGCAGGTTTTAGACAAGGATCGGCATGAAGCTTTGGACCTTAAAGCACGCGTTGCACTCTTTTTCCCTTAGATCGGTTTTTGTCCCAAATGGATTTTTCCCGCGAGGTTTTTAACGAGGCAACCATTGTCGTGTTAACTTAGAGCAATTCAACTATATCCGAGGTTCCCTACAATAAGCCTCAAGTACTGGAGGGCATTGCCCTTGAATGTCTACTTTGTTGCAAGGAAATCACTTTGAGACATCGGGTCTTGATAGGAAAACTTTGTAATGGGCCAAACAGTCAGCTGAACCGTGTCCGTATAGAACAGTCGAGCCCCGATGGCAAAACATGTACGCATGTATCAATTATCCAAAGAAGCATTCTTTCTATATCAAAACACTTTGTGTCTCAAAGAAACTTGCTACTATACGAACATCATACTTGTGATTCCACGAGAAACGGCTCAAGGGACAAAACGCAAATACACCTCGAATACTCGGGGACTGTCAATGACAGTCAACACATTCAAGTATCTAAACTCGAATTTATAAGACCTTAAAGAGGCATCCCTCGATGCAAAGGCCAAGTCCATCATACTCGGGGACTAACCTTTCAGACAAGTTCAAAAGATTATCGGAAAGCAAGTCCAAAAGACAACCCGAAGGCTACGACCATATTAAAGACTACAGTCATATAAAAAAGGCTATGGACAAAATCTTGCGGCTCAGAGATGTCCGGCTTCTGCCATAAGTTAAAGGCCTTCAAATACTTTGAAAAACCGGTTAAATAAGGCTACCCCCGGCAAAAGCAAATTAAAAAAAGGGCTTCGATAAAATCAACCTTCGAATAATTTAGATGCTTCAATAACATCAGCCTTTGAAAAAGCCTCAAGAGGTATTAACACGAATGAGTTCCGATCGATTGAACCCTCAAAACACCCAACAGGTACAAAAAACACATGCTAAGGCATAAAGAAATTTTCACTAAGTCTTTCAGCCGTAAAGAGGGAAATATTATAGCCATCTTAGAGGTCGAATTGGCCCAACTTAAACAGCCTAAGGGTCGATCTAAAAGAGCCTAAGGTCCAATATAAAAAAGCCTAAGGGCTAACTTTACTTCGAGCTCGAGCAAATCCTCACTCGACTATAAAGCCTAAGGGCTATTTTCATTTCGAGTTCGAGCAAGTACTCACTCGACTAGTAAGCTCAAGGGCTACCCGAGTTCGAGAAAATTCTCACTCGAGGACTATCTATTAAGCATAAGGGCCAACTCTACTTTGAGTTCGGGCAAGTCCTCACTCGATCATAAAATCCCAAGGGCTATCTTAACCCCAGTTCGAGCAAACCCTCACTCGGGAACTATCCATAAAGCCTAAGGGCTAACTTTACTTCGAGTTCGAGTAAATTTTCCTTGACTATAAAGCCTAAGGGCTATTTTCATTTCGAGTTCGAGCAAGTACTCACTCGACTACTAAGTCCAAGGGCTACCCGAGCTCGAGAAAATTCTCACTCGGGGACTATCTTTCGAGCCCAAGGGCCACCTCATCTCAAGTTCGAGCATGTCCTCACTTAGCCATAAGGCCTAATGGCTATTTTCATTTCAAGTTCAAGTGTGCACTCACTCAACTATCAAGCCCAAGGGCTACCTCACCTCATCGACTGTTGAGCCTAAGAGCTACTCAAACTCAAGTTCGAATGGTCATTCGGGGTCCATTGATCGGAAATGTTCGAGGGCAGAACTTATTGTCGGTCATTACCATCTCAAATTCTGGACATTCAAAAGGAATTTTATGCTAAGGCGCTTTGACCGTACAAAAGGGTAACAGATTCAGAAGCCATGGAAGGAAAAAGGCTTTGTATAAACCTTTTTACAAGAGCTATAGGTCACGATCAAGAGTTCCTCGCAAGGGTCGATCATCCTCAAAAGCAAAAAATTACTAAGAGCACGAAACCTAAGCAGCACGGTCCTTATCAGCAGAAGTGTCTTCGCCCTTAAAATCTTCTCCGTCGCCGGACTCGCTAAAGTTCTCGGAGTTTTCCTCGGGAAAGGCCAGCTTCCAAGCTTTCGTTTCCTCAGTCGCTTACGTCACGATGATGATGTCGTGGAAAATAGGGATAAAGATCAAGGACTCAATTCGTTTCTTGTCGCTATACTCTAAGAAACACGGGGACTATCTGTATATGGTCGAAATTAGGTATGCCCGATTTCACGGCCTCGAGGGGTCGCCTTAATCCCGAGTTCAGTATGAGTCGAGTTCGAGGTCGGTGGACCAAGCTCAACCCCGATGACAGAGTACAGGGCCCAAGGATCGAAGTACGCGATGAGTATCAAAGCCGAGTATACCCAACCCCGAGATGGTGTCGTTGTGGGTTTGTAACAGAATGAGCAAGATTCCTACCACGTCCCCAAAATCATGGGCTAAATTCCGGGATAGATTTGTAGAATTAGTACTAATCCGTACTAGGCGATTAGACAGTTGTCCCAATAAGATTCTTTACTGTAAATAGAAATTTACCTTATTTATGGTTCCCCTATTATATAAAGAGGACCCCAATCATTGGTAAAAAAATATACTCTTACTTTCCTGTTCATTGCTCATCAGAATCGTCTTTTTACTTGATTGTTCTTATTTTACTATTCTCGACGCCACCTAACTCGAGGTCGAGACTATCCTGCATACTGGTTTGATTTACTTATTTCTTTCATTTATATGTTATACTTCTTGGTTATTAATTAGTATTGAACTAAATCACATATCTTTAAAATCACAAATTAAGTTTAATTATTACTTGTATTTTCGAAGTAAACAACAATTTTGGAATGGGTACTTAGGAATTATGAACGAAGAACTCCATTAGAAACAATACTTATTTACAGTTCTGAGATGAATTTGGTAGACTTATCACAATGCATGAGAAGTTTTGTACTTGGTACTTATTTTCTGTTACAAATCAATGGTCTAAATCGAGACAGACGCATAATAATTACCCAAAAGGGCTATAACCTAATTAAAGTTGTCCTTTCGCTACACGCATTCATGTATGAATTTGATACATGTATATCATACTGCTTCCTACTGTGTGGGACGCATGAAAAATTTATTACTTTGGTAACAAATCAAATATACAAATCGATTGAACTATCTGTAATAATTACCTAGAAAATCCCTAAATGTTAGTAGTCTTTTACTGCAAGTATTCTTTATGAATTTGGTACACATATAAAGCTGCTATCTGCTGTGGAATGCACGAGAAGTGTACGTACTTTTGTAACGTAATTTCTATGACAAATCAAAAGTGCAAATTAATTAAAAAGAGTCCGATGATTACCCGAAAAATACTTCAAGTAATCTTGAAGGTCCTTTCTGCATTTTAGCAGTAGTTGATCACGTCCAACTATGCCTTATACAAAAACACACACGGACGTAACAAATATAATCTGAGTAATTCTGCCCAAAGTCGAACCACAGAGAATTAACCTATCAATTACTTTTGACGGATTTACTAAATTCACAGAATCAATTTTTCCAAACTTGTAATTCATAATTGATGATATTTCTAACAACCAAAGTCTGAAAATAATTAACAGCTGAAAATTAATTATGTTTGATGTGTAAACAGTTGGAATAAGGTCTAAGGTAATGGTTTCCCCCGTTGGTGATTTCCTTGGTTGTATGTTTCATATAGCGATGCCTTAGTTGTCTCTATCAATCAAGAACTCTCTAGCTATCATAAATCTCTCTCAAGCAATTATGATAATTTACTAGACGCACTCTCTCAAGCTACGCTAGCTAGATTCATATTACCGTTCTTTTAGATTGCACCCGAGGTATCGTTATCTCTAATCCAATCTCTAAACCCTCGGTTATGACTCTCGTCTATACTCCGGGAGTGATGTTGTTCAAACAACTACCTAAATATGCACTCTCTCTCAAGAAGATACATAATAAATATGAACGGATAATTGAGGGCCCTTTCAACTAACCACAATCAAAACGTAGATGAACAAATAGAGATTAACAACCAATTCAAACTATATTAATATAACAACCAAGTCATCCCCAACGGGTTTCACCAAAACCTTAGATTAAAGTATTTAGCTACTCATGACAACGTAAGAATAAACTACGAAAACATTCATCATGGAAAATTGCAAGAAAAATAGAAGAGAATAAGAATTATGATGTTTTGGGTGATCTCACACTTGTTCTTCTTGCCAAAAATAAGTCTCCCCTTTCTTGGGTGAGTTTCCTACATCTTATAAGGGTTTTACAAAAGCTTTCCCGAATTGACACTTTGGCCTCTTAAATTTCTGGACTGTGAATATGCCGCCGCGGCGACCGCGGAGAACACTGACTCCAACCGCGGCGCGGACTGCGGTGGCAACCGCGGTGAGTATGCTGGGCCTTTTTGTCTCCGCGTTCCTTCTCTTTTGCTCTTTTGTGTTTGGGTACTTCTTAAGTGGGTGTTTTCTTCACGTTATTGCCTCTAAACACTTCATGTTGCTTCCTCACATCTTATAGTCCCTGTGAAACCAAATAGCATTAATTGAAGCATTTTATTGGCAACTTATATTATAAAACAACAAAAAAGCATGGGCAATTATGGTGTAAATAACAACTATATAGTCTATTATCAACACCCCACACTTAAATTATTGCTAGTCCTCGAGCAATTCACCATACTCCATAAAAATTCATTCCCTATGCTTTTCCCTCAACGACTCACGCCATGAACATTTCACAAGAGTTACACCTAGTAGTGAACAGCTTTTACCTCAAGAATCAAGTTTTTCGTACCCTGTAACATTTGCACTTACTCAAACTACTCTACACAATAGTCAAGATGCACCTTTCCTTTGTGAATCACATGCCCTCACATCACACAAGAGAGTAGTTCCATATATATAATGATAGTGATAACAATTAGGAACTCAAATAGACAGAATTCGTTCACTCTCCAAAAAGAACATTCACATGCCACAAAGATGCACCATAGGCTTGCCCCTAGTGTAGTACTCGACTAATCGAGCCCCACTTAGTCTAAGATCAATAGGACTTTATTTGGTTGTAATGTAGGCTAAGGGACGGATAGGATACATTTGGATATAGTGACTAACCTCCCTAAGCACTTTAAATACACTTACGTTAAATTTAAAAATCATCATTTTGTAAGCCAACACTCCACCACATTTATTTAAATATCCTCATACATTAGGTGCAATTTGTACAAGCTACCACTTATTAATCACTACAAAATATATGAACTTTTTTTTTCGTGGTGCTTTTCTTTTTACGCTTTACATTCTCTTTTTACGCTTCACATTCTGCACCTTTTCTCTATTTCCATGGTTCCACTTCAAAAACCAAACCACCACCCCACACTTTTGTTTTTACATAATCTCAATACCAATCTAGTGATTAGTGAGAGGGAGGAAAATTGGTTCAAACAGCAGGTTATTCAAATAAGTGGTTAAGGTTCACATTGTGGTTGCCAAAGAAACAGGCTTATAGGCTCAACGGGGTTAACTAAGATGTAATGCATTCAGGTGGGTTCACTTTATATGTCTGGCTCAACAAAGAAATGCCTATATCACTTCTAAAACCGAATGAAGCTACTATTTCGCTTTGCAAACACACATGGCAAGTTCTAGGCATCAAATGTACAGCATGGAATACAATGATACACACACCCACATGGCACATGACTCACTTCGGATTAGTTTATCAAAACATTCTCTTTTGATTGTTCAAGTTAGGTATAAACATACAATTTTTAAGGCACTTCAACAAGATTCAACCCTTAAAGCTAAGCGCTACACTCTAGCGTCTCTCGTGTTCGGGTGTAAGAACGCTAAGGGTTTTTCTTCTTCAATTTTAAGCTCGTCACCCACTAATCCTAACCTAAAACAAAAAATCTACCTATACTCGGTTCAAGCTAAACCCTTGGAAAGAACCGTGGCCCAAAGAAAAACCAAGGGGGAGTTACTACACTACCTAAGAAATAAAAAAAATCTTTTTGGTGTTTTCTATAGACTAGCTTCCCTCAAGAAAATTGTCTAAAGAACCCGTCATTAGGAAGAGTCTTTATATTTCAAATTTTTTTTTTCTCTCGACTTAGTCCCTCAGGAACCCCGCTGAAAGAGATACATCGTCGGGACAAGTCGCTTCTATTTTCACTTTTTAAAAAAACTGTTACTCTATTTCTAAAGTCACTAACACAAAACAAAACCAAGAATAACAAATAGATAATATTCACAAGTACAACATACAACAAAGTCCCACATCCCACACTTAAAATTAAGACATGTCCCTATGGCTTGACAATATAAAAAGCAGTGATGTAAAGAAACTTCCCTAAAGGGTCACTCTTGATCTGAAACTGTGTCTGGGTTCACGTTGCAGGCGCGACCCAGTGCTCTCAACCAACCCATGAACTTCTTTTCTGACTTCACCTGCCAGTCAGCCACAACATCCATGCGGGACCCCAAGTCAGTGACGGAGGTCCGCAGTCCAGTCATTTCCTGCTCCAGAGCATCCATCCGAGTGCTCCGGCGTAGCTGTGACGATTCTGCCTCGTCCCCTCTAGGAGGGGTCGTGATCTCAGTAGCTTCAGCAGCATCAGAATCATCCTCAGACTCAGACTCATCAGACGAGTCATCATTGCGTCGTACTGGCTCTCTTCCCTCTTGCCCAATTTTTCTCGCCCGGAAAGGGGTTTTTATAGGTAATTTCCCATCAACTTGGGAGTTCTCTGGAACATTAGCAAGGTGGCATATACGGGTGACAAGCGAAGGGAAGTAGTGGCCTTTGCTTAGTTCGGGCGATCGGATGAACATTTCTTCAGAGAGGACTCGGGCGACATCAAACCCTTGGTGAGTCATGAAGCAGTAGATCATAGCGGCCCGTGGCCCATTTACATCGGTGATATTTCTGGATGGTAGCAACCGAGTGGTGATGATAGTGAGCCAACATTTGGCCTCCCAAGTAAGAAACTTGGAATGCATAGTCGTCGGTTGTGCTACCTATTTGGGTTGTCTGCCAGGTATACAGATGACCTCCAAAATTCTGTCCCAGTCAACCATCGGGCGACTAGCCATGATGTAATGATCATTACCCATGAATTCGGGGAGGCGATACACTTTGTGGATGACCTCTATAGCAGCATTAACCGGGGTGTTGCGCACAACCACAACTTTGTCCTCGTGTTCTGGCAGGTTTGCATAGAACTCCCTCACTAGCTGAATATTGGCTTCCTTGGGAGCCTCAAAGAAGATGTCCAGCTGACACCTCCGTAGCTCACCAAACATATTGGGGCATTCCTTCACTAGAGCCTTCCTGTCGATATGGACCTCATGGAGTAACTTCTTGGCAAGTTTCTGATTGTACCGTGCCTTTGCTTCTGCAGAGACGAACCAAGTGCTATTAAACCGTGGTGCACTGGTTTGTCCCCTAGCTCGTGAGGAGCCTCCTGGGCCACTAGCAGAGGACCCGGTATTTTGTTTCTTACGGGCTGAACTCGTAATACCTGTCAAAATAGAGAAACACATATTAGGATGAGCCTAAAATGTGTGATTATGGGTGGTTACTCAGACTTCACCACAACCATGTCACAACATCTCCTTATATCACCATTGAGGCAGTTTCTCAAACACATTGTGGGCAAGGCATTTTCTTCATATTCATGGCCCCAAGGGAATCGAGAAAACTTCCCCAACTCAACTATCTACTATACCCACACATTCCACACTTTTTGTTAACCATCACCCGCCAACAACACCATTCCAAACATTCAAAACACATCCCCTTCACCAGACATATGCTAAAAACGAAATTACACTAATAAAAAGAAGAAGAACTAAACAAAATAAAATCATATCACTAACACTACATTAGAACAACATGAACTAGCATAATGCAACAAAAATAATAGAAGGAAAGGAGAAGGGGGGGTCGGAAACATACCTTGGGGGGAAGAAGATGAGGGGTGTTGTGAAGGAGGAAGAAGAAGAAGAGAGTATGAAGGGGAGGGTTAGGGTTTAGAGAGAGGGAGGGAAGTGGGGATTTTAGGGGTTGGTGTTTATTTTGATATAGGGAAGGGTTTTAAAATTAAAAGAAGAGTGGGAAAAAAGAGAAAAAAAATTAAAATATCAGCGGACATCACCGCGGTCGACGCCGCGGTCTGAGATAGAGTCCCCCGTGGTCGTTACCGCGGTCGTGGTGAAAAATTGAACATTCAGTGATTTCTACGGTCCTCGCCGCGGTCCGCGGTCCTGGCCACGGTTGCGGCTGGCAATTTTTTTTTTTTAACACAAAATTTACATACTACACTTACAACACATTCGTAGGTTGCCTCCCATGCAGCGCCTGATTTAACGTCGTGGTACGATGCAAGTGGTTGATCCTTCACTCCTCATTCGTGTACTGGGGTTCTTTCAAATTGATCACCACTGTATTCCCTTTTTCTTCAGCTATTCCCAGGTAATGTTTCAACCTTTGCCCATTTACTGAGAACTTGTTTGTCCCATCTTCTGACTCAATCTCAACAGCTCCACTTGCGAACATTTGCACCACTCTAAATGGTCCTGACCATCGGGACTTTAACTTACCCGGAAACAATCTCAGCCTTGAATTATACAATAATACCTTGTCACCGAGTTTGAAATTTCTGTCCACAATGTGCTTATCATGCATCTTCTTCATTCTTTCCTTGTAGAGCCTCATGCTTTCAAAGGCTTGATATCTAAATTCTTCCAGCTCATGCAACTCTATCAGTCGATTTTGTCCAGCTGCTTCGGGATCCATGTTCAATTGTTTTAGTGCCCACCAAGCTCGATGTTCTAGCTCCACAGGCAGGTGACAGGCCTTCCTAAATACCAACTTGTACGGTGACATACCTATTGGTGTTTTGAACGCAGTCCTATAGGCCCAAAGTGCGTCATCAAGCTTTTTTGCCCAATCAGTTCGTGTGGCATTCACCATCTTGGTTAGTACACTTTTTATCTCCCTGTTGGACACTTCAACCTGCCCACTGGTTTGCTGATGAGCCACCTTGTGGCGTACATCATACTTTGCAAGCAATTTCTCGAAGGCTCTATTACAGAAGTGAGTGCCTCCATCACTGATGATCGCTCTTGGTATCCCAAATCGGGTGAATATATTCTTTTTCACAAAACCTATCACCACTCTTGCATCATTAGTGGGCAACGCTGCAGCTTCCACCCATTTAGACACGTAATCCACAGTAACAAGTATGTATTTATTGCCAAATGAGCTGACGAAGGGGCCCATGAAGTCAATCCCCCAAACATCAAACACCTTTACCTCTTGAATCGGGTTCATGGGCATCTCATGGCGATGGGAAATGTTCCCGGTTCGCTGACATTCGTCGCAGCCCTTCACCCATAGGTGTGCATCTCTAAACACTGTTGGCCAAAAGAACCCGGCCTCTAGCACTTTCGCAGCTGTCCTGGCTCCTCCAAAATGTCCTCCATATGTTGATGCGTGACAAGCCTACAAAACAGAAGATTGTTCTATCTAGGGGACACACCTCCGGATCATATTATCAACACAGATTCTAAACACATAAGGCTTATCCCAATAATACATGCGGCAATCACGATAAAACTTTTTCTTTTGGACAGATGAAAGGTCATAGGGAAAAATACCGTAGGCCAGGTAGTTTGCAAAATCTGCATACCATGGCGCATCCTCAAGACTGGCTGTGAGCAGCTGCTCGTTTGGAAAGGTTTCCAGGATCTCTTCGACCTCGACTGATTTTTCAGTTCTTTCAAGTCGCAATAGATGATCAGCGACTTGATTTTCTGTGCCCTTACGGTCACAAATTTCGAGGTCGAATTCTTGCAACAGTAGCACCCAACTAATCAGGCGCGGCTTAGACTCCTTTTTCTCAATTAGGTACTTGAGTGCTGCATGGTCAGTGTATACAATTACCTTGGAACCAATCAGATATGATCGGAACTTCTCAAACGCAAACACCACCGCCAACATCTCCTTCTCTGTCACTATGTAATTGAGTTGTGCACCGCTTAGCATTCTGCTTGCGTAGTAAATCGGGTGCATCAGCTTATCTTTTCGTTGCCCCAAGACTGCTCCTATAGCATAGTCGCTGGCATCACACATGAGCTCAAATGGTTGCTCCCAGTTGGGTGCAACAATGATGGGTGCAGTGATCAATCTCTTCTTCAGTTCCTTAAATGCCAACCTGCAATCATTAGAAAACACAAAGGGCTGATCCTTTTCAAGGAGTTTGCATAATGGGTTAGCAATTTTGGAAAAATCTTTTATGAAACGCCGGTAGAACCCAGCGTGTCTAAGAAAACTTCTCACCGCCTTGACTTAAGTGGGCGTTGGTAACTTCTCAATCACGTCAACCTTAGCATGGTCTACCTCAATTCCTTTACTGGACACTCGATGCCCCAAGACTATACCTTCTTGTACCATAAAATGGCACTTCTCCCAGTTTAGCACTAAGTTTGTCTCCACACATCGTTTAAGCACTCTCCTTAATTTGTGAAGGCAGTCTTCGAATGAATCTCCCACCATGGAGAAATCATCCATAAAGACCTCCATAATATCCTCCACCATGTCTGTGAAGATGGCTAACATGCACCGTTGAAAAGTCGTGGGTGCATTGCAAAGCCTAAAAGGCATTATCCGAAAGGCAAAGATGCCATACAGATAGGTGAATGACGTTTTCTCTCTATCTTCGGGGGATATTGATATCTGATTGTACCCCGAATATCCATCCAAGAAACAGAAGTGCGATCGTCCAGCTAGCCTGTTCAACATTTGGTCAATGAAAGGTAAGAGGAAATGGTCCTTCCGGGTGGCTGTGTTCAATTTCCTGTAATCCATGCAGATACGCCACCCTGTGACTATACGAGTTGAGATCAACTCATTGTTCTCATTTTTTACAACAGTCATTCCCCCCTTTTTCGGCACACATTGGACAGGGCTGACCCAATTACTATCAGAGATGGGGAAGATGATTCCCGCATCTAACCATTTGATTACTTCTTTATTTACAACCTCTTTCATGTTTGGGTTCAGCCTTCGCTGGTGTTCCCTGGAAGGTCTGTGCCCCTCTTCCAGGAGAAGCTTATGCATACAGAAGGCTGGGTTGATACCCTTTATGTCTGCCATGGTCCAGCCAATAACAGTCTTGTTTTCCTGCAGTACCTGTACGAGCCGTTCTACCTGCACATCTAACAAACCGGATGATATGATAACAGGCAAGGTCAAATCAGGGCCTAAGAACACATACCTGAGGTGATCTGGGAGTGACTTCAGTTCCAACTTGGGTGGTACCTCTATTGATAGCTTTGCTGGAGGAATGGCCCTTTTTTCTAGCTCAAGGGACTCGAACTGAGGTTCCCTTGACCAAAATCCTCGGCCTTCCAGTGCCATGACCCATTCAGCTAACCCTTCACCATCCATTTCTTCTAAATTCGTCAGACATGCCTCTAATGGATCTTTTACAGTTAGGGTCATATCATCTTCTTGCAGGATTACATCCACTGCTTCCATTAGAGAGCAATTAGCATATTCACTGGGTCTCCTCATAGATTGCTGAACATTGAATATGACTTCTTCATCGTTCAATCTCATTTTTAATTCCCTAGTTTCACAGTCGATCAATGCTCTCCCCGTGGCTAAAAATTGTCTCCCTAAAATAAGGGGTATCTCCTCATCCACCTGACAATCCAAGATAACAAAGTCTGCAGGGAACACGAATTTCCCCACTTGTACCAACACATCATCAAGAATACCAGTGGGCCTCTTCACTGTGCGGTCAACCAGCTGTAGCAGCATCGAAGTTGGCCTAGCTCTACCAATGCCCAGTTTGGTGTACACAGCCAGTGGTATCAGATTTATGTTGGCTCCCAAATCACACAATGCCTTTACAAAGGCATAACTTCCAATTGTGCATGGAATAGTGAAGCTCCCTGGGTCCGAAATCTTTTGAGCCATCGATTTTACCACCACTGCGCTGCAAGTCTATGTCAAAGTTACAGTGGATAGATCCTAAAAATCAAACTTCCGTGACATTAGATCTTTCATCATCTTAGCATAACCGGGCATCTCCCTCAAGGCATCCATCAAAGGAATATTCAACTAAATTTGACGCAATATCTCCATGAACTTCTTATATTGGTTTGCCTTCTTTTGTTTGACCAATCTCTGAGGGAAGGGTGCAGGTATCACCCTTTGTGCATTGCTTGCTGGCTTCTCTCTGTTAGAATTTTCTGGCACAAGAGGTGCCACCTGTTCTGCAACTTGCTCATTCATCTTTTCTTTGCCTTTTTCCTCCTGACTCTGCTCAACCACCACTTCAATAAGTTCTGTTGGTTCCTCTACCTCTAATTGAACTGGAGTGGCTGGTGTAGTGTCCTTGCTGGCTTGTGCAATTTCCTGCTCTCTGTCTAAATCTCTCCCATTCCGGAGACTTACTGCCATCAGCTGATTCGGGTTTTGATCCTTGGGGTTTATGTTTGTGTCTGCAGGCAAAGTTCCTTGAGGACGGTTGTTCAAAGCCATAGATAGCTGACCCAGCTGCGTTTCAATATTCTTTATAGCTGAATCATGCACTGCTAATTTTTCCTGCACTTTATTATTTGTCCCAATGAGTTGCTGAAGCATACCCCTGATTTCTACCATGTTGTTATCTTGCTGCTGAGGGGGTGGTTGGTATGTCGATTATTGTTGACTTTGTTGTGGATAGCCCTGTGGTTTCTGATATGGTACTGGCACCAATTGGTTTTGAGGGTGCATACCCCCAGGCTGCTGCATATTAGGCATGTACTACTGATTTTGCTGCGGTCTCCACTGCTGTGCTCCTTGCCTCTGACCTCCATAGTTGTTGACATAATTCATATCTTCCCCTGCCCCTTGATTTTCACCTTCTCCTCTCCATGAACACACATAAGACTGATTAATACAAGGTGTACACCGTCCCCCATTTGTTGTATCAACAATGTGCACCTGTTTTGTACCCATCTCATCAATCTTCTTTGTCAATATGCTCATCTGGGTCATGAGTGTGGCCATGTTCTCTGCATGCGAATTATTTGGGTCAAGAGGAACTGAATGCACTATGGGTGCCAGTGTTATACCTCTAGTCATCCACCCCGAATTTGTGACATCTTATCGAGAAGGATTTTGCACTCAGTGAATGTTTTGCTTAAAAATGCACCTCCAGCTGATGCATCCACATTTGCTTTCAAATTGTCAGCTAGCCCCATGTAGAATCTTTGGCCGAGCATCTGGTCTGGAATGCCATGGTGAGGACACTTCACTAACATCCCTTTAAATCTTTCCCAAGTTTCTTGCAAGGACTTAGAGGGCTGCTGCCTATACTGCAATATGTCATCAATCTGTTTTGCAGTCTTGTTAGGCGGATAAAACTTGTTTAGGAACTGCTTGACTAATTCCTCCCAAGTGGTAATAGAGTTGATAAGGAGCGAATTTAGCCAAGTCTGAGCTTCCCCAATTACCGAGAATGGAAACAGTAGCAGCTTGATAGCTTCAGGAGTTGCATTTGGCTGCCTTTGGGTCATACAAATTGACAGAAAATTCTTCAAGTGTTGTTGCGGGTCTTTAATGTGTGACCCGGAGAACAGTCCTTTATTCTGCAGCAGATGCAGCATGTTGTTGGTGATTTAGAATGTCTTCGCTTGAATTGCGGGCACAGCTATGGCAGTGGCTAGATTATCAGCTGTGGGTTGTGCCCAGTCATAAAGTGTAGCTTCGGGCACAAGAGGTGCCACCCTTCTGACATTTAAGTCAGCTGGCTCATTCCTGACATTTCCGTTGACGTTATCTACGTCACCCATGTCAAATTCGAGTTGGTGTGATTGTTGAGATTGTTGAAGTCTTTTGTTGGCACGGTTCAATGCCCTGAATATTTTCTCGGGGTTTGAGAGTCCTTCTAACAGTTCTCCAGTCCTTGAAGAACTTCTAGGAATACACTTGCTTTCAACAAGAGTTCAAACGTTAGAATTTCAATGAAAAGATTGGGTATAGAGAAAACTAACTACACTTAGAATTTTTGTACTCCTCTCAATTGTAATTGATAACACTGTTAAGTCCCCGGCGACGGCGCCAAAATTTGATAACGCCAAACTATGCCTATACAAAGACACACACGGACGTAGCAAATATAATCTGAGTAATTCTGCCCAAAGTCGAACCACAGAGAATTAACCTATCAATTACTTTTGACGGATTTACTAAATTCACAAAATCAATTTCCCCAAACTTGTAATTCACAATTGATGATATTTCTAACAACTAAAGTTTGAAAATAATTAACAGCTGAAAATTAACTATGCTTGATGTGTAAACAGTTGGAATAAGGTCTAAGGTAATGGTTTCCTCCGTTGGTGATTTATTTGGTTGTATGTTTCTTATAGCGATGCCTTAGTTGTCTCTATCAATCAAGAATTCTCCAGCTATCATAAATCTCTCTCAAGCAATTATGATAATTTACTAGACGCACTCTCTCAAGCTACGCTAGCTAGATTCACATTACCGTTCTTTTAGATTGCATCCGAGGTATCGTTATCTCTAATCCAATCTCTAAACCCTCGGTTATGATTATCGTCTATACTCCGGGAGTGCTGTTGTTCAAACAACTACCTAAATATGCACTCTCTCTCAAGAAGATACATAATAAATAGGAACGGATAATTGAGGGCCCTTTCAACTAACCACAATCAAAACGTAGATGAACAAATAGAGATTAACAACCAATTCAAACTATATTAATATAACAACCAAGTCATCCCCAACGGGTTTCACCAAAACCTTAGATTAAAGTATTTAGCTACTCATGACAACGTAAGAATAAACTACGAAAACATTCATAATGGAAAATTGCAAGAAAAATAGAAGAGAATAAGAACTATGATGTTTTGGGTGATCTCTCACACTTGTTCTTCTTGCCAAAAGTAATCTCAAAATAAGCCTCCCCTTTCTTGGGCGAGTTTCCTACATCTTATAAGGGTTTTACAAAAGCTTTCCCGAATTGACACTTTGGCCCCTTAAATTTCTGGACTGTGAATATGTCGTCGCGGCCGCGGCGCTGACCGCTGAGAACACTGACTTCAACCGCGGCGCGGACCGCGGTGAGTATGCTGGGCCTTTTTGTCTCCGCGTTCCTTCTCTTTTTGCTCTTTTGTGTTTGGGTACTTCTTGAGTGGGTGTTTTCTTCACGTTATTACCTCTAAACACTTCATGTTGCTTCCTCACATCTTATATTCCCTGCGAAACCAAATAGCATTAATTGAAGCATTTTATTGGCAACTTACATTATAAAACAACAACAAAGCATGGGCAATTATGGTGTAAATAACAACTATATAGCCTATTATCAATCACGTCCAACTATGCCTTATAAAAAGGATAAGCAATCGTTGCAAATATAATCCGGATATTTAGCCCAGAGTCGAATCCCACAGGAACTTAACCTACCAACTACTGTTGTCAGACTCACTGAATTCTCCGAAATCAACTTCCCAGATATTTTGAATAACACTTGGTGATATTTCTACTAACTATAACTGAATAAAATTAAGTAAACTAAGAGCTAACTATGATTGAGTTGTAGACAAATAAAAGAAGGGTCTAAGGTTGTGATTTTCCATATTGATGGAATCCCTTCCTGTTATGTTTCGCATAGATTTGCATAATCGTCCCTATCAACCATAAGCACTCTTGCTACCGTAAATCTCTCCCAAGTAATTACGATAATTTATTAGACGCACTCTCCGGAGTTACGCTAGCTGGCTTTTCTTACAGCTCACTTAGATCGCACTCAAGGTTTCGTTATCCCTAATCCCACCTTTAAACCCTCGGTTATTGATTCCTCATATATTTTGGGAGTGGTGTTGTTCAACAACTACCTAAATATGCACTCTCTCCCGAGTAATACATATTAAATAGGCACAGCTAATTGAGGATCATATCAATTAACTACAAAAAGAACGTAGTTGAACAAATAGAGATTAAACTGGGCAAACTATATTAACACAACAAGAAGTTCATCCCTCAACAGGTTCCATCAAAACCCTAGACTAAATAATTAGCTACTTATAGTAAAGCAAGATAAAAACATAGAATTATTCATAATTCGCAATTAATGATAACAATAAGAAGATTGAAAAACTCTAATGGTGTCTTGATCTTCTCACACTTGTTCTTGCCTCCAATTTAGTCTAAAAACAAGCTTAACCTTTGCTTGGGCGAGTTTGTTGAGTTTATATAGGGTTAGGATAAGTTTTCCATGATTTACACTTAAGTCCCTAAATTTCTGGGCATTTCCAAAGTCGATCGCGGTCGCAGCAGAACGCGGCATGACCGCGGTGAAATGCAGCTTTATGGTAACAATTGCATTTTGAGCATCGATCAAATTTTCTTGGAGCACTATCTTCTAATACATGTTTTTTCCCCTTAATATTTTGACATAGAAAGAAAAAAAATCAAGTGAACATTATCCAAAGATATCCTTCGCGCGCTTTTTTAATAATTACTAGTCTTAATGTATGCGCTTTGCGCGTGTACCTTATCTCGCTAAGAAATATTTATTTAAATTTTTCTTTGACTTACAAAATAAAAATAAAAATTCCTGAAGATGATGAATATTGATTGTGTATAGCTGATTACATTTTTATTCAATAAGAATTTCTTTTTCAAATAGTAAAAATCGATTAGGTGAAAAATTATCCATGCATGACATGTTCCAAAAAGAATAAAAATTCTTTGTAGATCTCAATAAATAATTAAATATATAAATGATATATAATTTATCATTTGTTTGATCAATAACTGAAAAAAGAATACTGGCATTTCGTTTGAAATAAAGTTTCATCTAAAATTGAATATGTATATTAAATCTTAGATAAAACATCATAAAAAAATTATATATTTTGCGATAAAAATTTTATGCCTACTCTTTTTTACTTGTCTTCTTGACAAGTAACGTTTTGCCTTAAAAAATTTGATTTTTAGTACGACTAATTATACTTATGTTAAATACTTCAATTAGGAAAAGAATTGATGTAAGGTCAATTTTAAGTGATTTTAAAGTCCTAAATATTATAATTATGTCCAATGTGAAATTTTTTTTAAAGGGTAAAAAAAGCGAACAATATTTCACTAAGGACCTTCGTGCTTTTAATATAATTGTATAGATATAGAACATTGAATGATTATTTGGTCAAAAAGTCTAACGTGATAGTAAAAAAGCAAATAAGATATAATTATTCTACTTGCAAACACATATACTATATTTCATTTAAATTAAAGTAGAGCGAAAAATACAATGGTTTCACCCTATCCATATAATGCGGTTTGTATATACTAAAAGAAGAGAGCCGCCCTCACCTCACCCATATGCAAAACAGCCAAAATAGGAAAAAGTAAGAAAATGAGGTGTGCTATAGTGACGAGAGCTGGATAGCATATATATGCAACTCAATGTTCCAACTGAGATACTATTTTGTACATTAAAAAATAGACAATTTAATATTAGTGACTTTTTCTATGATTTAAAGTGGTGACCTATGAAACATATGTGTTGAAAATGCTCAGGTAAATTGGGGGGGGGGGGGGGTGAGATATATATATATATAGCTTTCACCACCTGAAACGTCCGTATTCATTTTTACTGAAGAAAGAACCCTCTCTCCTATTCTTGAAGACTCTGCCTTGTTCCATTTCCGTTACTGTCTTTTTGCTCTAATTTAGTAATCCAATGAGTATTGTTTTATATAGTATAAAATATGTTCAAAAGATAATTATATATACGTAACAGTTTTTAATAATTTAAAAAATAAAGTAAATTATCTATTACAATATGTTGATATAGTATTTATAAGTTACAAATTCTTATTTCTATTCATTTATTAATTTTTGAAAATTGAACCGGAAGCTTCTAATTAAAAATTACCTGATGGAGATATCATAGTAAAAAAAATTACTAGTAACGACAAGAAGCTAATAACAACAACAACAATGATCCAGTATAATCTCACAAGTGAGGTATGGGGAGGGTAATATGTACGCAGACCTTACCCCTATCCCGAAGGGTAAAAAGGCTGTTTCCAGGAGACCCTCGGCTCAAAGAAGCTAATAAGTAATGGATAATATATTATGACAATGTTGATACACACAAACAAAGATGCTCCTCTAGTTCCCCAATCCCACTACTCTCTCTGTCTTCACTCTTCACTCTCTTTTCTGTTTCCTTTAACTTTCCCGCTCTCTCCTCTTTTCCTCCACATTTTCTTTCTTTTACTCTCTCTCCCTCTCTCATATGTTTGTGTGTTCTTTTTCCACCTGTCTGAATTTCTTATTCTTCTCGAAAATCATTTGGGTTGGAATTTACCTTAAAATTTGATGGGTTTGACGAAAATAAGGAGAGATGAATAACAGATTCCGGCCACCTATGCAACCCAAAAAAGTTCCTAATTTGCATCCTCAATATGTGAGTTCTTTTATTCAATTTTGATATGCATGAGGTGATTATGCTAAATAATTGTGATTCCTCTTTTTCCCTGTTTCATTCTTTTTGGCCATTGTCTTGAGATACTAAATTATTAACTGTCGTCTGTAGTCTGTACTGGCAAAAGTTGTCATCTTTGAATCCAATATATCTGATTCAAAGATATATCTTCAAGACCCCTTTTGCTTAAACAGCTCATTATAGTTAATTGACTCTGAAATAATTCTTGATAGGAGAAAAAGATGGAAATGCAGCAAACCAAATTCTTGTCTGCAGACAAGTCCAGAGTCAATCGGCGTCAAGCAGCAAGAGACAGAAAATTAGCCTTACTTCAAGATGTATATTCTTATCTCTTCTTTTTATTCTGAAACTAGTTTCCATATTTGGCCTTGAGGTCTTAATATACTCGTCTGTTTTGCCTTTCAAATTTGGCAGGTTGATAAGCTAAAGAAGAAGCTGAGGCATGAAGAAAATGTTCACAGAGCTTTGGAGAGGGCTTTTTACAGACCTTTAGGAACTCTACCGCGCCTTCCTCCCTATCTTCCCAAATATGTTAGTAGTGTTCTTACAAATATTACTTCTACCTCTTGATAAAGAAAAGATGTTTAAAGTGTCCCACATTGGTTGAGGAAATGAGTTGTTGACTCCTTATATGGTCTTTGGGCGATCCTCACCTCATAAGCTAGATTTTGATGTTGAGTTAGGCTCAAGGTCCATTTATTTAACATGGTATCAGAGCGAGGTCAATTCCTATTTTTGGTTAACTAAATGTTGTGCTCTCATTTTATATTTGTCCATATGCAGGGGTGTTAAGTTCCTCATTGGTAAAGGGAATGGGTTGTTGTCTCATTATACAGTCTCGGGCAATTCTTACCCGATGAGCTAGCTTTTGGGATTGATTAGGCAGAAGGACTTTCTTAAAAAATACTAATAACAGAATTATCCATAACAGTTGAACTTTCAACTGCTTAAAAGTTTTAGTTCTGGACTAAAAATTGACCTTCAAATTTGTGCGATGACAATAATGCAGACTCTAGAGCTTCTTGCTGAGGTAGCTGTTTTGGAAGAAGAGGTGGTCCGGCTTGAGGTACAGGTTGTTAATTATAGACAAGGTCTCTATCAAGAAGCAGTTTCCACATGCTCAAGGAGAAATGCTGACGACAACCATTTGCCTGATTCATGCCCTCAGTTGCCGGGTAAAGGTCCTAAACAAAGGCATTCAAGATCATTATCCTTGAGCGAAGTCAACCTTGGGTCATGCGTATCACGGCCTTCTCCTTCTCTAGATAGGAGTGCTTCAAGTAGAAAGTTGTATTTAAAAGAATCAGTCTTTGATAGCTCGAGGATTTGCTCTGATAACACATCAAATAGCAGACAAGCTGTTATTAAGAATTGCAATGACTCATTGGAAGATAGCCTAGGAAAAGAGAATCACTCGTCTGATACTTATACTAAACATAAGCCATCTCCACAAAAGCAAGTCAACACGATTAAGACCTTATCAAAAAGGCCTCCAGTCAAACCTGAATCGGTAAGTAAAATAGCAGATGTTCAGTGCAGAGTTGTAGAAGAGACACAAGAGAGCTGTTTAGCTTCTTTAGATGAGAGGGAATTGGAAGCTGAAACCACAGAAAACAAAATCTCTGAAGACATTATAAAGTGCTTGTCTAGCATCTTATTAAGGTTGAGTACATCTAAAGGGAAGATAGCAAATCCAGAATCTTTTTGCTCTTTAGGAGCAAAAGTTTTCAATGAAAGCAACGGAGAAAGAGAGTTACAAGATCCGTACTCCATCTGTTCAGAACTCAGGAAGCAAGATATTGGCAGATACAGATATATACTTAACATAGATGCTAACTCTGTTAATCTGAACCGGAAAATGAATGCTTCGTTTCTGATTCACAGGCTTAAGTAAGTTTCCGGCCTATCTTTCATTTTCTAGTAATTACGAATAAGGAGTCTATAGATTTGCATGTCCTTATTGTGCCTTCTTCCATTTTAAACATAAGGATACTCCTCGGCAAGCTATCATCTGTGAAATTAGAGGGTTTGAGCCATCAGCAGAAGCTCGCTTTCTGGATAAACACATACAATTCCTGTGTGATGAATGTAAGTGGCATCTTTTTTAAGCAAAAATACCAAGTAATATCTCACTCGATTTAGGAAATAATTTCTTTTGTCGTGAATTCTCAGGCATTTCTAGAGCTTGGGATTCCAGAGACCGCTGAACAAGTTGTCTCACTAATGCAAAAGGCAAGTTATGCGGTCATTCTAGTCCATTTTTCTTCAAATATTGCTGATGCTACAGTTGATTCGTTAATACATGTTTCTGCTTTATAAAGTTGTAAATATTAATCTTTGGGCTGCATTTATGCCTTCTTGTGTTCAAAATTTTTCTAGAACTCCTGGATCAGTTAAAACTATCCGGCTTGTAGATTTTTCTGATACTGCAGCAAATGAATTCCAGAATCTGTTAACTTTCTGAATATTCTTCATCAGGCAACAATTAATGTGGGAGGGCATTTGCTAAATGCAATCATGATAGAGCACTTCATCTTGAGGCTTCCATACCACTTAAAATATGTAAGTTAACATTTCCATGTTCCTTAATCTGTTCGCCTTAAGTGTGAGCTTAGAGCAATTTTTTTAAATCTTTCTTTCGTTCAACAAATTCTTAAGCTATTTTCCATCACTTGAAAGACCTGTTCAAAGTCAATGAAAGACAACGAGCTGAAGGTTCGCAGTGTTTTTGGCTTGGAGTGGTCCGAACCTCTTGTCACATTTGCACTCTCCTGTGGAAGTTGGTCCTCCCCTGCAGTAAGTTCGTCGACCATTTTCATAACCTTCTCAGTTTTAGTGGAATCATAGGGTTGATTAATCATTTTTCCGAACTAGAAACTTCAAAAGGTATAGCTTTCTGATGTGTCTTGAGATTTTTTTTAATTAAAGGTAATGTTTTCTCAACATAATTAGAACTTTCTTCAATCAAATAAAATGGCTACAAAAAGAAATCAGGTAATTGCACTAATGAAGAAGTAAACAAGCTTAATTTTTCATTGTAAGGTGTATAATGATTTGGTCAATCTTTCATCTTTTGAAGTCTCTCTGACTGAGAAAGAAGTACGTCGTGAGAGAGAGAGTGCGCTTTAATATTCCTATCACTAGGCTCTTCATTATAAAAAAGGAAAATTTTATCACTAGGTTCATTGATATTCTATTGCTGCTAATAGTTGAGACGGATTGTAATTAGTTGGTATCGATCTTTCTGTTAGCCCTATTGTACTGCCAACTTAATGTCTCAAGGGTCAATTTTATGTCCAGTAATTCTAATTCTACGTTGTAATCTTTTATATTCTGAAGGTGAGGGTGTATACTGCATCTCAAGTAGAGACGCAGTTGGAAGCAGCAAAAAGAGACTATTTACAAGCAGCAGTTGGTATTTCAGCAACAAATAAGCTCATAATCCCAAAGTTGTTGGACTGGTATCTTCTTGATTTTGCCAAAGACTTGGATGCATTGCTAGATTGGGTGTGCCTCCAGCTGCCAGATGAACTTAGAAATGAAACTATTAAATGCCTCGAAAGACGAGGAAGAGAGCCTCTTTCACAATTAGTACAAGTAACGCCTTACAATTTCAGCTTCAGGTACCTTATACACCAATAAAGTGAAAACAATTACTAGCACACGACAGAGTACACGTATATGAGAAGCATACAGATTCAGACTGAAGTGGTTTTGGACATAGTAATGGTCATTGATATTGTTCCAGATACCAGTATAGAATGTAGGAAATTCAAAATTACACAATTCTTTGTATCCCCTGGAGAGTAAATAAGCTCAACGAGATCATACTGTCAAGAATCTAAATAAAAATGTTGTGTTACTGAAACAGGATGTGGAATCAGAGTATATTAAAAGTGTAGCGTTAAATTCTGAGTACTCAAGGTGGTTTATGTTCGACTACATTTTTCAGGCACTGCCGTTGTACATTACTGTCTCAATTCGTTTGACAGTATGAATATTTGGAGTCAATTTTTTCTTTGATTACAATTTGCCACACACTTTATACTACAAAAATTAGTGATCTATCCTCTATGGTACTTATTTTTATAGTCTTGGGATATGTAAATTTTATTTCAAAAATAAAAATAGAGATTAGATGCATCGATGCTGTTATTCTGAATCCTTGACTTTTGACATCCAATGCGAGCTCTAGCTTGAAAAATGTTTATTGTATCATACAAAGTCGGGGATCTCATCTTGAAATTCACTATGCTTAGTCAATAAGTCATGTAATTGAAAGTATTTGACGATATAAAATCATGTTAGTGAGGTGTCAATTTTTCCGCTTCACTTACTCTTTCTCCTGTATTGCTTTGGCTTAATCAAATTTGTTAGAATTATCTAAACTAAACCCTAAATATAGTTTATGAAGTAGTTTTTGTTTCAGTCAACAAAAGAAACAAACAGGTAAAATGAAAGAGGACAGAAATGGGAAGATGGAAAATTGGATTGCAAAACATAACGACACAGTAGTAGGGTTGTGTAGGAATGAAAAGTTTTGATGTTTATAACGAAATTTTCAACTACTGTCCTTTCATGTAAACTTTTTGGACCATATTTTATAGAAAGATGTGCTGTTGGTTGTCCAGAGTCGCTAAAAGAGACATTCACGGACCGACAAATAAAATCACGGCATAGTCGTTGAAGATGTACCAAAAAAGAAAAACAGAACTAAGAAAGTAAATAACGACTTCTGCACTCATACAGTTTCATCAGAAAACAAGAAAAACCATCTTTTAATGTGATTAGCGGCAACGGCTATTTCACAAAATAAAATAGTAGCTTTTTTTTTTCTTTTCCCGTCTACGATCAATGTGCATGTGTATTTCAGTACCCAACACCCAAATTGTTGTCACGCTAGACGAAACAAATTTGGCAACAAAGGAAACTTAAGATGTCATTTGTTCAGTTGTAATAAAAACTAGGTGCCACGGTGACATCTAGGTTTCTCTTTTTTGCAGTGGGCATAAGGTCCATGGGGATCAGTGTTTTACAAGGGCTAACATCCGTGGGAAGATAAACATTGTTAATATTTATATCAAGATGTATTACAGGAAAGATCATACAAAAGAATACCTGCTAATAGCAAAATTTCGAAGACAACCTACGGAATCCTGAATGCTCGAACTAGTCACACAAGGCCAAACTAGACAAGGGAAACATGAGAGCAAAAAGGAAAGAAAAGATAATTGAAGAAACAAAAGAACACCAGATACAAAATGGAGGATTACACTATGTACAAACAATTGCACTATGCTAACACCAACACCAAGCACCACCACCAATTGCAGAATTTCCAGAGGAAATTATGCTTCAAACGTTTTCATACCAGACTCATATCGATCTTGAAAGAGATACACTAGCTAGAATTAAATCGACCGGTAATCTTAGCCAAATGGAGAAGGAACAGGAACCACAAGTGAATCCGATCTTTTGATGCTTCCCATACCACATATAATGCAGCCAGGTGATGACAGAGCAGAGAATTTGGCCCCACATAGGTCGCAGACATCATAACCAATAGTTGATAGACGGCTAAGTGTTGCAGCACAGAACTGGGAGGGATCTTCTAATGGATCAATTGACTTGTTGGACAAGCCCCTTTGAACACATATATCAACCAAGCTCCTCAATTCGTCTTGCTTGCCTGGAGGTGCCTTAGATAGTAGAAGTTCGAGCATCTGCTTGGAATAACCGTAGTTCTGTACATCCATGTTCCTCTTGATAGCAGTTCGAATACAATTTATCCTGTGCTTAGCCAGAAGAGGCAGTGAACCCAAGTGTCGAGACAATCGCGCCATTTCATCCTTCGCACTGATTGCACTTGGGCCCTGGACTCTCTGCAGTCGGCTGATTTCCTGCAGAGAAGTGACAAAGGACTTAAAGCCACCCATCCAAACAAAGCACGAACTCTAATGAAAACCAAGTGATATTTGCTCAATGTTGCTGTTGGCAAGTAAACAAAAGCTTCCCTTTTGCAATGAAGCTTAATTTTATACTCTCATGCTGTCTGTTTACAAAGGCTATCTGAAACTACCTCTTGCATATGTCGTAGGGACTAAACAAGCAGTGGGCTTGTTGCATTAAACTCTAATGTGGGAAATTCTCTTGAAAAGTTGAAACCAACAGCATTTTGGAATGAAACAGAAGAAAGGAGGGGAAGGGGTAGCTAGAGATTATAGGGCTAATTGCACTTTTTATCCCTTCGCAAATTCCAATTTTGGTCCTTGTGCACCTGCCTAAACATATTTAACCTTCTAAAAGTATCAGTTGTGCACTTTTGAAACTTCCACTGACAAAATCTCTGTAAATTTACTGAATCTTTAAATATAAAAAGAACTAAATATCTATCTTTTATATTAAAAGAAAGTAATTTTGATAGTTTTACTTGTTTTAAGTGAATTGTTAGTGGACAGGTTAAAAATGCACAATAACTAATTGAATGTTAAATGTGTTTAGCAGGATATCACAAGAACCAAAACTGCAATTTCCTATCAACTAAGGGACGAAGATTGTAATTTTCCATTTTTTTAGTATTGCTGTTCTGTCTCTAGGATGGGAAAGAGGGACTGTAGAAAGGACTAGGTTTATACTCAAGTTGCAGAAGCTAGCAACTTGTATTAGGCGCTGAGAAGATTCCCTTTGGTAACTTTTAATGCAATATAAAGAGAGCATAAGTGACATCAACTAATATGGAAAGAAGCAGGAGGATGGTAAAACAGACAGTAGAGAACTGTTACTCTCCCAGCTGTGAGCCAAGTCACCCAAAGAATGCACAGGGAAATTAAAATGAAACATCATTTAGGACAAAGTTAAATAGTCCATTTGGCAACGTAGAACACTGTTTCTATTTGGTAAATGCTCAGGTACCTGAAGCAGGGTGACTGCAATTTTGTATTGTGCACATATTGTGGCTTGAGCCTTTATGTCAGCTCCACGAGATTGATCCTTAGCCAGTGCTAAGAAAGCTTCATCAAAACAGGACAATGCATCTGGCAGCTGATTTTGCTCAAGATGGGCAAGACCAGTCTTGAAGCAAACTGGAGCAGCAGCCCCACGAGGAACCTATGACAAAGAAAGATGCAAATCGTAAGAAAATGATGAGGATTCTGCTTGGACATATTTGACCACAAGACTTTCAACCGACACTAGTGCTCAAGGACTTCCTCACTGTTTCTCTATAAATCCTTGTTGTATTTAGTTCCTTGAACCCGATAAAGGTTGATCCTTAGAATATACACCTTAACAGAACCACTATGTTCTTTGTTGTTAAACTTATTTCTTTATCTTCTTAACCTTTGACTTCCAATTCCCTTAACAAGTTAAAAAAAAAATTCACACATCGCTTGTTTAATCCTGATTTGCAACGATAAGGTTTAAAAAATGAAGAACTTTCTTGGAGTACCCAACTTTCTCAGCATCTTTGTATGTTCTAAATTCTAATAGAAGGGATTTCCCTTCTCTAGGGCAACTCAATCATATCCAAATTGGTCAAATTAGAAGAATAAGGTAAGCTAATTGGTGTGCAGCATTACATTTTCTCTTACCAGAACGCTCGATATTCAACCATGACCTAATGACAACAAATCACTGAATATTAGCAATCGAGTAAGGGTCCTATCCTGAGGCTTCGCTGTACCTCCTAACACTCCAGCGGATCAGAAATATCAACTAAGCATTACATAACCACCTCACCAACTTAGTGAAGAATCTGATGACAAAACCAACTGCTGGATAAATAAAAAAACCAGCTGTCTGTGCTTAACATTATCAATTGTGCAAACCAAAAGGAGTCCTAGAAAATTCTTCATGCTACTACCAACATATATAGCATTCAAAAGGCCCAATTTCCTTCTCATGCGCCAGCATTTGTACAGAGAAACGAAACAATGTTAATGCTTACTATCAATTTTTCCATAATTACTAATGATCCAGACAAATTCAGTATGAACAGGAATTGGTCACACTTTGAAATTCCTTAGTCAATGCAGGAATTCAGTATCCAGACAAATTTACTATTTAAGAGTGGAAAAGCATACTTACTTGTCCAGGTCGCACGGCTTTTGGAGGAGAAGGTGGACGTACCGAAGGTTGTCCTGAACCTGGAGCTTCAAGAGAACTGAGATCAAGAGGTTGGTTGGATACTGGAACTTTTGACATCTGAACATGAGGTTGCATGCCAGAAGGCTGAGTGAAGGGCTGTGGAGGAACACCACCATCAGGAAGACCAACCACCTCAAGTGAAACAGGTGGTTGAGTAGCTTGAGGGGGAACACCACCATCAGGCAGACCAACATCAGCTACAGATGCACTACCCTGGTTAGGTTGCATTTTAGTGGCTTCAGCAACTTGAGAACTTTGATCCAGCTTGGAAAGGAAAGTCCCCGGAGGAGGCAATGATGCCGCAACCTGGAGGGATGATATAGTATTCTGGAAGAAGTCCTCTGGAATGGGCCCTGCAGTAACTCCAGCACCCGCTGCCTTAGGAGCTAGATTCGGCATAGATGCAGATTGGGTCAATGAATTTGTTCCAAAAATATCGGCAGATGTAGAAACCATTGGAGTTGTGACTGGTCCAGTGGTTGCAGAAGAAGGTTGAGGTACAAGAAGGCCAAGATCTGGGGATGAACCAGTTAATGACTTTGTTCTACTGATCGGCAGGCCCAACTGTTTTGTGGCTTCTTTAATCTTGTTCACGTCCACTGTAGCAGATGTAACAGGCTTGTCTCTAATTCGTATGTGTAGTTTTTTCGTTTTTGACGTTTCTTCTTCATCACTGCTGGTACCATCAGCAGCAGATCCATACAGTGATTTCTTGAATTCTTCTTCTGCTTTTGTTTGCTCATCTACCACACTAGACCTGGCAACTTGCTTGCCAAGGCTTTCTAGTCCCATTAACATATCACCCTTGATTTCACCCTCAGGCAACCCTTTGGACTGGTTAGCTGTTGATGCAACTATAGCTTTTTGAGGTCCATTTGCCTTGTCTTCACCATTTTCAGCTTTAAATGCTTTCACCAAACTATCTTCTCTCACTTCTACAACATTACCTCTTCCTTTTATCAAACCAAGGTAAACACCTATATGATCCGTGACAATTGATGGAATTGTACCATCATCAGTTCTCATGTATGGCATCACCTCAGCAGCAAGCTCCCACTGAGGAATGCTCTTCAGATTAGTTGGTGTCTTGATCTCCCAATTACCACCACCCCATTCTGGTCCTTTAGGGACCATACTTTCAGCTGCAAAGTTTGCAAAGATACCTTGTGTCCAACCAGTTGAGCGCACCCTAAGGATCCTTTCACAATATCGTCGTAATTCTGAATCTGCACCTTCGTCTTCCAGTTTCTGTGCTAGTCGCCGCATTGCACTTGGGTTAAGGTGGCCTATAAATAGGTCAAGCATGCTTTCGTAGTCTGATATGACTTCAAAAGTTTCTTTAGCACTGTCAAACTGAGCATATCTGCAATCTCAAAATATAATCCAATATAAGAATGAGTGTAGTAAAAGTTGCTGGAATAAGATAGGAGCATATCAATTTTGCACCAGTCTCCCTGAGAGTTATCGAGTAATTGAGGTTACACAAAATCTCTGCCGGATAAGGAAAAGGTGGAATCTGGAAAAGTATTCTCTAAGGGTAATGCAATTGAGTGAAATTCATTTTGTATCGTACAAAAAAGGAATTCCATTTGTGTATGTGCTCCCGATAAACAGAAATAAGGTACTCTATTCCATTACATACATGTATCTACACATTGGACATTTGAAAGTATTGCAAATATTTTTACTTAATTGACGATGTAGACGAAAAACAAACTGCAAACATTACCAAAGTAGAAATTGTATCATTTTAATTCACAGTAGACTACTATTCCAAGCATATATCAAAGCGGCACACGATGCTCGATGATAAAACTGTTCTATTTGAGCAACACGCAAAAGTAGCAATCAATTTTTTGAACCAACACGTAGCTACTGCTGCTGTCACATGGGCACGTTATTATACGCTGAAACTTGGTCTAACATTCATGTCATATTACCTGTCCTACTAAAGCAAAATCATGTCACACTACTGGTCCGTCTCAGATATTAGGAACAAGCTAATTCACGTAGTTCAAAATATAACAAAGGCAGAGAGCTTTGCTGACATCACAAAAGTAATGGGCAGGTGCCCCTAACAAGCATATGAAGCAGAACATGTTAAACCAGAGTAATTGTTGACAGACTAAAACAAAAAAGACACTGAAGAATAAGATATCAATTTGCGTGACAGTTTATCGAGCATGTCCCAATTTGATTTGCTGGAGAGATAAACCAGTGGCCCTTTCCATTGTACAAGCAAGATTGGTTGGATTAGCTCACTTTTCTGCTATGTTGCGCGGGACTCTCCAAAATGATGCCGCACCCGTGTCGGATCCTCCAAAATTACACTATTTTTGGAGGATCCGACACGCACCCGGCAGCATTTTCGGAGAGTCCGAGCAACATAGCTTTTCTGTAGGTTACATATTCACTTATACGGATTTCTTGATTGCCTCTGCGTCAGGCAAATTTGGTTAATATTCTTAATGTGTGTATCCGCGATAATCTCATTTCTTTCGTCGGAGAGGGGTCCACCTTTTATTTCTACATCTAGGATTCGACTTGTACAATGGATACTAATAGGAACTCAGCCATTGTGGGGCAAGGAGAAGTTTGATTCAGAGGGAGGAGAAGAGGCAAATAGTGAAACAGAATCTCAGGAATAACACCAGAATAAATGTCATTTGGGACAAGCTACAGAAAGAAAATTAGAAGACTTACAATAAAACTATAAAGATCCAGAAATTATTCTCTACCTTTTATATACAAATTAATAATTAGAGATATCTGCTCCTTTTTTCTTACAGAAAAGATCTACCTCCACGTGCAAAATGGTTATATTGCTGAGATAAATAATAATAGGAAAAACTTGTCGGAAAGCAAGTAGAAAATCTCCAAGTATATAGCTTTTAATTGGAACCACAATCACATAGTCCAAGTGATATTTGATTATGGCTTGTCAACAAAGAGAACGCAAAGCTGTAAACAGTAGGTAAAGTCCAAGCAGGTCAAACACCAAAGCCAAGAAAAAAAGAAGAAAAAAGAATAACAAATAGCAAAGACAGGATAACATGAACTCAAGGACAGAGCACATAATTCTAGACATTTTAAACAGAAAATTATAAAATATTGCCATGATTACATACTTTATGCAAGCATAGCCCAATTGACGAAAGCGCTGGAACAAATGTGAAGTTGGGGGGCATCTTGGATAATCTCTTGAACGCAGAAACTCGTCCTTTAAGACAGACAATGCAGTAGAAAACCGGAGCGCTTTGATTGCATAGATCCCTCTCAATACCTACTCAGATCAGCAAATATAAATACAAACACAATGCCAAGTTATCACAACATATGGTTCTGCAAACGATTGGTTGCAGGGGGAAGGTAAAGTACTATGAGTTATCTCAAGTTAGTACATTTGGAGAATGTAAAAGTGATTCACTGCAACCTCCCCTTCCACTTTTGGAGGGCTTCAAATGCTAGCATGGTGGGGTATCTAACCCTCCACACTAACTTCCACTCCTCTTTTACTTCCTAACCAGACAAGTGAAGCAACTCTTATCTGTAAATAACTTCTATCCACTTTTACTTCTCTCCTCCAGTCGCTCCTCTTTTCACCCCAAACAAACAAAACATAAAATACAAACAAATTACCTAATAATTTTACCTGAGTGAACTGTGGGCCTGACTGGGACAATGACACGGCAAGATCACCACAAACTGGCGGACCTCTAGCAAGTATGTCAAGAGATCTTGGAGTTATTCGTAGACTGTCAAACCTTCACATAACAAAAGCCCGAAAACTGTCAAATATCACCACTTTCTCATAATATTACTAACAAGCTTTTATGCAAACATTTCATAGTCAATGTACAACTAAGAAGCGTAAGGAAACTGCAATCATGTCGAACCTTTCCTCTCCCATTTGTATTCAACTACTACGAAATCTGAAATATACACCAAGATATCCTAAATATATTCATCATCTATAAAAACTCTTTATATTAATTGCAATATCCAAGTTTCAAGCCCAAGCGGCATGGACATAAAGGATTAATACAGCCGACACTGACTAGATTGAGATTGGGCATAGTTGATCGGTTGCTTGATGGATTCCAAGTTCCAAAAAGATTTAGGACAGTTTTTTAGCAAAGACACACAGAATCATGTTAAAACTGGTTCTTCAGAATTGTACATGCAAAAGATCTTCCCTAATCTTATTTATCAGACCTTTCACATTACACAATCGACTGAAAAGTTTGTAAATACACTTATCTAGCCTAAATTCAATTATTGCATCTTTTGGCAGTTGATTAAAAAGGCCATAAAATTTAGACGTCCAAAGGACATCAATGATTATTTTTTTTAAAAAAAAGGTGTGGCTATGATTAACTATGTAAGTATGTATTAAGCTTTTGAGCGAAGGGAATTGCATCAGACTAGAAGGTTATATCATCCCAAAAACTGCAAATATAAATATAGAGTAATAGAGAACATAATTCTTTTCTATGGAAAAAAAAAGATGAAAAAGAAATCATCAAATGGAGAACGAAAAAGGTTGCAAATTGAGTAGAAAATGATGAAGAAACAAGAGTAAATCATCAAAAACTCGTCATAGTCCAGAAATTATTTGCTGTATATTATAATATAGAGGCATCTCATTCCTGATACAAGGACAGAAAGCAGAAAGAAAAAAACAAAATATTAGGTACTAAGTACTTCATAGCAAACTAAATTTTACCTCAGTTTCTCCTCTGTAATACATTTCATAATGTAGCCAAAAGAAAAAGAATTTTTTTTACTGTAAATCCATAAGACAGCCAAAAATTGTTTAATAAGAAAACAACCAAAAGTTGCCTGAGAGAACTGGCATTTTTTAGAGCTTTGCAGACTGAAAAGATACCAGTTAACAACTAATTAGGACTTCTAACAAATAGATTTAAAGCATTCAACTCGGGATAAGTGGTTATTCTTTAAAGCTACATATCTTCTCTATTTACAATAGATGATAATTACAACAAATACGTGATGGTCTCTTCGATATTCCAATTACAAAAGCGATCCAATAAAATCTTAGTAGTAGGTCTTTGTTCACACCGTGCTCATTAAGGCAAAAAATATGAGCAAAAACTAACACAGAGGGTAAAAATTGACACAAAAAGGAATTTGAAATGTCACAAATTACTTCATAGTTGTCTTTACACACTTACCTAATACGACTAACTTAAGTTATCAAATGTTTTAGAATCAACTTTGTTAGCTAAATCAAGGTAATTCATTCGACAAAGGATTCCAAAAACAAAATTAGAACTACTTGAGTCAATAAACTAAATTTCGTGGTTGGCGATAAATTATGCATGCAAGCACCAAGAAAGATTTAAATAGTGCAATCAGATCAAACATTTAAGTAGCATGAAAGAAATTAAAGATGCCAAACTAAAAGTCTAAAAGCATCAACATTTTGTAGAAGGAAAACCTTGAGGTTATCTGATATAGGATCTCTGAGAGGTCAAGCTTCTGTTCAAAATATTGTTGCATTGTGGCAAACCCAACAAGGAGAGGTTCAAGAAGTCCAACAAGACAGTTTTTGATTTCAACCCCTTTCTTTTGTCTAGGATTTATATCTGTAGGGTTGGCAAGCAGCAGCCGATCATTCAAAGCTCCAAGCAATACTGCAAAAGGAAGTCATGTAGGCAAAGTAGTTAAGCATCCAAGATTGCATGAAAAAAAGATGTAACAAACGAGAACAAATAGAACTGGATAGCCCCAAGCATGGAAGCATGTACATGCAGTTTGGAGGAAGACTTAAATATCCACCTGCATTAGGCATACTAATCGAAAGTATAGTCCTCACTTTGCCATCCCACCCAAGCATACTAACAGCAGTGGCAGTTGAAAAAAGAAGTGCCGGCCCAAGCCACAGAATAGATCTATAGTATCCAAAAAGTTAAGAATCCCAGCATATATAGAATAGCCTACATAAAGATAAATAAACTGAGGAGGCAATAAAAATAACAGGAACGATAAAAGGAATGCATTCAAGGATATTGAAGGAAGTCCTTTGTCAAACTTTGTAGAACTGCATGCCAGGATATCCAGATCTGCTGAAACAATAAGCACCCTATGTGTGGTCAATACACCAGCAACGTAGCCCCTGAGAGTTTCTTGCCAGTGCACCTGAAAAATATCATACTTGTGAAGGAAGCAGTTCTTGGGAAAAAAACCATAACAAACAGGAATGGAACTCAATATGCGAAGCTACTAATATTTGTATTGGAACTTTCTTAAACAAGACCTGATAGAGAGAAACATATCCTAAACAATTTACCTGGAGAACAATCTCATTTACTTTCAATTTGATAAATTTTCTTCCTTCAGCTTTTGTTGATATGTAATGGCCATCAGCATTTGAGAGGCGGTAATTTTGAACCAGTTTTGCCAAGCCAATCTGGTCACCATGGGTAGCAAATACCAAAGTTGATTCTAAAAAACCAAAATGATTGGATCAATCAGGATTGCCGCAGCAGTTTACATAATATATTTCATGGAACCCCCTTCAAACATACCTATTGGAGTTGAGAAGACGCGATGAACTTCAGTTTCGAACATAAACTGCATTGGACCCTTAGTAGTACCAACATCAGTGTCAGTAGACTGGTTTTGATCAATGGCGCCATTCTTTTCTTTTGCAACTTGTAGAGCAGCTCCAGGCAAAATATACAAGGACAGCCCAGTCTTATCCTCATCTAGAATTGCATAGTGATTCTCATTAGGGCCAACAAAGGCAGCATCTAGACCTGGAGCAAAGGGGAGTAAACTCATTATTTTGATACTTAATGAGTCATGACAGAACTACTAGAAGTTCTGATAGATGGTGAAAACCTTTAATTGTAGTTGCTTTACTATTAGCAAGTTGGTAATCTGTATTTTCCCAATAAAGAACCACTTCATTTGTGGCGCCGCTGAACTCAAAAACGACGAGGAAGAGGTGCTGCTTTTTACTATAAATAATGTACTTCGGATGAAATTCTACATTTCCAGGAATCTGAAAGAACACAAAAATTGTCAGTTTCAAAAGTGCAAAAGATTGCAAATGTGTACTGCTCTAACATACTAATTGAAAATAACAATTAAGTATACCGATGCGTAAAGCTTCTTGTAAATATTTTCTACTCCAGAAGATATATTGTATGCCATAAGGTTTGAGCCTTCAACATAGAAAGCCCTGACGGGATAGTGAAGAACTCGGTTCTCTTTATTGAAAAAATTTAGATCCAGATGAAATGGCTGCATAAGATAGCTATTAGAGGCTATATCAAGCAAAACTGTGTGAAGAGAGTAGAAACTTAAATAGTTGATAATGATTACCTGACAAACTGGGACATCTTTCAAATAATGTTTAGTATCCAGGATTGTGATGAGAGGTAACCGAGAAATTGGAGCACTTTTTGCATGACCTTCCATAAAATGCTGCCAAAATAAGGTCAAGGTGACTTTTCTTATATATATTGACTTCCTTAAAAGGCAAGTTACTGTTGATCTAACATTATAACTAAAAAAAGGCAGCCTGGTGCATTAAGCTCCCGCTATGCGCAGGGTCCGGGGAAGTGCCGGATCACAAGGGTCTATTGTACGCAGCCTTACCCTGCATTTCTGCAAGAGGCTGTTTCCACGGCTCGAACCCGTGAGCTCCTGGTCACATTATAACTAATAACTAATAATCCCTCTATTTCAAATTCAATGTCTAGTTTTTTTTTCCTTATTGTCTTGCTCTTGCATAATGGTTTAAACTTAAGGTCTTTTCAAGAAGCTTAAATTGTTCTTCAATATTTTATGCAAACCATTTTCATCTAGTTATTATGCAATTTTCAAATATATTCTGCCCCCAGAGATTTGGTTCAACCATAAAGGTGTGCAATATATCCTGACGAGTTGCAATTGGTTCTTTGAATTCAACTTTGATGGGTTGAATTAACGTCGACATTATTGCATGTTGTATGCTGAAACTAGTTATTTTAATTGCAATTTGGAAATGTAAGTACTGATTGAATATTTGGTAACTTTTTAAATTCTGTAAAATATGCATTTCACTTCTTGCTTTTTGCTTCAAGCCTACATATCCCTAACCTTCTATCAGCTAACAATGCAACTCCTCCACATACCTTGTGAAGAAATTTTGCTGGTTTATTTTTCTATCATAAAGAAGGTAGGTATAACGTTTATTATAATCGTGGTATCCGGGCCAGCTTACGCGCACCTCGACTAATTCCACGGGGTACTTATAACTCTGTCCACTAGGATTGGAATAAATCATCTGGGATTTGAACCGAAGACCTCATGGTTCTCAACCCACTTCATTGACCACTAGGATACAACATTAGGTGCAGTTAGGTAGGTATAATATTTAAACTAGCAATTAGTTTCTCAATCAATTTTTGATAACTATGGTGTGTGGATCAACTTGCACGCATCTCAAATATTCCACTAGGTCCCTGCTACCTCGCACCAGTTTATAGGGTAACTCTGTCCACTAACGTTTAGGCAGATGAAAAGAAATCATCTAAAGTTTTTGTAGCTTCCACAAATTTTAGGAATTTGATCTATATAAGATAGGCCGTACTTCAACTGAAAAAATTGTAAAACAAAGAGAAGGGCTTACGCTATAAAGAAAAGCCTTTCGTGCAATATCCGAAATTGTGAGCTGACTTTGCCTGACACAAGAAATTTTTTAAAAAAACATTATTACTAGAAACCTTGTGGCAACTCAAATGGTCAAGTAGTAAAATCTGAGAATTAAGTTACAAGTAGATTATATGAAAAAATAGTGAACCAACAAAAATTCTCAAAGAAAACACAACCTTCGTGTTTTTTTAATAAACAAAATAAAAAATACGAGAATCCAACCTCGTATTACAATTGTTATTTACCAAATAGATCAAATATTGTATTCGAAGTACTAGAGTTGGCAAAATGGATAAACATGACAAAAGGATAGGCTAAACCCTACAAATCATGAACGAGAAGTAGGTTAACAATAAATTGTTGATAAACTGATTTACCATGTATAAGCAATACATGTACATTTATTAAAAATTTATGATATAGAAGAAGAATATAGAGATGAGGATCAGGCGATCCTAGACTAGAAGAAAACAAATTAAACAGACCAAGCTCTTTTAACTTCACCAAAGATTAGTCAAGCAATATGATGGAAGAGGCCTATAGCCTTACACCACCAGGAAGACAAGAAAACCACTCTACTAATATATGGTGTCATCTCTTCTATAGTGTAGTTATTTTTTGGGAAGTCAAGCTATAGTTTCTAATTTATCCCTAGTACTGTGACACTTCTGCATATCTTCCATGGTGCTTAGCTTAGTTTTTTGGCGAGAACTGCAATTTAACCCTTTCGGCACTACTTAAACATAATGAAAGGTACATTTTCTTTATCGCAATATTGAAATCTTTTGAGTAAAAAAAAACAGTAGCGACGACAAGCATGATTGGTTCTAACTGAATGAAAGAAAGAGAAATCCTGTAAGCAGGAACAATGATTTGAACTTCATACAGCTCTGCAATATTCTTTGGTTGGTTTAGGCTATGGGACACACTTGGGTTATATCCTCCCTTGACGCTTTTGAAAACCAGATTACTAAACCAAAACCACCCTCCTTCTTAGGAAGAAAAACCATATTTTTTATAACCATCACGTCGGTGCTAGCTTGAGCACACCTCGACTAGTTCCACGGAGTAGAAAGAAAAACCATGTCCCAATTACAAAGACAAATACCTCTTCCCACCCATCCAAAGAAAATCATGATGAGCAATGCAATCCAACTCACAACCACCTTAGGGATTTTGAAATATAAATATGAAATGAACTGCCCGAAAAAGCACTTCAAGTGTAAAAATTGGGGTGTCTAAAACTTCACATGGCCTCAAAGACTTTTATAAAGCAGATGAATAATCAGCCTAAATTTTCGTACATGAGGGAATGGGATATCTTAGGAACAGAGATGATGAAAGTGTAGTTAATGCTCTGAGGTAACTTTGTTAGCATAGAATTATTTAAACTTCACGAGATCCCCGTTAACTACATCCCTACAAGTACGGACAGAAGACATGGTAAACCATCAAGACCACAAGCTTTATCCTTTGATTGTGGTATGTATTTGTCGATCAACTCAAGGTGCACCTTTATTTTGTTTTTTTGGTAGTTATCTATACCCCAATTAGCTAATCACAAATTGATCATAGTTGAAATTTGACAGACTTTAAAAAAAAAAAGGAAGTTTTTCTTTCTTCCAATCCAAGTAGTTTTTATACGCCAATCACATTGATCATAGTTGAAAAATCATCAAAGAGATAAAACAAAATAAAGAAGTGCAAGACAAGAAAGTTCTTTCTACCAATCCAAATAAGAAAAGCAGGAAAACACTAAAATAAGAGTTAGACAAATACTAAGAACTAGCATTAGACTTCTTCCCCATTTTCAACCTTTATCTGTCCATTTGTATGTGCTGCTACTCAGCATTTTCATAACTTCCCTACAAACCCAAGGAAACTCTTTAATAATAAAAGTAGAAAGGAGAGGATATGTAACTTTCCCGACTTGCAGAAGTAAAATCATATGTGACACACACACGCGCGCATGCATGCATGCGTGTATCAGTGTATGTGTATATGTGTGTGTGTGGTATATGGATGTAGTTAATGCATATAAAACAAGGAATATTAACCAAGATAGTGCAAAAAGTATACCAATAAAAGAACAGAACAAAAAGCCTAGCCTATAGACATTTAAGGTTAAAGAACAGAGAATAGAAAAGCTCATCAGCTCCTCTTTCGCTAATATGTGTGTGTGTGATTTTTTTCTAAAGCTGAAAATTTATCCCGTATATCAGAGAAGATTCTCCCTCAACACATCAGTTATTTCGTTCAATCAAAAGACACACAAATACTGAGGCTCAGGAATGAAAAAAGGGGTGCAATCGAAGTTCTATAGCGTAAATATTAGCAGTGTCCAACCGATCAAAAAGAAAACATTAGCACTGCCCATATGATGCAACTCTCACTTTTATCTGATGATCCATCAAGAAATTATCTAGGGGAATAATTCTCAATATGGAGAGTGCAAAAGGGGGCAGCAGAGATGTGGAAAGGATGGACAACAACAGGCAACCAACCGAAGGCCTAGACCAGATGCACGGAGACAGGAATGTTGTTTAAATTCATTAGAATCATTTCCACCGCTTGAAATGACTAGTCAACTACAGGCTAATGACAGGAATATATAAAAGATGAAGAATGACATTAGAGAGGATGATTTGCATTGCAAGCAAAGTGTAAGTTTCATCACAATCTAACTGAATATTCAATTTATACTTGGATATGAGCATTGAAATGTTTTCCAATGAGGTCATAGCTAGCATTGTCATTAGACAAGCAAGCAAAAAAGTACTAACCAAACCATCCAACTTCTCCATGTCCCAATGAATTCCAATCAAATGTTCTTAAGAACAGTAATTACATTATTTTTGTTCACAGAAAATTCAAATACCTCGCCCAAACAGAGAAAATTATATGCAACGAAAAATCAAGTAAAGCTTAAAATTCACAACTTGGGTTTCCTGAATGTTACTCGCTCTAATCAAAAGTGAACAATGATAAGGCCCAACTCACCCTTTCAAATAATGTTCTTGTAGCTGAGCTTTAAGTTGGTGATCAGCTAATATTCCGGATGAACCAAGGGCTGAAAGCTTTTCCTTCAAGACAGATGCTGCACGGGATCATAAAATTAGAACAGCAAGGTGAAGATATAGAATACTTGATACCATAGTTATATTAAAGTGATCACAAGACCACCGATAACCATATTAAAGAACATTTATCCCAAAAAAATATTTTTTGATTACAGATTACATTTTTTTCTTTTTGATAAAGTAATATTGATGCTCTCGGCTCCCCTTGTATATGTATGCTATACAACAATACAATGCTTATAAAAAAAGATAGTCCTTTACAACAAAAAAAACAATCATTTACACTAATAAGGACCTTGTGGTGCACTAAAAGTTAACCAAACTAAAAAAAAAACATACTGATTGCATACTCTAAGGGAACAGACAATAACAGCAATTAGCAAATACATATAACGCCTCTCCCATTATCCCAAATGGAGATCAGAGAGGGGATAAAAGTAAAATGAATAAGAGAACACATGGTGCACGTAAGAGCCTTCAACACACTCTTTTAACCTCCATCAACAACCCAAGATATGTTAAACACTTGGGATCACAACCAATTACATGTGTCGAATCGGAAGATAGTTGCAAATGCCACTACATTCCAAGAACATGCACACAGTAACCACAATAGTACAGCCACATAAAAAGTTAGGTATGCTGAACACTTGGGATCAGAACTAGAGCAATTAAATGTATCAAAAGATTGTAGCCAATTCCATTACTAATTTTCTCAGCAAGACCATCCAAATAGTAACAACAGTGTAGTCACATAAACAGCCACACCATTTTGGAAACTGCAATTTTTCATGATTCGATAACTCTGGTATATCATACTACAAATTGAAACCCAGGTTACAGAGAAATCAAATGAAGTGCCGAACAACATTTGTAGAAAAGAAGACCTAACTTGATAAACACGTCTGACAAATTATACTACCACAAGAATCCAATGAAACCTTCAATGATGATATAAAGGCTCTCAGTTAAATAGGAAGGACTAACAGAACTTGAGACGTGCAAGAAAAAATTTAGCACCAATATAAGATATGGTATTGAAATCTACTTACCCTTTACTCAAAAATGATATGGTATTGAAATCTAATAAATGTAAGAATTAAAGCACACCACATGATTCTTAATTAAGAAATACCTGAAGATCCCCTTGCACCTTGCAGAACTGCAAATAATTGTTTCCTTCCATCCCTAGTAAAAGCAGCTCTATTTTTTCTATTGTCAGCACCAGTCAAACTCTGTAGGAAAACACATAAATGTCTGAGTGCCAACACAAGTCACAGGCATGTGACATAAATCGAAATGCTCACCATAAAAAGCAACGCAGCTAGGTTTAATTTCGGGTGAACTTCTAATGCCCTGATTCGAGGGAGTGGATAAACTGTTTCTCCTCCTTGCTGAGATAGAATTCTAGGGATGTCAATGGATTCAATTGCTGCACCATAGCAGATAACTTATCAACATATAGCATCAACAGAAATGAGATCAACAGATCACAAAGAAACAAGTAGAAACGGCCTTATGTACTCCTTCAGTCTCATTTTGTGTGATACAATTCTACTGACATGGAGATTACAGTTCTAATTTGAAATTCGTATGTTGTTGGCAGCAGTAGAAAGAAAAGTATATAGTAGTTATTGCACCATAATGTACTAAATTTGACTTTTCAAATGAATTTTAAATCTTCAAAGTAGTTGAAGTTATGTAAGATATTTGTTATTTCTAAATGGATCAATACTTTTGGAGGTTCTCAAACTAGAAAATATATCAAATAAAAATGAGAAGAAAAGAGTACTATTTGAGAACAGGTTCCATGATGTGTTGTGTCAGTTCTAAATTTTGATCGGTAAGAAATTGGACCATTTCACGATTCGTGCGTATCATCCTAGCGTAGGGGACTTAGGGGCATGCTAATCTTCTCTCTGATCGCTCCACTTTTTTTGGATGACCCTGAAGAGACTGTGTCAGTTCTAAATTTAATCAGCAATAAGAATAGCGTTGTTTACCTGCAGGAAACACCTTAAAAGAGCCTAAACTTTAATATATGAGCCTACTCATCTTCTCTTCTTCTTTTTTTTTGTGTGGGGGGGGGGGGTGTTGGGGGGCGGGGAGTCAAAACACCATTTATAATGTAAAAACACCACAAAATGAAAAGTTAAACTGATGTCAACCTATATTTTTACCACCAAAGCTGAACGGTTCATTTAAATATCTTTACTACCTCTCAAGCCTCTTAAAATAATTAACATATATTAGAAACTCCTCATTCATGTCAAACAACTAAACCCAGGTGATCTCATGAAAGCTTCAGGGGATTCAAAGAATTGAGTGTACCAGCAGGCTCGAAAAAGTTTGCTTGCATGGGTGGCTTGTTGGGATTCAGTACCACCCTTGTTTTCCATACTTGAATATTTCCATCCTTGGACAAAGTGACCAGCAACCGCAACATTGGCAGCCAAGAAACTGATGTGATAGGTTGAGAACCCACTTGTGTACTGTTATTGCAAGCAAAAATTAAAAGATTACAATCCAGAAATGCCTACAGGAATAGGACTTTTTATTGCACAAAATCCCTCTTTTTGTTTTTATCAGAAGGATTCCTGATTCTTGTAGGTGTTAAGTTGCTTCAGTTCTCTATAAATATATCCTACTTAAAGTACATTTTTAAAATAAAGTATAATCCATATATGTAGAAGAAATGTAAAATTTCAACATTTAACATCAGAAATTGGAACTTCTATAATGATAGTTGTCAGAGTTGGTTTTTCCAAGTTCAATCGGCAAAATACATTATTCCAGAACTCATTCAGGTTTAGATTTTTATTCAACATTTCCTTTCAGAACTCGGGTTATTTATAATGCATGTATATCTTTTTAAGAAAACACACTTTAAAAGGAAACTGAGATCTTAGTGAAAGTGTAACGACCCGACCGGTCGTTTTGAATAGTACAATCCCGTTTCCCCATTTATTGCTAAAGTCATGCTTTACAGTTGTTATGTGACTTGCCAGGGTAATTGGTTTGGGTTCAGTGAGGTTTTGAAATGAATTGAGACACTTAATCTCCAAGAAGGGAGCTTAAGTTGAAAATTTGACCGGAAGGTGAAATATGTGTAAACGACCCCGGAATGAAATTTTGATGATTCTAATAGCTCTGTATGGTAATTTCGGGCTTAGGAGTGTGTCCGAATAATTATTTTGAGGTCCGTAGCTAAATTAGGCTTGTAATGGCGAAAATAAGAAATTTAAGTTTGGAAGTTTGACCGAGGAGTTAATTTTTTGATATCGGGATCAGAATCCAGTTCTGAAAATTTTCATAGCTTCATTATGTCATTTATGACTTGTGTGCAAAATTTGAGGCCAACCGGAATTTATTTCATAGGGCAGTATTCTTGGAATCTTATAAATAAATAAATAAATAAAGAGCAGTCGTACTTTGACTGCAAGATGTAAACCACAGTGTTTACAGAAGAAAATTAGACCATGTCACCGAAAGTTTGTTTCTCTCCATCCATAAAAGTCCACATTGGGTGGGTGAGTTAACTCATTAAACTTATATATTTATATGCAATCACTATTTATTGAAAGACCTTATCAACTCCAGAGTGCGAATTCTCCTTTTCTTCATTTTTGGACTTATTTGAGGTACTTATACCTTTTTTTTTTAATTTGGTTTATCTGTTAAAGTTTTGATCTTTATCTTATGGCAGTTTAGTATTTGATTAAAGTAAGTAGCTTTAATTCGGGTTTAGTCTAGTAAAGTTTTGATCATTATTTTGTGGCAGTTTAGTATTTGATTAAAGTAAGTAGCTTTAATTCGGGTTTAGTCTAGTAAAGTTTTGATCTTTGTTTTATGGTAGTTTATTTATTTATTTATTTATTATTAAAGATGTTAGATTTAAATCTTGATATGTGAAATGGGTTTTACTCGTTGCTTCATTTGGTTGTCTTATGGTTGAGTAGTTTTCTTTTACTGCAGGATTTTATAGTACCATGTAGATTACTCAAAACTTTTTTTTAGTTTTTCTTTTCTGATTACCTTTCTTTGATTGTTGTTGTGCTTTTGGCCAAAACGTTTGGAACTTTCTTTTTATGTTTCATCCAGATCTCATCCAAGATATTTTTGTTTCTTTAGTTTACAATAGTTCCTTTTCTTGGCACCTTTTTATGATTTTTTTTTTGGTATTGCTCTGACAACTGATTGTTCTTCCATCTTGCATTCGGATTTGTTTCACGTTTGCTTCCATGAACTAGTTTTGTAATTATTGTTTTTCTGGTTGTTGTTGTTGTTATTATTTTGGCAAGATTCGAGCAATTCAGAATTGAATAATCGAGGAAAAGGCCTACTAGTGGATTAAATTGGAGCAAGTCGAGGTAAGTGACTTGTCTAACCTTGCGTGGGGGACTTTCCCTTAGGATTGGTATTAATGTGCTAATTGCAATGTATTGAAAGTCATGTACATGAGGTGACGAGTGTGTACACGGACTAAATGTGGAAGGTTATACTTTTAAATTGTGTAGATCACTTTTGCATATTAATTAAATCATTTACTCCTGTTGTATTCATTGTCATTGAATTATTTTCATATCATTGAAATTCGTCTGACCTTTTCTTGCTAATTTCCTATCTGTTAAATTGAAACTTGTTTCTTTTATTTGTGCTCATTATTTGAAGGTTGTGTTTTTTTTTTTAATATGAAGTATTTGGCATGGTAAATATTGGTATGGAATCAAGGTGATAAATTGTGAAATATTAGTTGTTGAGATTTTATACCCATCGAGATTGAGCAGTGAGCTTTTTATTGTGGAAAATATTATTGTTGTTGATTTATTTTGGCAAGTTGAAATATTTGAGCACTTGAGGTACAGATTGTGATATATTGTGATAATGATACGCATGTGGTGGTATAAGGTCTGGGTGTTGAAACGCATGCTTTGAGATAAGGATGGCTTGATACGCGTGGCTAGTAGGGGAACTACTAGAAGTCATGCGGTGAAATAAGGGTGGCTAAAACGCGGGATGCTATTTTGGGAAAAATATTTTCTTTAAAATTAAATGTGAAGGCTCCCGCGGTGATATAAGGAAATGAGATATTGTGAATTTATTTATGATTTGGGACTACGAGGCGGTACCTCGGGAGTGCACCTGTTGATATTTCTTTATGACTGCATTTACTTTCCAGTTATTTTATGACTCTTTATTTATTGAATTGAAGTTTTCCCTTCAGTAAGTTATTACTAATTGCTCTTATTCTGTGTTGTTAAATTTTGACATAATCTTTATGTGACATGTTTCCATTTGTCATTACTGCTATTATATTGTTAAACTTCTTGCCCTGTCTTTTATTACATTCCAGTAGGGCCCTGACTTGACCTCGTCACTACTCAACCGAGGTTAGGCTTGACACTTATTAGGCACCGCCGTGGTGTGCTCATACTACACTTCTGCGCATTTTTTTGTGCAGATTCAGGTACTTCTTATCAGACCAGGTACCCGTGAGCTAGCTGTGCGTGGAAACTTCAAGGTATATCTGCCAGCGTCTGCAGACCTAGGAGTCTCCCTCTATCTTTACTATCTTGTTTCTTTATCTTTATTAGACTCTGACATTTAGAGCTATTTTAGGACTCCTTCTAAAAGCTTGTGACTTGTATTTTCGCCAGGTTTTGGGAATTTTATTATGTACTGATTAATGGATATTTTGAGAATTTTTAAATTGTTATTTGATTATTCCGCATGTCACAAGGCTTACCTAGTCTTAGAGACTAGGTGCAGTCACGATATCCTACGGAGGGAAAGTTGGGATCGTGACAAGTTGGTATCAGAGCCGTAGGTTCATAGGTATTATGAGTCACAAGTAGGTTTAGTAGAGTCTCGCGAATCGGTATGGAGACGTCTGTACTTATCTTCGGGAGGCTGTAGAACTGTTAGGAAATTATCACTTATTTGATTCCTTATCGTGCGTATTTGTTGACTTCGAATTATTAAACTTAGCCTTTCTATTCTCTCACAGATGGTGAGGACACGTACGACAATCTGTGAGACACGTACGACTGGATCTGATGATCAGACACCCACACCCCCTTCTATAGCCGCAAGAGGCCGGGGCAGAGGCCGAGGGAAACCACGTGGTGCAGCCAGAGCACCTGCACGAGCTGTTGTAGAGGAACCACCAATAGTTCCAGTTGGAGAGCAGGCACCTGAGACGCCTGTTACTGCCCCTGCACTTCAGGAGACTCTTGCTCAATTTCTGAGCATGTTTAACACTCTAGCTCAGGCAGGATTGATTCCACTTGCTCCTGCCACATCACAGGCCGGGGGAGGAGCACATACTCCCGTCACGCGTACCCCAGAGCCACGGGTCCAGGTTGATCATGTACCAGGGGTCATACCCGTATTGCCAGTCGTCCCGGTACAGGCTGAGACTAGAGGAGCAGTTTCTGAAGGGGAGCAACTCAAGCTCGAGAGGTACAAGAGATACCACCCTCCTACTTTCAGTGGCTTGGCGTTAGAAGATGCCCAGGGATTTCTTGAGGAGTGACATCGTATCCTCCGTACCATGGGTATTGCGGAAACTAGTAGGGTTTCTTTCACTGCATTTCAGCTTAGGGGAGCAGCTTATCAGTGGTGGCTGGCATATGAGTTGGATAGTCCTGCCGAAGCAGCTTCACTCACTTGGACTCAGTTCTCGGATATGTTCTTGAGGGAGTATGTTCCCCGGAGTCTTAGAGATGCATGGCGCGCGGAGTTTGAGTAGTTGCGCCAGGGTTCTATGACTGTCTCGGAGTATGCAGTCCGGTTCAGTGATTTATCCAGGCATGCACCAGCCTTGGTTGCTACTGTCAGAGAGAGGGTTCGTCGATTTATTGAGGGGCTCAACCCTAACATCAAATACAGTATGGCCCGAGAACTGGAAACGGACATCACATATCAGCAGGTAATGGCAATATCCAGGAGATTAGAGGGTATGCGAATCAGGGATAGGGAAGAGAGAGAGGCTAAGAGGCCTCAAGATTCTGGCACCTATAATAATTCTTGTGCCCCAGCTACAGCCCGTCATGGTAGAGGCTATGTGAGTCGTCCTATTCATTCTGCACTTCCAGCTGCCAGTGACATTCCGCTACTCCCAGACCTTCGGCTCCTTATTATGCACCGCCATTATCCAGTGTACCTCCTGCACGTGATGCTTTTAGCAGTCAGTCTAGCCGAACAGGCCCGAGCCAGTCTCAGCAGTCGCGTCCTCCGAGGGCTTGTTTTGAGTGTGGTGACACTCGTCATATTGTGAGGGATTGCCCCAGACTCAGGAGGGGTGCACCTCCACAGATTTCTCAGGCTCCACCTGCTCCACAAGGCCCTCGAGTTTCTCAGGCTATGGTTGTTGCACCAGTTGCCACTCCACCTGCACAGCCAGCTCGAGGTGGAGGTCGGGCAAGTAGAGGTCGCCCTAGAAGGGGAGGTCAGGCCAGACATTATGCTCTTCCAGCTAGGACTGAGGCATTTGCATCTGACTCAGTCATCACATGTATAATTTCGGTTTGTTATAGAGAGGCTTCAGCCTTGTTTGATCCAGGCTCCACCTATTCTTATGTGTCTTCTTATTTTGCCCCATATTTGGAGTGTTTCGTGATTCTCTGAGTTCTCCTGTGCATGTATCTACACCCGTGGGAGATTCTATTATTGTTGACCGTGTGTATTGGTCGTGTTTAATTATTATTAATGATTTTGAGACCAGAGTCGATCTATTATTGCTCAATATGGTAGATTTTGATATTATTTTGGGCATAGACTAGTTGTCTCCCCATCATGCTATTCTCGATTGTCACGCTAAAACTGTGACGCTGGCTATACCCGGTATACCACATATATTATGGAGAGGTGTTTTAAATTTTGTTCCTAGCAATGTTATTTCCTTTCTAAAGGCCCGGCGTATGGTTGAAAAAGGGTGCAATGCTTATCTAGCCCTTGTGAGAGATGTCAATGTTGATAGTCCTACCGTAGAGTCAGTTCCAGTAGTCAGGGATTTTCCAGATGTATTTCCAACTGATCTTCCGGGTATGCCACCCGATAGGGATATTGATTTTGGCATTGATTTGTTACCGGGCACTCAGCCCATCTCTATTCCACCATATCGGATGGCCCCGGCAGAATTGAAAGAACTAAAGGAGCAGCTACAGGAGTTGCTTGATAAGGGTTTCATTCGGCCCAGTGTATCACCTTAGGGTGTCCCAGCCTAGTTTGTAAAGAAGAAAGATGGCTCCATGCATATGTGTATCGATTATCAACAGCTGAACGAGGTTACAGTGAAGAACAGGTACCCATTACCTCGTATTGATGACCTATTTGATCAGTTGCAGGGTGCCAAGGTATTCTCAAAAATTGATTTGCGGTCTGGGTATCACCAATTGAAAATTCGGGATTCCGATATTTTGCAGACAGCATTCAGGACTCGATATGGTCACTATGAATTTCTTGTGATGTCTTTTGGGCTAACTAACGCCCCAGCAGCATTTATGCACTTGATGAACAGTGTATTTCGCCCATATCTTGATTTACTTGTCGTAGTATTTATTGATGATATCCTGGTATACTCACGTGGCCAGGAGGAACATGCACAACACTTGGGTATTGTATTGCAGAGACTGAGGGAGGAGAAACTTTATGCAAAATTCTCTAAGTGTGAGTTCTGGCGTAGTTCGGTGGCATTCTTGGGGCACATAGTGTCCAGGGAGGGGATTCAGGTATATCCGAAGAAGATCGAGGCAGTTCAGAGTTGGCCCAGACCATCCTCAGCTACGGAGATCCAGAGTTTTCTCGGCTTGGCAGGATATTATCGCCGATTTGTACAAGGTTTCTCTTCTATTGCTACACCTATGACCCGATTGACCCAGAAGGGTGCTCCGTTCAGGTGGTCCGAGGAATGTGAGGAAAGCTTCCAGAAGCTCAAGACAGCTTTAACTACTGCTCTGGTGTTGGTGTTGCCTACAGGTACAAGGTCTTATACTGTATATTGTGATGCGTCGCGTATTGGTCTCGGCACAGTGTTAATGCAAGACGGTAGGGTGATTGCTTACGCGTCCAGATAGCTGAAGGTACATGAGAAGAATTATCATGTGCACGACCTTGAATTGCCAGCTATTGTTCATGCCTTGAAAATTTGGCGGCATTATTTGTACGGTGTCCATTGTGAGGTTTATACCGACCATCGGAGTTTACAACATTTGTTCAAGCAGAAGGACCTTAATTTGCGACAACGAAGGTGGTTAGAATTACTTAAGGATTATGATATTTCCATATTGTATCACCCGGAGAAGGCCAATGTGGTGGCCGATGCTTTGAGTCGGAAGGCGGAAAGTTTGGGTAGTCTAGCACATTTACCGGTAGCAGAGAGGCCATTAGCATTGGAGGTTCAGGCTTTAGCCAACCAGTTCGTCAAATTGGATGTCTCGGAGCCCAATCGGGTCCTGGCATGTGTGGTTTCTCAGTCCTCCTTATATGACCGCATCAAGGAACGCCAGTATGATGATCCTCATTTACTTGTCCTGAAGGACACGGTTCAGCACGGTGATGTCAGTGATGTAACTCTTGGGGATGATGGGGTACTGAGTATGCATGGTCGGTTGTGTGTTCCTAACGTAGATAGTTTGTGTGAGGTGATTCTCCAAGAAGCTCACAGTTCGCGGTATTCCATTCATCCGGGTGCTGTAAAGATGTATCAGGATTTGAAGCAGCACTATTAGTGGAGGAGAATGAAGAAGGACATAGTAGAGTATGTAGCTCGGTGCCTAAATTGTCAACAGGTGAAGTATGAGCACCAACGGCCAAGTGGATTGCTTCAGAAGCTAGAGATTCCAGAGTGGAAATGGGAGCAGATTACTATGGATTTCGTTGTTGGGCTTCCACGGACTCAGAAAAAGTTTGATGCAGTTTGGGTGATTGTAGACAGATTGACCAAGTCAGCTCATTTCATTCCAGTGGTGACGAATTACTCTGCGGAGCGGTTAGCAGAGATTTATATCCACGAGATTGTTCATCTTCATGGTGTGCCAGAGTCCATTATTTCTGATAGGGGCACACAATTTACATTACAGTTTTGGAGAGTAGTGCAGCGAGAGCTAGGCACACAGGTACAGCTTAGTACAGCATTTCACCCTCAGACGGACGGACAGTCCGAGCGCACTATTCAAATATTAGAGGATATGCTACGTGCTTGTGTCATTGATCTTGGGGGTTCTTGGGATCAGTTCCTACCGCTAGCGGAGTTTTCTTATAATAACAGTTACCAATCGAGCATTCAAATGGCTCCGTATGAAACTTTATATGGTAGACGGTGTCGGTCTCCTGTGGGTTGGTTCGAGCCAGGTGAGGCTAGGCTATTGGGTATTGATTTGGTTCAGGATACCTTGAACAAGGCCAAGTTGATTCAGGAACGGCTTCGCACGTCGCAGTCTAGACAGAAAAGTTATGCCGACAGAAGGTCCGTGATGTGTCTTACATAATTGGTGAGAAGGTCTTACTGAAGATTTCACCTATGAAAGGTGTTATGAGATTCAGGAAGAAAGGAAAGTTGAGTCCTAGATATATTGGACATTTTGAAATACTTAAAAGGATCGGGGAGGTGGCTTATGAACTTGCTTTGCCACCTAACCTATCGGGTGTACATCCAGTATTTCATGTTTCTATGCTTAGAAAAATATTGGGGATCCGTCCCATATTTTGGATTTCAGTACAGTTCAGTTGGAGGGTAATTTGGCTTATGATGTAGAGCCAGTGGCAATTGTAGATGGGCAGGTTCGAAAGTTGAGGTCAAAGAACATAGCTTCAGTGAAAGTGATGTGGAGAGGCCAGCCAATCGGAGAAGCTACTTGGGAGACTGAACGGGATATGCGGAGCAAATATCCACACCTATTTGAGACTCCAGGTATTTTTCTAAACTCGTTCGAAGACGAACGTTTGTTTAAGAGGGAGAGAATGTAACGACCCGACCAGTCGTTTTGAATAGTACAATCCCGTTTCCCCAATTATTGCTAAATTCATGCTTTACAGTTGTTATGTGACTTGCAATGGTAATTGGTTTGGGTTCGGTGAGGTTTTGAAATGAATTAAGACACTTAGTCTCCAAGAAGGGAGCTTAAGTTGAATAATTTGACCGGAAGGTGAAATATGTGTAAACGACCCCAGAATGAAATTTTGATGATTCTAATAGCTCTGTATGGTATTTTCGGGCTTAGGAGTGTGTCCGAATAATTATTTTGAGGTCCGTAGCTAAATTAGGCTTGTAATGGCGAAAATAAGAAATTTAAGTTTGGAAGTTTGACCGAGGAGTTAACTTTTTGATATCGGGATCAGAATCTAGTTCTGAAAATTTTCATAGCTTCATTATGTCATTTATGACTTGTGTGCAAAATTTGAGGCCAACCGGAATTTATTTCATAGGGCAGTATTCTTGGAATCTTATAAATAAATAAATAAATAAAGAGCAGTCGTACTTTGACTGCAAGATGTAAACCACAGTGTTTACAGAAGAAAATTAGACCATGTCACCGAAAGTTTGTTTCTCTCCATCCATAAAGGTCCACATTGGGTAGGTGAGTTCATTCATTAAATTTATATATTTATATGCAATCACTATTTATTGAAAGACCTTATCAACTCCAGATTGCGAATTCTCCTTTTCTTCATTTTTGGACTTATTTGAGGTACTTATACTTTTTTTTTAATTTGGTTTATCTGTTAAAGTTTTGATCTTTATTTTGTGGCAGTTTAGTATTTGATTAAAGTAAGTAGCTTTAATTCGGGTTTAGTCTAGTAAAGTTTTGATCTTTGTTTTATGGTAGTTTTTTTTTTTTTAATTTTTTTTTTTTTTTTGATTAAAGATGTTAGATTTAAATCTTGATATGTGAAATGGGTTTTACTCATTGCTTCATTTGGTTGTCTTATGGTTGAGTAGTTTTCTTTTACTGCAGGACTTTATAGTACCATGTAGATTACTCAAAACTTTTTTTTAGTTTTTCTTTTTTGATTACCTTTCTTTGATTGTTGTTGTGCTTTTGGCCAAAACATTTGGAACTTTCTTTTTATGTTTCATCCAGATCTCATCCAAGATATTTTTGTTTCTTTAGTTTACAATAGTTCCTTTTCTTGGCACATTTATATGATTTTTTTTGGTATTGCTCTGGCAACTGATTGTTCTTCCATCTTGCATTCGGATCTGTTTCACATTTGCTTCCATGAACTAGTTTTGTAATTATTATTTTTCTGGTTGTTGTTGTTGTTATTATTTTGGCTAGATTCGAGCCATTCAGAATTGAATAATCGAGGAAAAAGCCTACTAGTGGATTAAATTGGAGCAAGTCGAGGCAAGTGACTTGTCTAACCTTGTGTGGGGGACTTTCCCTTAGGATTGGTATTAATGTGCTAATTGCAATGTATTGAAAGTCATGTACATGAGGTGACGAGTGTGTACACGGACTAAATGTGGAAGGTTATACTTTTAAATTGTGTAGATCACTTTAGCATATTAATTAAATCATTTACTCATGTTATATTCATTGTCATTGAATTATTTTCATATCCTTGAAATTCGTCTGACCTTTTCTTGCTAATTTCCTATCTGTTAAATTGAAACTTGTTTCTTTTATTTGTGCTCATTATTTGAAGGTTGTATTTTTTTTTTAATTTAATAATTTTTAATATGAAGTATTTGGCATGGTAAAAATTGGTATGGACTCAAGGTGATAAATTATGAAATATTAGTTATTGAGATTTTACACCCATCGAGATTGAGCAGTGAGCTTTTTATTGTGGAAAATATTGTTGTTGTTGATTTATTTTGGCAAGTTGAAATATTTGAGCACTTGAGGTGCAGATTGTGATATATTGTGATATTGATACGCATGCGGTGGTATAAGGTCTGGGTGTTGAAACGCATGCTTTGAGATAAGGATGGCTTGATACGCGTGGCTAGTAGGGGAACTACTAGAAGTCATGCGGTGAGATAAGGGTGGCTAAAACGCGGGATGCTATTTTGGGAAAATATTTTCTTTAAAATTAAATGTGAAGGCTCCCGCAGTGATATAAGGAAATGAGATATTGTGAATTTATTTATGATTTGGGACTACGAGGCGGTACCTCGAGAGTGCCCCTGTTGATATTTCTTTATGACTGCATTTACTTTCCAGTTATTTTATGACTCTTTATTTATTGAATTGAAGTTTTCCCTTCAGTAAGTTATTACTAATTGCTCTTATTCTGTGTTGTTAAATTTTGACATAATTTTTATGTGACATGTTTCCATTTGTCATTACTGCTATTATATTGTTAAACTTCTTGCCCTGTCTTTTATTACATTCCAGTAGGGCCCTGACTTGACCTCGTCACTACTCAACCGAGGTTAGGCTTGGCACTTACTAGGCACCACCGTGATGTGCTCATACTACACTTCTGTGCATTTTTTTGTGCAGATCTAGGTACTTATTATCAGACCAGGTACCCGTGAGCTAGCTGTGCGTGGAGACTTCAAGGTATATCTGCCAGCGTCCGCAGACCTAGGAGTCCCCCTCTATCTTTACTATCTTGTTTCTTTATCTTTATTAGACTCTGATATTTAGAGCTATTTTGGGACTCCTTCTAAAAGCTTGTGACTTGTATTTTCACCAGGTTTTGGGAATTTTATTATGTATTGATTAATGGATATTTTGAGAGTTTTTAAATTGTTATTTGATTATTCTGCATGTCACTAGGCTTACCTAATCTTAGAAACTAGGTGCAGTCACGATATCCTACGGAGGGAAAGTTGGGATCGTGACAGAAAGCAATATAATATTGCCTAAGACTGAGCTGTCAGTTAGCTTCCGGAAAAGGAAAAGCAACATTAGTCAGCAAATTCAGGGAGAAAGAGCTAACATATTGGTTGCAAAGGTCTTACATTGAGCTAGATATGTTAAGACATCAGAAATAAATCAAAATTGAAGACATTGTAAAATATGAAATATAAAGTCAGCCACAGCTGAACTGATATTACTTACATCCCAATCATCATAGGCCTTTCAGTTGATACATCCCATGCAAGAAGAGTACCACGTCTATCTCCAATAAAAAGCCATTCCAATGTTGGATGAAATGCAAATGCACCGGCACCAACCAGCTTGATTGTATTATCCACTATATATGGCAAACATAAGGGCTTTCATGCAAGTTCCACTAAGTTCAAACAATCCAACTAAAGAGAGAATATATTAAGGGACTCGTTCAAATCTCACATTGTAAAGTGTAATGTACAGCATATGTGTGGATGTTATAAGCTCGAATCAAGCCTTCCGCGTAAGCTACATACTGGAATCAAAGGGAGGACAAAAAGGTCAGATCAAAGTGGCAGTCACAATACTTTGCCGATCAACCATGAAGCAGGAGGCTTAATTGCAGTAAGCATGTTACCAGAACAGGGAGTCGAGGATGGCAAGCAAGATTGACGATAGGTTTCTTCAAGTCAGTTTTTATTTTTGTTGGCGCCTTCCCACCTTCCACAGTTCCAACAACTTCACAAGCAGAGAGATGGAGGTCAGAAACATTTTGCAATAAAACAGTTATGCAAGCACTGAAACTGCTCTAATACTAGCATTTGATTATAGAAATGTAGCAAAATGACGAGAACCTTTTTAATAACTATGGTGCAGGACGAGTTTATTTAATCAAATGTAGCAAAGAGACGAAAGCTTTTTCAATAACTATGGTGCAGGACCAATTCAAGCACACCTCGACTATTCCATTGGGTACCTGCGACCTCCCACAAGCACAAGTACCGGATAACTCTATCCACCAAGGGTTACTAACATAAAGAAGAAAGAATAAGGTGGAAGGGAAGGAGGCTGCTGCACATACACCGGGTAACTCTGCCCACCAAAACTTAGGTAAATGGGAAGAAATCACCTTGTGTTTTTTTGTCTCTATTGGACTTGAACCCTAATCTTCAAAGTTTTGCAAACGAAATGACTACTTCCCAAACTACCAAGTTATAACTAAGTTTACCTTTGTTCTTTCTTTTTCTTTAATGCTTTATGGGCATACAGAGGAAAGAACGAGGTGAAAGGATCAAATGAAAGGAGTCTGCTGACTTGCTCTTTCAAGGATAAAATGTTTGAAAGCATGAGACTGGAATCCAGAGGGACAAAAAAACCCCACCCCGAGAAAACCAACAACGAAAAAAATGAGGGGGGGGGGGGGAATAGTAAAATGTGCAGGCACTGGGTTAAACCGCATAAATCAAGATCCTAACACGTCTAAGAAAAAATGGAGACAATGTAGTAGCACTCACAGGAAACAAGTATTGATTCACCATAATTGATGAATGACAAAGCACTCTTTTAAACTGCAAATCAGCATAACAAGCAGAAGAAAGCACAGGATAGGTAATGCAGCTCTCAGGACTAAAATTGACAAGACTGCAACCCAATAGCTGGATTACATCTCCCATGTCCATATAAACTGTCATTCAGTTGGTGAAATATCTATAGTTAAAATTATAATAACACTGGTCTTTCAGATAACGAGTAAATTTAGAACCAAGAACGCATATCTAGGAGCAGTTATCTGCTAGCATTAGCTTTTTTAACTTTAAATGATGCAGAAAAAAACTTATATATGCGTACAGGGATGAGCTCAACTCAAATTTTGACAGACCTGTTACACTCATCCTACGATGGAAACCAAAAAATACAACAGGTTGAAGAGGAGTCAGTGCAAGATGAACTTCAGTATCAGAAGAAATGCGTTCTGTCCTCTTCTCAGGTGAATGTAAAACACATGTTTGCTCTGCATCAAAATCACACGAACGCATTGTACAATCCTGCGATAAGCAGCAGGCAAAATGAGAAAACAATTTCCCCAAATGCAAGATTATAGCCGAACGAGTACTGACACAAGCAAAAGCAGAGTTGAAATGCCCAAAATGCAGTACGAAGGAACAGGTGACGTCATTGGAGCTTTAAACTCGGAGAAAATAAGAAACCAGTGAAATTCTTACTGGAACAATGTGACTATTAATTATTAGCACCACAGACAAAAGAGGCTAATAAAAAAGGGTATGGCAGCTTTATCAAAGTGTTTAAGAACTCTTACTGGAAAATATGAACTCCTGCATGGGGAGAAAGAGGTGGGAAGCAAGTCAGGGAAATCACAAATCAAGGCTTCACTAAGGAGATCATAGCGCCTTCTCCCAAATTGAACCCGTCACTGCATTAAATAATATGTGGCAGACACTGATAGGAGACACTCACATTTACCAAATAGGTGAAGAACACTAGTACATGAATACATGCAAGGAGTACATTTATACTAATATGTACTCTGTCCATTGAGCATGATATATATAGTTTAATTATAGTAAAGAGCATTTTGGCAACCTATAACAAGCAAAAACCACGTCTTAACGTTCTTTTTAGTATGCGTACAAACAATTTATTTCAACAACCAGCAACAACAACAAAGAAACAAACAACAACAACAACAAAAAACCAACAACAAAAACAATAATGATGTCATCATGCTTATCAAAAAAATTCTAGTAGTTTTGTTTATAGGAAAAAAATTTCTGTTAAGTATACCTTGGAAGCTTTTTCCTTGATTTCAAGGTATCTAATTGCAAGAGAAAATTGCAAAGAAAAGGAACCTAGAATATCAGGACCATGTGAAGAACACTGTTTGCTATGTCCACAAAGAAAATAAATTGGTTTGTTCTCACCAAAATTATATGATTGAAATAAAGCAAAAAATGATTTAAATGCACAATAACAGAAGATTACACTAGTTTGAAATTCAAAATACATGATCTTTCAGGGTATAATAAAATAACAAAAGGAACTTATCAAAAAAATAACAAATAACAAAAAGAAACAAAACAGTAAATAACATAGAGATTCAATGTGCTGAACAGAGCCATTATAGAACCGCCTCACTTCTATGATCCTTCTCAATTAAATTTCCATCATTATGTTTCTCGTAGCATGTGTAGCATGTGAAGGGGAGCCTTGGCGTAACTGGTAAAGTTGTTGTCATGTGACCACGAGGTCACGGGTTCAAGCCGTGGAAACAGCCCGGTCCTTCCCCGGACCCCGCGCATAGCGGGAGCTTAGTACACCGGGCTGCCCTTTTTTTTATGTTTCTTGTAGCATGTCTTCTGTAGTTTCTTATTATGCCATACAAAACTATTATACATATGGTTCTTTCGTTGCTTTGTTGATGTCCGGAAAAGCTACATTTGAAAGTTGTCATACTTACTCTTGTCACCTCTCCAAATTGGCATCCTAACTGTAGCCAAATTGATAATCCTTCTATGCATAACAAACATCTTCTAGAATAAACTTGTGCAACGTATCAAAGGCAGTGCACCAGAAAAGAAAAAGGGTAAATGAATAAAATCTAATATTTCAGCAGAATGCCAGATACCAGCACGCAACTCCACTCTCAAACAAAGAAAACAAAAGGCAGTCACTTGCTCAGTGCAGATGAAAGTCTTTTGTGTTGTTGGATTTAATGAATCAGTTGCACTGTGCAAATGAAAGTCTTTTTGTTGTAGGATTTAATGTAGGTGCAGGGGAAGGAATAAGAGATGGTGGAGGGCTATACCAGCATGCATATGGTGGACTGTATGGAGGGAAAGAAATGATAGGAGTTTTGAGGATAGGAGGAATTCTTTACAAAAAAATCAAGCTAAACTGTGGTTTGTCTTTTCATTTTTGGTGTAAAGAATTTTGTGGAGATGAAGCTGAGACTTTACTACAGTTTTTAGAGTCCTTGTAAGAAGAATATCAGGCAGATGTTATTAGGTTTATTGTAATTATGATTTCCACCACAAACTTTGAGCTGATGAATAGGCTGTAACTTTCTCAAAAATATGATCACCCTTCCTGGACAAACAAATACTGATAAATCTTAAGCACTAAAACATTGCCAGTATATCACCATGTAAAGCATGTTCTCATCTGGTTAACAAGGAATCCTAACTGAAAACCCATTAAAATACTCCCATACCGCAAAAGATAAAGTTACACCATTAGTTGTTTTTTTGGATTCAAAGATGCACATAAACCTAATGCCATGATATTTCAGCCACACTTAAGTTCACAGGAAAACCATTAGTGTCAAATGCGACAAGTGTTAGAACTTGCAGGCTTTAATAGAAATAAGACTCAGTATCATAATCTTAGAAGATAATGAACTAACCTCAAGAATAGCAATTACACAATGTCCACTTGTTGGGCTATAAGCCATGCGAACAACAGGAGAACCAATGTCTATTGAAGCTATCTTGCTTCCAGTATACGCATCGAATTCTGCCCATGTAAAATACACTCAGCATCATCATACAGTTTATTGTAAAAGATAAATTACTAAATACCGGAATGAAACTTGTCCAAATTGAGCCAAATATATATTGAGGATTCATTCATTTGTCATTATGCAGTTTATTAACAGAACATAAAGTATATGTGAATTCAGTTTCAGTTGAAATTGTATGCTTTCACAAAAGCTGAGATTTTGAAGGAGGAAAGGAGTATCAAATGTACCTATGATTTGGCTTCCGACGGCGACGGCGAGAAGTGCCTGAGTTGGATGAAATGCGGCGGCGTGAGGCTGTAATGGCTTTGAACTCCGACCAACATGCCGGAGATCTAAATGCTGTAGCGTCGCCCACTCCATTGATCCTCCCAAATTCAACTAACCGTAACCAAATTTCGATGAATTAAGATTTATATAAACCTTTTAGAACATGAATAATCAAACGCGGTAGATGAAAAACACAAATGATAGGTCACGGTCGTTGATTGAGCTTTCAGATCCAGATCATGAAAATGGACGGATCAAATTTCAGATCAGATCCTGAGAAAGCTTTGATGACGAATATTAAACCTAAGTCTAATTTGTCGATATTATTAATCTGGTAGAAAAAGTGTTGAACAGCGGATGAAGAATTTGATGCGAGATACTTGCAGGATTGTAAGAACTAGCTAAAAGAAGAAAATCAGAAAATCCTGCTTAACAGGTACAGTTGCTGCCTTGCTGGGGGTTTATTGGCAAAAAAGAACTACAGTGGTACGTCATTTTTTTGTCCCTTAATCCCTTTAAAAGTTTTAAATTTAATTTAAATTAAGACATTGTTTAAAATCATGTTATTGGATTAAGACGCACTTAAATTATACGGTAACTGATAATTTGTGATTAAGAACATATCCCTTGTTATTTATTTTTCAAATAATCTTTTAAAAAAGATTTATCAATAAAAAATCATTGATTTATTACTTACATACTACTATGGCATAATAAAAATGGCTAGTTAATGTTGTTTTGTTCTATTGTACACAATGTTGGTGTGAAGCATATGCAAATTTATAAACACCATTGACGAATTCTAATTTTTGTCTGACCAAATTTAATTTGTTAAATAAATTAATATAGAAAAGATTATGGGCCAAAAATACAAAGAAAAAAATTATTTAACTTATTCGAAGTATCAAAAAGAGAAAACATTTTAGAGTGAATGGTGACATATGTGCGGGAGGAAAGGAGATGGGATGATATAATGTAATGGATCTCACAAACTTCACATGCTAAATTTAGTCAACCCTCGCACAATTTGTGTTAGTTGTTTGAGGCCACAAATTTAAAAAAAATTCACTCTCGTCGAGATGTCGAAGAATGTCCGTCTAATTTATGTGTGAAACTGTTGGATTAAAGAGTACAAATTTATTGAATTTAGGGCAAAAAACTAGTAAATTATGTGTATAAGACAGGAAATTTTAAATTATTGAACTGTAGTTCCAAGTTAAAATATCCATTTCATACGGTATAAAACTTTGACTACATAACATGACTGAAGCTATAAGCTTAGAACTCGTTTGGATGGGCTTGTTTTAAGTGATTTTTAAGCCAGAATAGCTTTTAAGTCATAAGTTAGGAATTCTAACTTTTGGCTTTTGGCTTGTTTTTGTCATTTTAACTTAAAAACAAGTGCTCAACGGCTATTTTCTAAAGTCAACGTCTTCCCTTCACGTACCCACCGATGGACCCGCCGTTCCGACGCGTCTGGAAGGTCAATCGACTCCATTCTCATGGTGAACCAACCCTCTGAGCTAATTGGTACAAAATCGTCCTATGCTACCAAAATCATCTCTTCCTCGAACACTCCGACTCCTCCAAATCGCCAGGGCAGAGACTCTATCATTGCGACTCATACTACACACAACGGAATACCAGCGGTTCTCTTCAAAGCTTCAGACTACTATGGTGTTATGGCTAAAGAGTGCAAACTCACAATTGTCGGTCGATTCCTAAAACCAAGGCCCCAAATTGACAAAATCATCAAAATTCAAGGAGCTAATATCGATTAAGGGTTCTGTCAAGATTGGGGTGTTTGATAATTACAATGTTTTTCTTGATTTCACCAATGAAGACGATTTTAGTACTTCTTGATTTAGAAGAGTAATTGAAATCGAAAGGCAGTAGATGTGGCTCCAGAAATGGTCACCGGATTTCAAGCCGGCGGAGGACCTGCCTATTGCTCCGGTTTGGGCTCTCCTTCCTGGTTTACCTTTTCATATGCACACATGGAATTATGTTAAACAAGTGGTGAGTGCAATTGGTACTCCCTTTGAAATGGATTTGGCTACTAGAGGTAGAACAAGGCCTAGTATAGCCAAAGTCAGAGTTGAAATTGACTTGCTTAAGGACCAACCTAATTCTGTGTACGTTGGGCAAATATATGACAATGCTCCTCAAAAAGGTTTTATGCAAAAAATTGAATTTGAAGGAGTCCCTAAATATTGCAAATTCTGTCGAAAACTTGGACACAATATGATCAATTGTAGAGCATTAGAAAGGAAAAGACTGCTAAAAACAGAGAATTGGATGACCAAAAAACTGGTGAAGATCAGAAGGGGAAAATAGAGAACTGGACGTTCAAAAATTTGATAAAAATCAAAAGAAGGCTGATGCAAATCAAAATGCATGTGCAAATCAGAAGGGTCAGAAGACTGATGGTCCAATGCTTAACAGAGAATTGGAATTGAATGATTAAAATTTTGGTGCAAACCAGAATGCTGAAAACAAAGGCACGGATCTCAATAACAAGAAGGAGGTTTATGAGAAAGGAAAGGCTATCAATAATGGGCAGGATAGAGATAGTATCACTCAAAATCAATTGAAGCGAAAGAATGGGAATGAATCCGATAATTACCAGCAAAAACATTCAAGCAACATCAGGGGAGATCCAGGAAGAATACTAAGAAGAGCAAACCAAGGAAACTCCCTAAGAAGAAAGCTAAAGTTATCTTCAAGCCTATGCTCAAGCTAAATTTACCTTCAAGCCTATGCTCAATCTATCTTATGACACTAATAGGAGAAAGATTCATAACAAAGAGATAAACTTGGCTCTACAAAATCTGAACCAAGAAGGCAATTTGGATATGGCTATGAGTGTTCAAAAGCAGTTAACTGATTCTAGAAAGGGAGATCAAGTTTGAGCTGCTAATAATAAGTCTCTCTCTAATACCAATTCAAGTATGCAGGAAAAGATGCATACCAAAGAGATATCCTTAGCTACACAAAACCTGAACTAGGAAAGTAATCTTGATGAAGTTGTGAGTGCTCAAAGGCAGTCGACTAACTATAGAAAAGGGGAGCAAGTTGGAGCTGATCATAATAAGGCTCCTTTGAGTTCAAGTTCAAGCAAGCAGGAACATAATGACTACAACAGTAACAGTGATAATAAAGAAGATCAGCAGGAGTCAATTCATGACAATGATAGTCAAAATGAAAATGCAGAACTGGAAAACAGGAAAAAGGAAAAGAAAGCTTGAAACATGAATGACTATGTCAATGAGTCAACTAGTGTGCTTTCAGAAATTAAAAACCTTCCTGGGATTGATGTGGTAGTTAATCTTAATATGGAATCCAAATCAAAACAAGACAAATAAAAGTCTGAAATTCAGTACGTGCATTGATAAATGTAGAATGATGGACTTGGGTTTTGTTGGACCAAAATACACATGGTGCAACAATTGGGAACCAAGAAGAAGAATATGGAAGAGATTGGATAGAGTGTTTATCAATGATGAATGGTCCCAGATTTTTCAAAACAATATTATCAACGACTTGGCTAGAGTTGGATTTGATCATAGACCTATCCTAATTAAATGCCATAACACTAACCAACATGGGCCTAAATATTTCAAATTTCTAAATTTGTGGACTAACCAACCATCTTTTTGTAGGTAGTTGAAAAAGTCTGGAGGAATCATGTTAATGGAAACCCTCTGTGGAGACTTCAACAAAAACTTAAAATGTTGAGCAAAAGGCTAACTCAATGGTCTAAAGAAGACATTGGCAATGTGTTTGATCAAGTGCACTATTGCGAAAATAAAATGAAGGACCTTGAACAGAGTGATATCTTGAACAATAATAACATCACCAGGACTAAACTGAATAAAGGCCAGGATGAATACATTAGATGGATGGGGATGCCGGATGACATTCTCAGGCAGAAAGCTAGAGTGAACTGGTTCGAAGAAGGTGATGCTAACACTAAGTACTTTCATAGCACTATCAGGGATAGACGGAGAAGGCTCCAAATTCAAAAAATTAAAGACTGCAGAGGGCGTTGGATTGAGGGTGACTCTAACATTGGCAAGGCAGGTGTCCTACATTTTCAACAATTCTTTAACATCAATCATCACTTCAATGATCGTAATATCATCAATTGTATAACTGGTGATGACAATGAAATCCTCACTGTCATACCTGATACTGAAGAGATTAGAGATGTTATTTTCAGCATGAGTTCTACTAGTACAGCTAGGCCAGATGGGTATAATGGAAAATTATTCCAAACCTGTTGGGATATCATTAAGGAGGATATTACTGATTTTGTTCAAGCAGTATTCAATGGTAGGAGGCTTACTAAATTCTTCTTTCATACTTGCCTAGTTCTTATTCCTAAAGTGGACTCTCCTAGTAGTTTCTCAGATTTGAGACCTATTAGTTTGAGTAACTTTACGGCCAAGATTATCTCCAAGATCCTTTTCAGAAGACTAAATCCTATTCTAGGGAAGCTTATTTTAGAAAATCAGAGTGGCTTTGTGAAAGGAAGATTGATCACTGAAAATATTTTACTAGCACAGGAGATTGTTCAAGATGCGAACAAAAAGAACAGAGGAGGTAATGTTATAATAAAACTCGACATGGCAAAAGCATATGACAGAATTTCCTGGACCTTTCTAATGGCAGTTATGAGAAAATTTGGCTTTTCTGAAAACTGGATTGACATTATCTGGGGGCTCCTACAAGATATCTGGTAATCTATCATCATCAATGGGACTAGAACTGGCTTTTTCACATTAACTCAGGGCCCAAACAAGGAAATCCTTTATCCCTTTCATTGTTTATTATTGGAGCTGAGGTTCTCTTTAGATATCTCAACGAGTTGAATGACTTTATTAGTTTCACTCCTTTTAGCATGGATCAAAGAGGCTCTATGATCAATCATTTAGCATATGCCGATGATATTGTTATATTCTATGAAGGAAACAACATGACTCTTAAGCTTATCAAAAAGGTTATTAACAGGTATGAAAAGGCTTCTGGGCAGAAAGTTAACAATGATAAGAGTTTCTTTATTACAGCCCCTCACACTTGTGCTGCAAGAATCAATAGAATTAGGAATGCTACCGGTTATATGGATAAGTCCTTCCCATTCACTTATATGGGATGCCCTATCTACTATGGGAGAAAAACTAGCAATCTTTTTGACGATATGCTTTTCAAAATTATCAAAAAGCTCAATGGATGGCAAGCCAATATGATGTCTTCTGGAGGAAGAATGATTTTGATTAAACATGTCCAACAATAATGATTTTGATTAAACATGTCCAGTAATCCCTCCCCACATACATCCTATGTGCTATGAATCCTCCTAAAGGAATTACTAAGCTCATGGAGAAACACTTTGCAAATTTCTTCTGGGGCACAAACGATGGTAAGAACAAATATCATTGGTCCTTATGGAACAACCTTTGCCTCCCTAAAGATGAGGGATGAGTAAGTGTCAGAAAAAAGGAAGATATCATAGATACGCTTGGCATTAAAAGATGGTAGAGATTCAAAACTCAACCTTCCATATGGGCCAATTTCTCAAGAGTAAATATTGCAAAAGAGCCTATCCGGTTCACAAAACGCCAAATCCAACTGACTCTCATATTCGGAGAAACATGCTCAAAATCAGGGACAAAGCAGAGAATAACATTAGATGGGAAGTTCAGAAAGGTAATTGTAGTTTTTGGTGGGACAATTGGACAGGCAAAGGTGCTTTAGCCAATCTCTGCCAGGGAGGTGGGAGATCTTCTAAATTATAGGTGAAACACTTCATGAATAATGGAGGATGGAACTTTGGCAAACTCAATGAAACTCTCCCTGCTCATATCACTGATGATATTGCTCACCTGGAAAATGCGGATCCAAATGAGGATGACTTCACTATTTGGATTATCTCTAATGACGGGAAGTTTTCTTCTAACTCAACATGGTACTAATATTATTTCCAGATGTTCTTGTTGCTCATTTGCCCAGGTTGAAACAGTGCAACATGTCTTCAATAGCAGTGAAGCTGCCAACTTCATATGGAATAATATCGGAAATGACCTTGGAATCAAACACCAACAGGAACCTGTTATTGCTACCTTTAAGAGATGGTAGGAGACAATTACCAACAATAAAGTGCACAATCAAATTCTTCAAATTGCTCCCACTATCATATATTGGGAAATCTGGAAACAAAGGAATACGTGCAGATATGGAAAACAGAAGAAGTTTCAGTTGAGCACTATGAGACACCAAATCATTTGGACCTTGAAAGATGTCATCGCTAACATTGTCCCTGGTGATTATACTCAAATGGAATGGCCCCTATTATGTGATAAAATTGAGAGACTCAGGCCACCCCAAAAATGGATACAAGTTACATAGGAATTTCCTCTACCCGATACTGTCAAGATTAATACGGATGGTAGTTTCTGCAATGAAAATGGCAAGGCATGCATTGGAGGGGTGGTCAGGGACAGTCAAGGGAATCTGATTATGGTATTTTCTATCTCTGTCAGCTGTGATAATAATACCATGACAGAGCTAAGGCAACAGAGTTTGGAGGGAAATGGTGTAATCAAAATGGATACACTAATTTCTCTCTCGAACTGGACTCAAAGGTCATTGTTGATATGTTGGCAAAAAGAGATACAAACAATGTGAAGATAAAAAAGGTGATAGACAGAACTTCCTTCATAGTTAAACAGTCCAGAGCTACTGTCAGACATTGCTTCAGAGAAGGTAACCAAGTAGCGGATTGTCTTGCTAAATTGGCTACCACCACAAATCATAGAAGGGTGTTTCATTGTTTCCAACAACTGCCCAACAATGTCAAAGGACCTTTCCTACTTGATAAATGACAACTTTCTAGTATAAGAACAAAGTATGAAAAGTTAAATTTCTTTGTTAGTTAATTTTGTTTTTTGCTTCAGGAAGGAGGGTGTATATATATGAACTTCCTATCCTTCTCTTGGGGTGATTTGTGAAAGATGTAATCGAACATTATATTTTAGATGCCCCATTTCAAAAACAAATTCTTATCTAACCAATTTCTTATTTGTGGATAAGTTAGCAAAATAATATTTTTTAAATTCAACCTTACACTTGTGAAAGAGTGCATTAAACTTTCGCGATATACATGAGTTCAAGAAAGAGCATGATCACATTAGGTTTGTTATACACGGGTTTACCTTATGCTGTTTTAAAGAGTTAATTTTCAGCATTGCACAGAGTTAGCTTCAGGTCCAAATTTGAGGTGCAACTAATCAAGCATAAAATCAACCATCTCTGCCGAAGTGTAAATATAATTTGACAGTTACAAACTTACATCAAAATGTTGTTCCTATGTCCAGAAGCTTACCTAAATTCTTGAACAAGATCATTATTTAGCATTTTTATTTGGCTATGTCCTTACATGATCCATTTATTTGAAACCTGAAACTATCCGAAGATTTGCCTATTATCTTTCTCTAATAAAACCGATTGTTTTCATTTTGGAAAAGAATAGAGTATTTGCTGACGATTATAAACTGAAGAGTTAAAAATTAAAGGTTCCGCATTGTTTTGGTTTAGACCATGCATTGCTTTGAAATTATTAGGATTCACAGGCTTTGTGATCCGCTACCAAACTGAATTATGTTGTTCTATTTAGTTTGGACATCATTATCAAATTATAAACTAAAGCTTTAATTTAAGTAAAAATTCTGTAAATAGGGATAGAGTAAATTTCATGGGTGGTCATTCAACTTTGTGTTCATTATTCAAAAGTCATTTTTATTTCTTTTGTTACGTAAAGGTTATTCAGATTTGTGTTCATTACCCAAAAGTCACTTTTCTTTCTTTTGTTACAAAAATATCATGTTACTATGCTATAATTATCACAATAATCACTTTGACCAGATTTTACAAACCTTCCACCTGAAAAGTCTATTATGCCATTGACATTATAAATTCTCTCATTTATGTAATACCTTCTATATTATATCCACATAAAATACCAACTTCAAGTAGTGGTCTAAACAACCATAACTCTTCTGGGACCCATCTACACATAACATGCCATAATACTCGAAAACCTCCGAATAAAATCATTACGGCGACCGTCAAACCTCGCACGTACCGTCACAAATCACATGAGTAACTCAACATGCTGAAGGAGCTGATCATTGCCATCATTATGCTGATTCAATCATTGCTAACTGATACGACTTCTTCTAATTTACCCTGGACTTGCCTTAGGAATAATAATAGCTTCATTCAAAACATAGCGAACTTAATCTGCACTCGTCCTGAGTGACCCCACTTCACAAGACCACATTGTCTCAAAACCCACGAGCCACTTCATTCCCTCCTTGTGCGCATAATCGCGTCTTCAACTGGTATACCCATTCTTATAATTCTTCTATAAATACAAAGTTATTTCCTTCAATTCTTCTTATACTACACCACAGACCGGAGATAACGCAGAACACCCCAAGCTCCTTTGGCTGCAAAAGCTTGATACTCAACCATACTATCGACTCGAAATCCTTAGGCACCACACTTTAACTTTTGAATCCACTAGGACCATTATTGAGAGTCACCCACTATGACTTAGTCCCGAATATAATCAACTACAAGGCTCCTCTAGCACATGACCACCCTCTCAAAGAAGCACCCGGTCGAATCACCTTCCTCAAAGCCTGAACATGAATCGATAAGGCCTATTATAGAACACATTCCTCAAATACTTCGCTCAAATTACCACTGATGTTCTCTTTCATTTGTCGCAATAACCCATCAATATGCCGATAACCAAAAACCTCTTAAGTAGATAACCATACAATCTAATCGTAGGTGGTGGGGCTCTCCCACTTAGCTGGAAGCTATCATTGCATAAACCTAGAACCACTAAGGCTCTTTCTTCATTATTGGCATAATCTTGCACAGTCAACCCGCCAAATTTCTCGAAATCTTTATGTTAAAACTTTCATGAACACTCTGAATTACTAGCCACATTTACATATTTAACCTCTAACTGGATAGCCAGTACAATCCTTTGTAGAAGCTTTGTCAACACCACACGATCGCTAACCTATTCACATGAGATAACCCACATGTGGAAATTACATGTTGATATCTTCCAACGTCGGTGTACTGGGTACAATTACTACAAAATTAGTAACCCATCCTGAGCCCGCGCTTATTCACCAGCTATAAAAGTTCGTTCACTCCTCATGGAAATCAACTAAAGGTGCGACAATACATTCCAATTCAAAGTCATGTTATATCCTTCTTCATATCAAGCAACTCCTTTTCTGTCATATCCAATTTTTCGTCATATAATAACCAATGTTCCAAATTACGTCTGTAGACCTAGTCATTGTCCACCATGAATCCTAAATCACTCTAAACTTTTCTCAAGGTATGTAGTCATCCTACCACATAATCCATATGCTACTCTGCCACTCTGCCACTTTGGTCAAACTCACTCCTTTAAGCAACTACCCAACTCCTGTTTCTTACACCTGGCCTTCTAGAAATTTAACCACCACAAGACACCTCCCACATGTCCTTCCTCATCCTTCCCTGCCCAGTCGTTGCCTCAAATCAGAAATCCATCTCTGTAGCACCTGGATCAATAGATCGCTACCAACTTTAAACCTTTCCGAAGATTATTTTTCTCGAGCCGTCAATATTAAAAATACCCATTCGACTCTGAAATTGCTACACTCCTCTATTTCTAATAGTCGCTTCTCCGGCACTATTTCACACTACCCCTGCCCCGAGGGAGATGTTGACGAAGACCATTACACCAACAAACTTAACACATTCGATCAAGGACGACGACACTACATTACTGATAAAAATTCTACCACGCTCGAAAATACTAAGTCTCGTTACTCCATCAACCCAAATCTGAGCATTCGTAGGCTGATTGCCTTTCCTCCGCCGGAAATAAAATACTGAATCTTTGAATCATGCACTGAGTAAACCTCCTTTTAAGTCATTCACTGCCTCAACGCATAGACAAACATCCTACTATTACACAACATTGTGCGATAGCAACACACGAATCGTCATAACAATCAATGGTAAATCTCAAAACCTTAGGTAATACTGATATTGAGCTAAAATGGCAGAACGGCCTTCCGCAAGGCGACAACAATAGCCCAATCAAGTATGCAGGGAGAAACATCCTGCACCACATATGTAGTACTATTACAATTTCTCAATTCTCGATCTATAACTGGCACTTCACGTCGTATAAGATTGAATAGGAAAAAATAAAGGCATAAGTCTCAAAAGAATCAAATTGAACAATGAGGAATCAAGAAGGGAAGTGCTCCTAATAGCCCTATAGTCTCTCGAAGATAAGTACAAACGTCTATGTACCGATCCGCAAGACTCTACTAGACTTGATCATGACTCGTGAGACCTAAGTGAACCTAGTGCTCTGATACCATATTGTCACGACCCAAAATCCATTAAAGGTCGTGATGGCATCGGACACCGCTGTTAGGCAAGCCAACATTAAATAGTTAATTAAATTCTCTTTTTATATTTTTTAAACCATAAAATTTCTTACAATTCAACTAGTAACAGATGAACTTTACAGAGTAAATAATAATGTGTTCCGATTTCAACACCGAATATCCCATAATCATCAAAGAACCCGGTGTCACAAGTGCATGAGCATTTACTAGGAAGTAAAATAAAATACAATATATGTCCGGAACACAAATTTAGATAGAAAAGAAAGTACAAGTACTCTGAAGGAGATTCTGCTGGTTGCGGATCGTCTCATAAGCTGCAGCTCACCTAAGTTCCTATATCAACCACGTTGTTGCGCCCACAAGGCCACTAGACATACATGTGCATGTACAACAAAATGTAAAGAAAGTGTAGTATGAGTACGGAAATAACATGTATCCAGTCTAACCTCGAAGAAATAGTGACGAGAGGTCGACTCTGACACTTACTAGCGGTCCAATAATATGGTAATATGAAATTCTAATTAAGCATGATTTATAACAATAAGACTCAGAACAAGAAATAACTGGACAAGTCTTCCCCGTAATTAAGAGCTTAAATCACTTCATTCCTTTAAAACATATGATCGCACAAACAATGAATTTATACCAATTACAAAAGGGACTTCTAGTTCCATTATCACACACGAATACCACCAAGAGCGTTCGGCCCGATCCAATATAAATCTAAATTGTGCACTGCCGAGGGTCGAACGACACGAACCATAGATGCATCTATTTACTCCACTCGCGAATCATACATGCGACGCGGTCAAATATAAATTCAAGGAATTACCCCGCTCGCTGATCACACGTACGGCGCAGTTACGTATAGATTTCTTAAGTTATTATATTATTCTTCAATTCTTTTCAAAATACGAAGTTCATATGAAAACTTTTAAGTTCCCAAACTTTTCCTCAATTTCAACTTCTTTCAAAACATATATTAAGCTAACTTGATCTTGCTTCTTCTCAAGGCAAACAATAAACATAAATTAACAACAAAATTAACAAGGCATGATGTAAGCCTAAAACTACCCGAATATAGGCATAGTTAGTAGCTACGTACGTACTCTCGTCACCTCGTGCATACGTAGCCCTCCCTCAAATAGAAGCACATAATAATTTAGTTCACTTATGAGATTAATTCCCTCCTATAAGGTTAGAAAGGAGACTTACCTCGCTCCGAAGTTTCATAACTGGCTCTAAAGCCCCTTCGACAACTCAAACCGATGCCCACGCTTCAAAACTAGCCAATAAATATTCAAACCCATAAATACAAACTCTAATACTCATTATATTCCAATTTATAACAAATTTCTAACCCCGATCGAAAAGTCGATAAAAATCATCCTCAGGCTCACGTGCCCAATTTCCAAATTTTTTTTGAAAATAAACTTTACTCATAACTTCACAAACTCGAATATATAATTTATTCTCAATTCCATGTCCAAAATCGTGGTCAAAATCTAAAAATACCAAATTCTAGGTCTTTTTCCAAAATCCCAAATTTCTACTAATTTCATGTTTAAATCCTTATACAGACCATGTAATTAACTCATATTGAGTGAGAATCACTAACCTTATGTTGCTTGAAGAAAATCTCCCCTTTAAGCTCTCCAAAATCGCCCAAACCAAATGAAAATCGGAGAAAATGGGCCAAGTCCTATTTTTGTAAACCCTCACTGCCTAGCGACCATTCCGCATCTGCGGTACACCAACCGCATCCGCGCTTCAGCTTCTACGACCTCTTATTCTGCACCTACGACCTTTGCTGCTTATGCGGCTACTGACATTGCACCTGCATCATCGCATGTGCGCACGCTTTTCCGCTTCTGCGGTTCCTAGCGACCTTGGCTCCTTCCGCATCTGCGAGCCATCTCCCGCACATGCGGCCCTCTTCATGAAGGTGCGGTTACACCAGATGCCCAACTGCTTCAGTTCTTCCTCAACTTCAAATTTCAATCTGTTAACCATCCGGAATCCACCTGAGGCCCCCGCGACCCCGTCCAACTTCTTCATTCGGTGTCGGAACCTATCAAATCACGTCCGATTGACCTCAAAATTGCAGATAAGTCACATTTGACATTACGAACCTACTATAACTTCCGAAATCAGAATCCGACCCCGGTATCAAAAGTGCACTTTCGGTCAAACTTCTCAAAACCTTCAAATTTCTAACTTTCGCCAAATAACTACAAAATGACCTACGGACCTCCAAATCCACTTTCGGACGCACTCCTAATACCGAAATTACCATACGGAGCTATCTCCAGACTCAGAATCCCAAATGGACATCGATAACATTAAAATGCACTTCAACCCAAATTTATGAATTTCTTCCAAAATGCCAACTTTCACAATAGATGTCGAAACACTCCCGGATCATCTAAAACCCGATCCGGACATATGCCCAAGTCTGAAATCATTATACAAACCTATTGTGTTAGTTTGTATGAGTCCACCAAATCGTAGAGTACCTGGTCCTCTACAAGATTCTGCTGAGAATGCTAATAAAACAGTACGTAATAAGGCATTGAATTTTTACGTGGAAAAATCTCATACAAGGGGATCAGAAAATCACAACCTACACCTGTAGGCTTTTAACTTCACTAACTTGTAAAGAACCAATTACAAGTTACTTTGCAATGACTCCTATTGCAAAGGATTTACTCAACTAACTTGTGGTACTCTTACCACAAGCCACTTTGTGACTTCCTAGTTACAAAGGCTTTTTCTAACTTGTGATGCTCTTACCACAAGCCACTTTATAACTCTACAATTACAAAGACTTTTTCTTATGACTGAATCTAGTCACAACATAAACTCAAGGAGTTTACGGATTTACAAGAGAATTCCTAATCAAACGCATCTAGGTAAGTAGTTTAGGAGATACAATAAGTACAATAACAAAGTTACAACTCAACTAGGACAACAACAAGCTATCTTTTAGGAATTGGTCCGTAGTTGGGTTCAACCTTGTTCTTCAAGCTTGTGAGGATTGATTTCTCTGTTTTTGCAAGAAGCTTAAATGAGAAACAGAAATGTTCAAGTGATATTTTTGTATAAAACTCATTGTAGGTACATCTCGATCACGTCACTTGAAATGATGTGAGTACTTTATTTGGTTAGCGAATGAGTGGGCGCTGGAGACAGTGCAGTGCGGCAGAAACAATGTCGTCAGTCACTTCATTTCCTGCTGTGTCCAATTAACTTTGTACTGCTATGAAGAAACCACAAGAGTATCAGGTCCTTGTATGGGTTCCTAGCTCCTGAAGCTGTAGTAGTTCACCTTTAGCTGGAATCCGTTAAAGCTTGCAGTAGTCCAAGTAGGTCAGGTTCCCTATCTAGTTCTTACCAGTAAGTTTGTTAGATCATCAAAACATAAGGCAAGAATATTTAATATCTATCAATTTTCCCTTTTTGATGATGACAAACTTAACATTTATAGAGTGGAGTTAGAGCAGTAAGAACCAGTTTAAGTATCAGAGGAACACCGAGTTCCCCCTAAGACTATGCCTTATTGTAATAATAGTTCCCCTATATGTTCCCCCTGAGTATTATTTTTCCCCATTTTGGCATCATTAAAAAGAATAACAACACAAAAAAGTCCAGCTAATCTAACTTATGCCACATATGTGCACACAATCATGATAGAGCATAAAATATAGAAAGAGAGTACTGACATAATAAAACGAGGATTGATATTAATAAAGTTTTAATATGCCTCAGCTTTGAAAAAAAGCGAGAGACAACATTGGACTTTCTAACGGGAGCAGTGGTGTTTCATCCCAACACAAAAAAAAAAAAACAAAAACATCCGCCAAACCATCAAAAGAAAAAAAACATAACAAACATATCCAGAAAACTGGTCACTGAAGGGGAACTTAGGGGGCACTAGGAGTAAAAGGCTTGGTAGCTGCAGTAAGTGTTTGGAGAATGAGGTTTATTCGGGCGTTTGCCGACTTTTGCTCATTGAGCAGTTCTGCTTTCAGGTTTTCTACTTGCGCCCTGAGATCAGCATTCTCCTGTGTCAAACGAGCCACTTCATCATTCGACATCGGAACCCCTCGATCTTGCTGACCTTCCAGGATAACATTCCTGGCCTTCAACCGACGAATTTTCTCAGATGCACTATTCTGGGCATTGATAAGCTGTGAAACGATTGATGTACTTCCTACCTCTCCCATAATTTTCCACACACTCGCACTCTTCCAAAGTCATCTATGAGAAAGTATGCTTTCGAGTCCCCACTTTGCCCATCCCCAGTGGAACTTTAAAGAATTTGAACACTGGAGTAAGCAAGAATCCATAGGGAAGGCCATAATTATTGTCTTTGAAGGTGGCAACCTTTTGCATGGGTTCAATCATAATAGCAAGCAGACTCACAGGAGTAAAACCGTCCTGTTGCTCCATTAGGAATAGGTCAGACTTAGAAGTCACTGACCTCCTTTCAGCTCGAGGCGATAGAACTTTGTTCACCAATTCAAACAGCAGCTAGTAAACAGGGAGTAGTGCTTTCTTATGGACCTGGTCCCCTTTCTGGTTAACATTATCTTTTACCACTGCATTACTAAAGTTATACTGACACACATCTCTTATACTGGACACACCAGCTGTAGGAACTTTTAAGATCTCTCCAAGTAATTTTACATTAAAGACGATGTCCACACTATTGACCAAAGCACAAACATGGTCAGTATCAACTAGAAAGAGGCTAGCAAAGAAACTTTGTACCTACTCCTCATACACCTTAGGTGCATCAATTTGAAATAGATGCACCCAACGTTGAAACTCGACCATTTCCAGAATTTGGCACATTCCAGCCATCTTAGAGATTGTTACGTCAAACTTACGACCCAACAGAACTTTTTGATGCCTCAGGCGCTCAGAGCCAAGGCTGACTTCACTTCTCATTTTCTTCACAGAACCAGGTTTTTCAAAAGATTCAGACTTGCGTTTCCCAGACTTCTCTCCACTGACTTTGCCTTATCCCTTGGATTTGACTAGGATATCCTCATCAGACATAGAAAACTCACTCATTACCTCTTTCATCTTAGACCTAGATATTGACCCTTTCTCTATTGAAATAGGCTTTGTCTTTTTTGAAGACCACCTAACAAGTGAACCAGGTTCCTCTAAGGTTCCCTCTTCCACCTTGACTACATGGATCGCCTCATCACTTACAGGTACACCATCTTTCACCAACTTTCTTCTTTTCTTCGTACTACTCTTCTTGCTCTTTTGGAGAGCAGAATCGTAGGCCACTTTAACTTGAAGCCTGGCAGTAGGTCATTTGATTTCAGACTCAATGGTGGACAAAACCCTCCACTTACTTATGAATGCATCAAGATCCACATTATCTAGGTCTTCTTCATCACTGGATCTCATTTCAAGTGCTTGAATTTCCAAGGGCACAACATCGAATGCAGGAACAACACTATCCTAGGGATGAGAGCCCTGACCTGGGTCCTCCGGAGAGGGATTAGGTTCCTCATGTGATGCCCCAGTAGTATCTTCTACTGCATCTCCTTCAATAGCTATAATGGCCCCTTCTTCCTCCACACTTTATGTCTCGTTTTTCTGAGATGTAATCTTATGCAATACACCATCAGCGGATACCACAAACATGGTTACAATATTTTTCTCTTCCTCAATCAATGCTTCCACCACCATAGGATCGGTGGCAACGATGGCAGAACCCTTTGTGACCTCAGGATTTTGACCTTGTTCTCCACTTAGGGTTTGACTGGTGGGAATCAGACAATGGGGAGAACGGAGCAGCAATTTCAAGGGTTTCTTATTTCTTTTTTATTGCAATTTCTGGATTATTAGATGATGATTTTTGAACTTTCCATATATAGAAAAGAAATAGAAAGATTGTGAAGAGATTAGGAAACTGGAAAAGGTGTGACTGTAGCAGCAGGAGTAATAGAGGACGAGGAAGGCTCAGTGAGAGCAGAAGGTTCCATAGATTGATCAGTGGTAGTTACAACTGAGGCAGAGAGATCGGAAGTCATCTCAGCCATTAAAAGAAGTGGTGTGACGATCCTCCTTTTTGGGTGATTCTAGTGTAAGACTTATGGTTAAGAAGAGCAGAAAAGAGGGTTTTTTAAAAGGATAGGATAATTATGAAGAGAGAGTAATAGGCACCGGTTCTGAAATGGCGGTTGGGCGTGGAGAATTGCAATGTTTCAGATCGAGATGGAACGATTTGAAATGAAGAGACGTGACAGCAGGATCTGAAAAGTTGATGACATGGCAGTTGTATTCTGTACCCTTTTTAAGACGTGTATTAAATGATGCACATAACTACTAACCTTTGGTATAAGAACCGGGTTCTTGATTTTTTTTTGAAAAGAATCAATCCTCTTTTATCATTCATGCACTGCATCTATCACCTCTATGCTCATCATGCATGTTTACCTGCAACGGTATTGAAGTGAGTTAGACATGGCCAAAAAACACTTTGAGCCAGTTATTTCTTAAAGGTAAAAGCTAGCTAAAGAGGAATTAGGTTCTCAATATGGCTTTAACAGCCCCAACTTCACTCTGTTACTTTCAGATTGTTCCCTACTCAGCGCCTTGGTAAAAATGTCTACAATTTGGTCTTCTGTGCTGCAGAACTTCATACATATCAACCCTCTCTCCACATTATCTCTCAGAAAATGATGCCTCACATCAATATGTTTTGTCCTTTTGTGTTGAACTAGATTCTTGGCCATGTTGAGTGCACTGGTGTATTGTCACATAGAAGGGTCACACTCTCAATGAGTACCCCAAAGTCCTCCAGTTGTTGCTTGATCCATAGAAGCTGAGCACAACAGGATGCTGCAGCTACATATTCATCTTCAACTGTTGAAAGAGCCACTAAATTTTGCTTCCTTGTACCCTAAGAGATAAGACATGAACCTAAGAAGTGAGCCATTCCAGAAGTGTTTTTCCTGTCTACAAGATAACCTACATAGTCTGCATCAGCATACCCAATCAGATTAAAATTGTCGCCTGATGGATAATACAACACCAGGTCCTGTGTTCCTTTGAGATATATCAGTATTCTTTTGGCAGCCTTCAAATGAGATTCCTTGGGATTTGATTGAAACCTTGCACACAACCCCACACTGAAAACAAAATCAGGTCGACTGGCAGTGAGATAGAGGAGAGACCCAATAATGCCTCTATACATGGTTTAATTCACAGGAGATCCAGTTTCATCTATGTCTAGTCGAGTGGTAGTTGCAATGGGAGTGTCTATCACCTTTGATGCTTCTATGTCAAACCTCTTCAAGAGCTCCTAATGTATTTTTGCTGACAAATGGATATACCCTTTGGGGACTGTTTTACTTGAAGACCCAAGAAGAAGTTTAGTTCCCCCATCATGCTCATTTCAAATTCACTTCCCATGAGTTTTCCAAATTCTTCACACAGAGAGTCAGGTGTTGCTCCAAAAATGATATCATCAACATAAACTTGAACAATGAGTAGGTTCCTTCCTCGTTTCTTTAAGAAAAGAGTATTGTCAATTTTCCCTCTCTTAAAACCATTTTCCAAGAGGAACTTTGACATCCTTTCATACCAAGATCGAGGAGCCTGCTTTAGCCCGTACAGAGCTTTGTCCAGTTTAAACATATATTCAGGGTGCTCATGACATTCAAACCCCGGGGTTGCTTCACATAGACTTCTTCCTTAAGAAGTCTATTCAAAAATGCACTCTTTACATCCATTTGGAATAAGGTGAATTCCATATGAGATGCAAAAGCGATTAGAATTCTAATAGCTTTAATGCGAGCCACTGGAGAAAACGTTTCATCATAGTCAATCCCTTCATCCTGATTATAGCCTTGGACCACTAGCCTAGCCTTGTTCCTTGTGGTAATTTTATGTTCATCGAGCTTGTTTCTGAATACCCACCTGGTTCCTATAATGGTTCGGTCTGGGGGTCTAGGTACCAGGTGTCACACATTGTTTCTCTCAAACTAATGCAGCTCGTTTTGCATGGCTGTAATCCAATCTGTATCTTTCAAGGCTTCCTTGATATTTTTGGGTTCTATCTGGGAGAGAAAGGCTGAGAAGGCAATTGAATTTCTGGCTCTTGACCTGGTTTGTACTCCGGAATCTAGATGAGTGATAATGTTATCTATTGGATGGGAGCTTTGGTGTCTCCAGTTAGACGTCTGAGGTTCATTCTGAGAAGAGGAAGGTATGTTTGGCTGATTTTCCTCTATCCTTCTCTCAGGTGCTAGTGGAGTTCCCTGAACTACATCAACCACTCTCTCTTCAGCTTCACTGGTTGTAATTTAAGTGCTTGGTTCTGTTGATAATGAGGCAGTGTTGTCTTCATTTGGCTCATTTACTTGACTCATCATATCTGCCTTTCCATTTGTCATGTTAATGACTTCACCAGGAACTAGTGAGGGTTCTCTATCTTGATCTTCCTTAACACTCTTCTCAAATGATGGATAAGATTCATCAAAAATAACACAGACACTTTCCTCAACACATTAAGTCCGCTAGTTATATATCTTGTAAGCCTTGTTTTGAGAAGAGTAGCCCAGTAATATTCCTTCGTCACTCTTGGCATCGAATTTACCAAGTTGATCCTTTCCATTGTTGAGAACATAGCATTTGCATCCAAATGTTCTTAGGTGAGTCAGCTTGGTTTTCTTCCATTCAACAATTCATACGGGGTTTTGTTCAGAAGTGATCTGATCATGCACCTGTTCACTAAGTAGCAGGCAGTGTTGACAGCTTCAGCCTAGAAGTTCTTTGCAATTCCACTGTCAATCAACATTGTTCTTGCCATTTCTTCCAGAGTTATGTTCTTTCTTTCTACTACTCCATTTTGTTGGGGAGTTCTGGGAGCTGAGAAGTTGTGAGTGATGCCATTTTCATTATAGAATTCATCAAATTTGACATTGTCCAATTTTGTCCCATGATCGGATCTAATGCATACAACTCTAGACTCCATCTTCACCTGGATTTTCTTTAAAATGCCACAAACACTTCAACGGTTTCATCTTTGGTTCTGAGAAACAGAGTCCATGTGAATCTGGAATAGTCATCCACGATTACGAAAATGTATCTTTTCCTCCTCTACTTTGCACTCTCATAGGTCCACACAGATCCATATGCAGAAGCTCTAGTGACTTTGAGGTGCTCGGATCTCTTTTAGACTTAAAAGAGGACTTCACATGTTTTCCTCTAGCACATGCATCATAAACTTTTTGCATCTTGAATTGTGACATAGCCAGACCATGGACTAGGTCCTTCTGAATTAGTTTGTTCAGAAGGGAAAAACTTGCATGGCCTAGTCTTCTGTGCCATAGTTCAGCATCATCATTAACAGCTTTCAGACAACTCAGATCACCACTCTGTAAGGATTCAAAATCAGCAACATAGATGTTCTTGTATCTTTTGGCCACCAGTACTATTTTACCGGTCACAAGGTCAGTGACTGTACATATTTTGGATAAGAATTCCACCTTGTTTCCTTTATCACAAATTTGAAAAACACTCAGAAGACTGTACTTAAGCCCATTGACATAGTACACATTTTCAATAGAATGAGTGAGTGACTTCCCAACTTTTTCAACTCCAAGAATGTATCCCTTTTTACCATTGCCAAAGGATACACTCCTTCTTGCAGCGCTTTTAGTGAAAGAAAGTTTGTGGTGTTCCCAGTCATGTGTTTTGAACACCCACTATCCATGAACCATTGTTGACCATTTCTTTTCACTATTCCCTGCACAAGAGATTAGGAGTTAGTTTTAGGAACCCAAACAAGTTTGGGTCCCTTGTAGTAAGCAAGAGGATGAATAAAAGTTCTCTTAGTCCATGCAGGTAATGTGCATTTTTTGTGAGTGGAACCTAGACCCTCTTTTGTAGTCACTGTTTCAGCAAACACTTTGTCTTTCTGAACTGATTGATTCTTGGCCTGGACACCTTCCTTGAAGCGCCTGGTGTTCCCACATCGAGTACGAGGCCAGTTATCAGAGACACTGACGTACTTACTGTGAGGAGTTTTCTCCCTTCGGAACCCTGGTCCTTGCCTTTTTTTCACAATCATTAATAAGCAAGGCAGTGGTAGCTTATGAGGACCAGGTCCACTTTAGGGACTTTTCAAGATCATTCTTTACTCCTTCTAGATTATTTTGGAGAAGCTCATTTTTCTCAATTTCAGCACACATCCTAAATATCATAGCTTTCACCTCATTATCAAGCCTAATGTGTTCCTCACTTGTTATCCCCTTTCTCTTTTCAGAACTTTCAGGTTTTGACTTAGTTTATGGTTTCACCATTGTTTTCCTTTGGTCTGCAATTTCTGCCAACAGATCACTCTTTTCTTTTCTGAGGATTTCAATGATTTTCTTATGGTCAGTAACTACAGCCACTAAGTCGTCTCTAGTTTGTTCAGATTCTCCTAATTCTAAGATCAAAGAATTTCTATCCTCCACAAGACTATGAAAGGCAGTGATTAATACATTAGCTAAAGACATGAGTTTTTTTTGGAGAATAGGATTTCAGATTTCTCTGAACATCCCTAAAATTTACCTCTTTGTTGCCATTGTCTTCATCTTCATCTGATTGAGTCATCAAAGCAAAAGTTGAGTCATATCCAATCTCTTTGCCTTCAACTGCCATTATGGAACTATCACCAGTATCAGGTTCATCTTCAAACTTTTTTACTTGTGTAGTTCCCTCACGAGTTGTTTGCAAAGATTCTATTGTACTCTTTAGGTCCCATACCACATACTAGAATTTTCTTGGCACGAAAATTCTTTTCCACAGCTTTCTTATCTGCTTTAGTGTACTCTTTGTTGGTTTTTTCCATTGAAAATGGAAATTCTTCTAGTACCTTGGTTGGAATACAAGGACCATCGCAAATGATATCCCACAACTCACAATCCTCAGCTATGATAAAATTGTGCATTCTTACTTTTTACCACCAATAGCATTGTCCACTAAACTTGGGGGGGGGGTCGGTATATGAATTGACCTTCTTCAAAATTTGGTGGAGCCGCCATGAGGATCCTTCCTAGGTGTTAGCCTAATAGGAGGAACCCGCTTTGATACCAATTGTTAGTTTGTATGAGTCCACCAAATCGTAGAGTACTTGGTCCTCTACAAGATTCTGCTGAGAATGCTAATAAAACAGTACGTAAATAAGGCAGAGAATTTTTATATGGAAAAATCTCACACAAGGGGATCAAAAAATCACGACCTACTCCTATAGGCTTTTAACTTCACTAACTTATAAAGAACCAATTACAAGCCACTTTGCAATGACTCCTATTGCAAAAGATTTACTCAACTAACCTGTGGTACTCTTACCACAAGCCACTTTGTGACTTCCTAGTTACAAAGGCTTTTTCTAACTTGTGATGCTCTTACCACAAGTCACTTTGTAACTCTACAATTACAAAGACTTTTTCTTATGACTGAATCTAGTCACAACATAAACTCAAGGAGTTTACAGATGTACAAGAAGATTCCTAATCAAACGCTTCTAGGTAAGCAGTTTAGGAGATACAACAAGTACAATAACAAAGTTACAACTCAACTAGGACAACAATAAGCTATCTTTTAGGAACTGGTTTGTAGTTGCCTTCAACCTTGTTCTTCAAGTTTGTGAGGATTGATTTCTTCTGTTTTTGCAAGAAGCTTGAATGAGAAACAGAAACCTTCAAGTGATATTTTTCTATAAAACTCATTGTAGGTGCATCTTAATTACGTCACTTGAAATGATGTGAGTACTTTATTTGGTAAGAGAATGAGTGGGCGCTGGAGACAGTGTAGTGCGGCAGAAATAATACCGTCAGTCACTTCATTTCTAGTTGTGTCCAATTGACTTTGTACTGCTATGAGGAAACCACAAGAGTATCAGGTCCTTGTGTGAGTTCCTAGCTCCTAAAGTTGTAGTAGTTCACCTTTAGTTGGAATATGTTAAAGCTTGCAGTAGTCCAAGTAGGTCAGGTTCCCTATCTGGTTCTTACCAGTAAGTTTGTTAGATCATCAAGACATAAGGCAAGAATATTTAAAATCTATCATATTGGAACCTTTAAATCCCGATTCCGAGGTCGTTTACTCAAAAATTCAACTCTAGTCAATTCTTCCAACTTAAAGCTTCCGAAATGAGAATTTTCTTTCCAATCACACCAACCAGTTCCAAAACATAGTGCGGACCTTCTCGAGGCCTCAAATCACATCAAACAACGCTAAAACCATGAATCGCACTCCAATTCAAGCTTTATGAACTTTATAACTTCAAACTTCTTCATTCGATGTCGGAACCTATCAAATCACGTCCGATTGACCTCAAATTTTGCACACAAGTCACATTTGACATTACGGACCTACTCCAACTTCCGGAATTAGAATCCAACCATGGTATCAAAAGTTCACTTCCGATCAAACTTTTAAAAAACCTTCAAATTTCTAAATTTCGCCAAATAACTCTAAAATGACATACGGACCTCCAAATCCACTTCCGGACGCGCTCCCAATACCGGAATCACCATACGAAGCTATTCCCAGACTCGGAATCCCCAATAGACATCGATAACATTGAAATGCACTTCAACCCAAATTTATGAATTTCTTCCAAAATGCCAATTTCCACAATAGATGCTGAAACGCTCCCGGGTCATCCAAAACCCCATCCGGGCATAAGCCCAAGTCTGAAATCATCATACGAACCTATTGGAACCTTCAAATCCCGATTCCGAGGTCGTTTAATCAAAAATTCATCTATAGTCAATTCTTCCAACTTAAAGCTTCCGAGATGAGAATTTTCTTTCCAAATCAACTCTGAACTTTTCGAAATTCAATTCCGACCACGCGTACAAGTTATAATACCTGAAGTGAAGCTGCTCAGGGCCTCAACCTACCAAACGACGTGTTAGAGCTCAAAACGACCGGTCGAGTTGTTACATTTATTTAGTCATATGTTACAAATTTGAATAGACCAGCTAGCATTCTCGCGTAACCTTTAGATCTTTTAGGAACAAGTCAAAAGGCATACTCTCCGACAAACTCTAACTCCATTTTCTAGCCATCACACTAATAATTAAATTTTCATATATCTCCCTTTTAAAATTTGATTGCTCAAATAGATAATATCAGAAGTAGCATTCTTTGATCAACTTTATCTTCTTTATATCCTTTAATCGCATAGAATTATCAATTACATTTTGGCATAATTATATTTTCAAGATTGATTGTTCTTTTATGAAATATTGTCTCCCCCAATTAACTATATTGGACTTAGATAATATAAGCATAAATTCAACAAAATACTTATAAGATGTGAAAAATAAATTAAAAATTGAGTATTCATTAGATAAGAAAAAAGCGTAGAAGGAATTAATACATTTATTAAAATGATGGACTTTAGTTTGTCCCTTTAGTTTTCTAAAATGATCCAGGTAGAATAAAAATATATTACCCAATTTATAAGAAGTATATTATCTACATTAATGTAACTTGAGGAATGCAACAAACTAAAAGTGATAGAATAGGAACTCACAGAATTATTGGTAAATATATATGTGATTTTATCTTTCTCGAATATATTTAGAATCTTGACCGCAAGAGAAAAAAGCAGATAATAGCAGAGTTATAAGTTACATGACCATATCTCTCATCCAACATCCATATTCTAGAGCTATTTATGTTGCAAAAGATTACTACAAATCTTCTTGATATTTCATTATAGTTGCCTTGTAATCTTATGTTACAAGAAGAAGCTCGGAAAACATTAGAAATAGCTAAAGAAGAAAGCCAAATGTTAGAGAAGAAGAAGAAAAGGGAGAAAAATTAAAGTTCTAAATGAATTTACACGTACTAACTTTTGATTGTATAAGTAGTTATTTTACTCTTGAAGTTTTTTATTTTGGTCAAGTCATATTTCTTATGAGAAGTTTGTATATCTCTAGATATTGTTAACCTCTCCATGCAAAAAGTCAAATATAGTGTTTTAAGATACAAATTTTTATTACATAATTTTGGGTTGAATATAATATTAATTTCTCTGAATTCAAGAAAAATTACATATTTAAAAGTAAATCAAAATATTACAAATTTTACTATAAAAATATTATTAATAAATTTAAATAATTTAATAATTTCGAGTATTAATTTAAAATAATATAAATATTTATATCAAGATTAAAAAAATACACATTAATCTATATTATATTAAAGGATATAAAATTGATAATTATATTAAATAAAGAGGAAAGTTATTGAAGGTCACATGAAAACATGAAATACTATATATTAGGTAACATAATAGCAATAATTAAAAATAAAAAATATTTAATATTACAAATAGAAGGGATAGCTGATTTGAGCTTGAAATTAGATTAAAATTATGGTAAAAGCGCTCAAACTTTGGATAGGACTACAGAATTAAAGTTTTACTAGATAAATAAAAATAACGACTAAATAATAAATTAAAATTTTAATAATACAAAATAAATGTCTCAGGTAGGTAATTTAGTAACGAAAATAAAATTTAATTTTTTTTCCTAACACTAATAGAGACAGAAATAAAATTGCACGTGATATAAAAATAATTATAAAAAATACAATAAATTTAAATTTAATAATTTAAAAACTTATATATTAATATTTTAGACTAATTCAATATTATAACTTAAATAAAATGTGATACTATGTATTTTGATTATATTATAAGATATTAAGATAAAAATATAATTAAAATTTTATAATAGGGGTAGAAATTATATAAAGAGGAAAATAGAGATAGTCTGAAAATATCTATATTTTGAATTAATTTAAGGAAAAACATATTAAATAATTAAATAATACTAAAATTTATTATTGATATATTTAAATGACGAAAGAACTTTAAGTAAGAGGATAAACGTATAAAAATACATTAAATTTTAGGAATAAAAAATTATATTTATATATAATTATCAAAAAGGTAATAAGCAAGATATTATGTCACGACCCAAAAATCCCTCCGAAGGAGTCGTATGACACCTAGTCTCTAAACTAGGTAAGCCTAACATTAACTGAAATAACATTGATATTTACTAACTTTAAATTAAATTACTCTGAACAAATTACAATTCCCAAAATCGGTGGTACAAGTCATAAGCCTTTCTAAGAGTAGTTATACAAAAATAATTACATCACTGTTCCGAAATAAAAGGAACATATGGAAATAAGTACAATTGAAGGTGACTCCGAGACCTGCGACCGCTGCAGCAGGTTTACCTTGAGTCTCCACCGCGACAATTCACACAGCTACTATCGATCAATACCTGGATCTGTATACAAAAATGTACAAAAGTGTAGTATGAGCATACCACGGCAGTGCCCAGTAAGTATCAAGACTAACCTCGGTGGGGTAGTGACGAGGAACAGTCCAGACACCTACTAGTTAATTAAATTGAATAGAATTTGATAATAAACTATCAACCTAAAAATGACAAGTAATATGAACAGCAGGGAAGAACAAACTACAATTACAAGAAACAATAAAGAGAAACACGGATGAAAACGAAAGATAACCAATTAAATTAACATCAACATAGTTGGAATATAGACAAGTAAAAATGTACTCAAACAAGAAAGACAATGTCAGTTCAAACTTTTATCACACCTGACACCTTGTGCCCACATATTTCTATCTCTCTTTACACAACAACGTTCTCATGTTACTCAGTACATAGTGTCCATAATCAATGCAATTAAGATGTTCAAGGCGTCTCGTTTACATAACATAAAGTAGAGTACAACTTCTAAGCTAATTAGGAACTCAGCAAGAAAAGATGAAATTATTTTTAGAAATTATTTGAATAAAGAAAGTACCATTTTCAATTAAAATACAACATCGAAAGAATTATTACCTTTATCATGGGATTTAAGAAATTAACTTAGTAGAAATTCCTTTTTAAGTAAAATACAACCACAAATAGTTTAAGGGAATTTAATTGAGTATCTAATTGAATTAAAAAAAATGAAACAATTATTGAAATATATATATAAATACGGCGAAGTATTGAAAACTCTATGGGGTTCCATCACAAGGGTCATGACAGTAAAGAAATCTGAACAATTAAAACACTTGAATTGATAACTATAAAGAAACACAACAAACAGAAAGTGCACGGCATCACCCTTCGCGCTTTATCACTCTTCCTCACAATATGCATAAATAGAAATGTGCACGGCACTACCCTTCGCGCTTTACGCTCTTCCTCACAATATCATGCACGGCATCACCCTTCGTGATTTTACTCTTAATAATGTGGCACGACATCACCATTCATGCTTTTATTCTCAATAATGTAGCACATCATCACCCTTCATGCTTTTACACTCTTCCTCACAATATGCATAAATAGAAATGTGCACGGCATCACCCTTCGTGCTTTGACTCTCTCTCACAATGTCATGCATGACATCACCCTTTGTGCTTTACACTCTTCCTCACCCAAACAATAGAAATAATAACACCACGGTAAGGAAGTCAACAATATGAACAATAACAACCCGGCAAGGGAGTCAACAATAGAAACAATAACATCCCGGCAAGGGAATCAACAATAGAAACAATAATATCCAGCAAGGGAATCAACAATAGAAATAATAACATCCCGGCAAGGAAATCAACAATAACCAATCGTGTTTCAACAGTTAGCTTCGCAATATAGATCTCAACTCGAGTCAATACTCAATAATGGACAATTACCAAGATAATGTCATAAGTCTTGTTCGACATGAATAATCGTCAATTTAAACAAGAATAGTACATAATAAGGATCACGAAAAAACCAAGAAGCATGCTAACCTCAACAAAATAACAAGACATAATAAGCACATGATAACTATACCGGTAACCACAACAATTGGACGTAATAAAGAAAACTCACAATCAAGAAGTATCAAAATAATAAGTAAGGCAATCACTTCAATTAAGGCAATTAAGGATCAAGTAACACGTACGAATTAGAGTAAAGCTAATAACATCATATGGAGCATATAGAGGTAATTTAAGCAATTAGGAAACCCAACCATAACGGATACTTTCCACATAATGAACATAAGGACCTAAGAACCCTAGAGACAAATTTCCCACAAATAAGTTCGAGCACACACTCGTCACCTCGCATGCACGGACTACAATTAGTATAGAAGACTAAAATCCTAAGGGGAAGTCCCCCACACAAGGTTAAGCAAGATACTTACCTCAATCCGGCCAATTCAATACTCAATTTAGCTTTTTCTTTACCAATTTATCAACACTCGGCTCAATCTAGCCAAAAACGACTTGAATACGTCAATCAATGTAAGAGAAAACAATTTCAATTAACAAAACTATGATTCTTATACAATTTGTAAAAAGTCAACAAAAGTCAACTCCCCGGGCCCGCACCTCGAAAGTCGACAAAATTACAAAAATCGAACACCGATTCCGCTACGAGTTCACCCATACAAAAATTATCTAATTCCGATATCATTTGATCATTCAAATCATCATTTTACATTTTTGAAAGATTTCACAATTTTCCCCAAATTTTCCTTTACATTCTCATGAATTTGATGTTAAATCTAAGATATAATCACAAAATATAGTTGAATATTTATTAGAGACACTTACCCAATAATTTGGAGAAGTTTGGGTCTTTGGAAAATTGCCCATGGAGGTTTAGGATTTGAGAAAATTAAAAAATGGGTGAAAATCTCGTCAAAAACCTTACTTAACAGGCCTCAAATATTGTATTTGCGACCCAGGGTTCGCAATTGCGAACTCTCGCAAATTGCGAACAAAGCAGGGCTGGCAGAAGTCGCATTTGCGATAAAAAGTTCGCATTTGCGAACTGGGCATCGCAAATGCGATGAAAAAGTTCGCACTTGCGAACACACGAGAAACCAACAATTTTTCCCGACACGAAAATGAGCATAACTTCCTCATACGATGTCCAAATTTGATGATTCTTTTTCCTATGACTCCATAATTTCGATACGGATCTAATGGTTATAAAAACTGAATTTTGATCTTATTTTCTCAATGTGGTATTATTTTTGCTTGAAGAAACGACGATGAAGCATCCAAAAACAAGCGCAACATAGCCTAAACCTATCCGAAACTCACCCAAGCCCTCGGGGCTCCAAAACAAACATGCACGCAAGTCTAAAAATATCATACGGACTTGTTCATGCAATCAAATCATCAAAATAATATCAAAAACTATGAATTTAACCTCAAAACGCATGATTTTCTCAAGGACACTCAAATTTTCTAATTTTTCAACCGGACATCTAAATCACGTCAAATCAATTCCGGTTTTTATCAAATTTTACAAATAGGACTTAAATATCACAAACTTATACCGGTCTCCGAAACCAAAATACGGTCCCGATACCAATGAGTTCAAATACTATTTCATTTTTTATTTTCTTTAAAAACTAGCACAATAATTTTCTTCAAAAATTATTTTCTAAGGCTAGGGACCTCATAATTCAATTCTGGGCATATGCCCAAGTCTCATATTTTACCACGGATCTCCTGGGATCGTCGAGATACAGATCTGAGTCCGTTTACCAAAAATATTGATCAAAGACAACTAAAAACCAAAATTTAACTCTAGAAATTAATATATTTTTTATATTTTCACATAAAATCTTTCCGATTTCATGCCCGGACTGCGCACGCAAGTCGATACACATAATATGAAGCTGCTCGTAACCTCAAACTTCTGAACTGGACGCAATTGCTCAAAACAACTAGTTTGGTCGTTACATCCTCCTCCACTTAAACATACGTTCGTCCTCGAACGTGCCCGGAGTCGTTCCAAAGCCATCGAACCACTGCATGAGCTCCTCATACATACACCCGGGGGTGATTCCCCATCATCCAACCTATACAAAACTGACAATGCAACTTAACTAAAGGTCTCATCTCCTTCTTAATCCATAACCTTAGAACATGACTCAAACCTCAACATCCGAAATTCATCATAGGACCCGAATTCCACATCATCACACTGAACACACCCAAACAAGCTGAATCAAGCCAAAAATTTCAATCCAGAATACAATCACATGATGTTCCACACAACTCACATACTCGAAGCAATAACCTCTGACCACCATATCTGCTCAAATAACATCTTGGATGCCGGCAATATACTTCACATTGAATACAACCTTGTTCCGGACTTCCACAACACTACCCATGATAAAGAAACATGCGAAAACTCATAGCCGCCCATGAAGACAACAAGTCAAGAAGCTCTCTCGCCCGCCAAGGGCCATTACCCAAATCTTAGCAGAAACACACTCATACTTCCAAACACTCCTCACCCCCAATACCATGGTACAAATGTCAGGTCTAAGAACCTCATTTCAGCCAATACAAGCAGCCAATCTAACAACTCATCAGGGAACCACACAAATTCTCACACTACATAGTTTGTACACCAAACCAGCAATAACTTAATTATGCAGCACAAATAAAGGAAAGCAAAGTATAAGAATTATCTAACAAGTACAACATGTGTAACAACAAAAGTATAATTTTCATCAAATCGTCCCACCGAGGGAAAACACAACACCAGATAAACAGAAGGAAAGGGTATCTCACATAACATCCGCTGCGCGTGCAACCCACTCCCAAATACTCATCAAGCCAGTATACCACATAACATCCGCTGCGGCGTGCAACCCACTCCCAAATACTCATCGAGCCAAAATGCTCGGGCTCACTGATCATATGAATACTGATATCAAGTACAACAGAGTGCACAAATAAAACTGTGGGAAAAAGTGAATAGAAGTAATAAGACATAAAAAAACAAGCACAGCTAAGGTGCAATGAGCAATTAACATCACGAGGGTTATCTCACCCACATCTCCATAAAGTCTGAATAGAATTACAACATGCATGGAGAATAATCATACAACCTCAAAGCTCATCACAACAAAAGAGAGCAGCACATAACATAGGCCAGAGGCATAAATAATATCCATTCTGCCTGATAACATAACCAAAATGGCAACCTCACAGGAGCACATAAACTTAACTTGATACAAGATGCATATTCGCATTAAGCTTTCACATTGTCTCAAACAAATCTTGATCCTTCCCAATTAGATAAATATGCTTCAAAAGATCCGTAACAACTTATCGATAATACATGTTATTAATTATCCCATTCTCAACATTTCTTCACACTCCGCAATCAGGAAATAGTCCACACATGAGGGCATCTAGCTCCAAAGCTCAGGAATGCCAAAATTTCCATACCCAACTCAACTACACAAATCAAATGGCTGATATATCTCTCACACCCTATCATTCTGCTGAAGCATCCATATAGGGTTTCTAGTCGCGTAACAAAACATGAACCTCAAAAGCCTCAAAACCCAGTAATCACCATGCCACTAACCATGCACCCGCAAACCAAAACTCAAGGGTCTTTCCCAAACTGCCTGCTCTTCACATGTGATAGCCAATAATGCCAACACTCTATTAATTTCTGATACCGATTCAGGAGAAAACCACAATGTAGGCAACTCAAGCCTTTGTCAAACCATCGAGAACCCTCCGAGATCCACCCGCACGCAACTAGGCCATCAGGATCACACCTTCTCAACTCAACCGAGTCACACAAACCGTCCAATCCAAGAGTGCTGCCACAAATGCCAGTAGAGAATTCCCATTCAAAAGGACCAATTACTTCCATTGCTATGTTGACCCCATCGCTATTGAACTGGCCCATTTCTTCGGATAGTCTATAAGTAATCTCCCCCCTCAAAGCCCCAATATCATCCCTTGCAAGATCTCAGTCTTTGGTTATATACAAATTTCGAAAACCTTCCAATACCACTTATATACATACCTCAGGCCAAAACTGATGTAAATCTGACTCTACAATCTGAACACTGCTAGTGGACTCCTCCACTTAGCGCGAAGCCATAGAAAACAACATCTGTAGATCCTCAAAACTAACCTTCATGGCTCGCACAACACAAATCATAAGGTACTCCAATACCACCAACTATCCTCAATCAACATCCACCTCGTGACTCTGCCACGATCTCGACTACTAGCCAATCAATTAAACCTTCCCAAACTCGCATTCACCAACCAGATGCTAGAAACCGTTGCGCCTCCATATAAACAATTGAATAGCCTCTTAATACATCTGTATCTTCAGTCTGGACAACCTGTTGAGACAATGTCTGAGCATCCCTGACTCCTTCGTAGTCCGTCTGTAGCATCACGAACCTCTGGCGTATAGCGGTCACTGAGAGTGTAATATTATACACGAGTGGATGTAAAGGAACATAAGTTATACACTTCGAGCTCAATCAATGTCGCACGATAAGGAATGAAAAAAGTGGAATTTTCTGACAGTTCTGTAGCCTCTCGAAGATAAGTACAGACATCTCTGTACCGATCCGCAAGACTCTACTAAACCTGTTTATGACTCGTAGCACCTATGAACCTAGAGCTTTGATACCAACTTATTACGACCCAAAAATCCCTCCGAATGAGTCGTGATGACACCTAGTCTCTAAACTAGGTAAGCCTGACATTAACTGAAATAACATTGATATTTACTAACTTTAAATTAAATTACTCTGAACAAATTACAATTCCCAAACCGGTGGTACAAGTCATAAGCCTTTCTAAGAGTAGTTATACAAAAATAATTACATCACTGTTCCGAAATAAAAGGAACATACAGAAATAAGTACAATTAAAGGGGACTCCGAGATCTGCGGACGCTGCAGCAGGTTTACCTTGAGTTTCCATCGTGATGATTCACACAGCTACTATCGATCAATACCTGGATCTGTACATAAAAATATACAGAAATATAGTATGGGCACACCACGACGGTGCCCGGTAAGTATCAAGACTAACCTCGGTGGGGGTAATGACGAGGAACAATCCAGACACTTACTGGTCAATTAAGAACAGAATTTGATAATAAACTATCAATATAAAAATGAGAAGTAATATCAATAGCAGGGAAAGAACAAACTACAATCACAAGAAAAAATAAAGAGAAACACGGATGGAACACAAACAAGTAAAAATGTACTCAAACAAGAAAGACAATGTCAGCTTAATAAATCATATCGTTCCTGATGCACAATTCTAGTCATCTCAACTCGATGTCTCATATCATAACCTCAATTACCAAACTTTTAGCACACCTGACACCTTGTGCCCACATATTTCTATCTCTTTTTATACAACAACATTCTCATATTACTCAGTACATAAGATCCATAATCAAATGCAATTAACATGTTCAAGGAGTCTCATTTATATAACATAAAGTAGAGTACAACTTCTAAGCTAATTAGGAACTCAACAAGAAAAGATGAAATTATTTTTAGAAATTATTTGAATAAAGAAAGTACCATTTTTAATTAAAATACAGCATCGAAAGAATTATTACCTTTATCATGGGATTTAAGAAATTAACTTAGTAGAAATTCCTTTTTTAAGTAAAATACAACCTCAAATGGTTTAAGGAAATTTAATTGAGTAACTAATTGAATTAAAAAAAAGAAACAATTATTAAAATTTGAAGTATTGAAATATATATATATACGGCGAAGTATTGAAAACTCTATGGGGTTCCATCACAAGGTTCACGACAGTAAAGAAATCTGAACAATTAAAACACTTGAATTGATAACTACAAAGAAACACAACAAACAGAAAGTGCATGGCATCACTCTTCGTGCTTTATCACTCTTCCTCACAATATGCATAAATAGAAATGTGCACGGCACCACCCTGGTTCCTACCTGCTTTACGCTCTTCCTCACAATATCATGCACGACATCACCCTTCGTGTTTTTACTCTCAATAATGTGGCACGACATCACCCTTCGTGCTTTTACTCTCAATAATGTGGCACGACATCACCATTCGTGCTTTTACACTATTCCTCACAATATGCATAAATAGAAATGTGCACGGCATCACCCTTCGTGCTTTAACTCTCTCTCACAATGTCATGCACGGTATCACCCTTCGTGCTTTACACTCTTCCTCACCCAAACAATAGAAATAATAACATCACGGTAAGGAAGTCAATAATATGAACAATAACATCCCGACAAGGGAGTCAACAATAAAAACAATAACATCCCGGCAAGGGAATCAACAATAGAAACAATAACATTCCGACAAGGGAATCAACAATAGAAACAATAACATTCCGACAAGGGAATCAACAATAGAAACAATAACATTCCGACAAGGGAATCAACAATAGAAGCAATAACATCCTGGCAAGGGAATCAATAATAACCAATCTTGTTTCAACAGTTAGCTTCGCTATATAGATCTCAACTCGAGTCAATACTCAACAATGGACAATTACCAAGAGAATGTCATAAGTCTTGTTCGACATGAATAATCGTCAATTTAAACAAGAATAGTACATACGGAAAAATCAAGAAGCACGATAACCTCAGCAAAACAACCAGACATAATAAGCACGTGATAACTACACCGGTAACCACAACAATTGGACATATAGCATGTTTACACGAAGTCATAAAGGAAACTCACAATCAAGAAGTATCAAAACAATAAGGAAGGCAATCACTTCAATTAAGACAATTAAGGGTCAAGTAACACGTACGAATTAGAGAAAAGCTAATAACATCATATGGAGCATATAGAGGCAATTTAAGCAATTAGGAAACCCAACCATAATGGGATACTTTCCACATAATGAACATAAGGACCTAAGAACCCTAGAGGCAAATTTCCCACAAATAAGTCTGAGCACACACTCGTCACCTCGCATGCACAAACTACAATTAGCATAGAAGACTCAAATCCTAAGGGGAAGTCCCTCACACAAGGTTAGGCAAGATATTTACCTCAATCCGGCCAATTCAGTACTCAATTTAGCTTTTTCTTTACCAATTTATCAACGCTTGGCTCAATATAGCCAAAACGACTTGAATACATCAAACAATTCAAGAGAAAACAATTTCAATTAACAAAACTATGATTCTTATATAATTTGCAAAAAGTCAACAAAAGTCAACTCCCCGGGCCCGCACCTCAGAACCCTACAAAATTTACAAAAATCAAACACCGATTCCGCTACGAGTTCACCCATACAAAAATTATCTAATTTTGATACCATTTGGTCATTCAAATCATCATTTTACATTTTTGAAAGATTTCACAATTTTCCCCAAATTTTCCTTTAGATTCTCATGAATTTGATGTTAAATCTAAGATATAATCACAAAATATAGTTGAAGATTTATTAGAGACACTTACCCAATGATTTGGAGAATTTTGGGTCTTTGGAAAATCGCCCATGGAGGTTTAGGGTTTGAGAAAATTGAAAAATGGTTGAAAATCTCGTCAAAACCTCACTTAACAGGCCTCAGATGTCGCATTTGTGACCCAATTGCAAACCCTCGCAAATTGCGAACGAAACACGGCTGGCAGAAGTCGTATTTGCGACAAAAAGTTCGCATTTGCGAACTGGGCATAAAAATAACTTTACTTCATAATTTCGAATCTGAGTAATGGACTCTCGTAAATTATACTATTATACAATTTATCATCGATGGGAACTTTATCTACAGTACTAATCTGAAAGAAATTGAAAAACGACGGAGTACTTACTCTATTACGAGTAATATTTATGAAGTCTTCAATGTCTAAGCTAACTAAAACTGTTTTTCCAATGCGTGAGCGGTGAGCGTATTACAATTAAATTATGTTACAGAGGTGTTTACAATCCTTAATATCCTCTGCGAAAAGTGGTGCTTTTTAGCCTACTGTTAGACTATTCGAATACACTTGTATTTTAACTCATCTTCATATTCATGTCAATATAATGACACTCATACATTGGGATTGATGGGGGTCATGTTTAATCCAAAATGTAAAATAACCGAAAGGGATGAGGAATTGGCTAGGATTTTGACAAACTTTGACTTGATGTTCTGTTGGATTATTAGGATGTTACTTTCCTCCTCGCCAACCAGATATTGAAAAAATAAATCACAAAATATATTTTGCACCCTAACCAAATACAAGAAAAATAGATGAAAAAGTAACTTATTTTTCATAAAATATACATGTGCACATTCGATTTAGAGGTGACAAAGAGAGCACCACAAAGCCTAAACATTTTTCCCGTCTTTAACAGACCAATGGAATGGGTCGTCTCTTAACATAAGCGGACCCAGGATTTGAGCGCAGCGGGGCACCACAACATACATAGATATGTCAGCTAGTAACGATAAAATTTGATGTGCTAATTCCTCGTAAACTCAATGATTTTGAATCAGTGACCGAAAGGATGTTCAAAAATATCATAAACTTAAGTCTAATAACATCAAGATTAAAGGTCTGTTAAGCTGTTCAAGTAGAGTCTCAGTCAGGCCGTTGAATTGACAGATATCACATAAGGATTTTTGGAGTTTTTTATTATTGTTTTTGGGAATTTTTTTATTGAATTACTTATTTTTATACAGGTCACGAAAATAGTAAAGCTTATAAACTTAATTATCACGATAAAGAAGGTGATTGACTTCTTACTAATGGAATATCTTACCTGTATCTAAGGCATCTATTCTTACTAAAATACTTTGTTTTAACTGTATCGCACTATGTATCATTTGATAACCCTCAAAATTTTCCATCTTTGGTTCAAATCGAATTTCAAATGGACAAATTACGATGATATTAAAGAGTAAAGGGAATTACCTTTTCAATATGTAGAAGAAGGATGTTTCTTAAAATTAGGAGATTCAGACTATTTGTGTTGAAGTTGACTACTATGTTGTTCATGAACTTAGAAAAGATAAAGAGAAAAAAAACAAGATGAGCACTAAATACAGAATTCTATTCTACCTTAAATTTATAAAGGGAAAAAATAAAATGAAAAAACCGCTGGTGTTGGGGCTTGAACCCTAGTGATATAGCAAGAGAGGGAATGCCGGCGGAATGGTACATCAGCCGCACAGTCTTCCTTTTGAGCTTGGGGAACACATCAAAAATATTTAATAGGTCATTGTTGTATATACATATTATATATATACGATTTTTGCTGAGGCTAACGGGTTCCGATGACCCCTCTGATCCCCGTGTAGGTCCGCCCGTCGTCAATGCGTGTTATAAACCGTGTAGAAGTCCTGAAATAGGAGTTGGAAGTTGTTAGGAAGCTTCATTTTAATCCTTTGATTGAAAAGTAGAGAAAAGAAGAGAATACATGCCTATTTGACCATTGGATTGAACGGGCATTTCATTACTGAAAATTTTAGCATATGTTTAACCGCGCGTTAATCATGAAGTAACATCACCAGATTCAGATTATCGTATAACTAGTTTCTCGGGCGCGTGCATTTCACGTGTACATATGTCGAGTCATGTAATACGTGATTTTCTAAATAATGCAATATTATTAAAATAAACTTTTGAATAATTATTATACATGAAAGATTAAAGTACAAGAAATATACTCTTCGTTATACTTTGGGTCCAAATATAGTTCTGTCGTAATAGTATTGGTTCAAATATACCCTTCTTCTGTTAAGTTTGTCCAAGGTGGACATCCAATCCGACGTGGCACTGATATTTGATGAGGTGAATGCCGCATGACATGCCATCTCAGCGCCTCTAACCCATTTTACCCGTCCCTTCTATTTTTTTCCACCACTAAAACTGAAAGATTGCGTATAGGTGTTCGTAACACGTAGCGGAAGACAATAACAATCCTAGGTAGATCTTTTAGTGATTAAAATTTATTTACATGTCAAAGATCGGATCTGAGAAGTACCTGGTGAAGAGAGTCTCGTTTCGAAATTTCTTCGATAGTGCGAAGACTCTATGCGTATCCACACCGAGACCGATCCTTGTTATCAACTCTTTGATCAACGAAACCCGCGAACAAATTGAACGAAGAATATTGTGTTGAAATTTTTCTCAAAAATCTCAACTCAATGTTAGAAGAACAAGAAACACTTTTCTTGTAATTGTATTTTCTCTCTTGGCTTTGTATTGTATTCTCACTTTCACAAAGTAATTTTCTTCTAAAGAATTAGTCCAACAAATTTTCTCCATCACCCATTATATATAACATCACCTATAAACCCTTTTTCTATTTGGTTGAGGTAATGATTTACTTAGGGTAAAAGTTTATTCCAAAATAAACTTATATGAAAAATTTGAGATTCCAATCAACGGTTAGCGTGACCATTGGATCTTTATGGACTTTCCATAAGTCCAATTCCTAATTGGACTTTCTCAAGTATTAGTGTATTACTGATTATTTTTCCATTAAAAGAACTCAAATTCCACAACGAATTGTTCACGTCGCCGACGTCTCTTTTAAATCCAATACCAAATTGGTTTTACACAATAAGACTATTACTATTTACATACATTACGTAAATAAATAATAATTATGAATACTAAATATATATCACATATATATTTCAACTAAGAGATATATTTTAATTTTCTATTCCAAATAGAAACTTCAATTTATTCACAATATTAATTATATCCTCTGTGCTAGCAAAAAATATAATAATATTTCACTTGGACTAACTAACTAAATTTATTTGACTAATTAAGTTCTTTAATTTAATTAACAAATAATAAAGTAATTAATCATTTAGCAAAGATCAGAACACTCGTTAGTGTGCGACCTCATAGGTTCAATATTAAACCGGTAGTAAATTAACCACATCAATATACTAATCAAGGGTGGCGTCTAGCAACACTCCTCAACGACCGGATACCATGAAGTACACAATTTACTCTCAAGAACCAGTAGAAGAATAATATATTAATTCCTTCTGTTCTTATAGCTCTGGATCACCCTAGGGTATGGTTCAACTGTCAAATCCTAATAGGCGACCAACTATGTGTTCATGTCAAATATAATCGACCATTGATTGACCTAAGAAACTCATTTCTTCTTTCATTCAATTGCCTTGGCCAAGGTCTTAGTTTGGTCGTTTATAATTCATGACAACATGGAGCTTAAACTCATTACCAAGAGTTGACAGATTCCATCTTGATCAATCACTAATTCTACAAGCATTTAATCATACCCAATATCCTTTCAACTATCGCCCTAGGGCCATAGGTGTCTGGTATCAAAACACAATAAATAACTTGTCAATTACTATTACGATCTCAGGTCAAAAGAACTTTTACATCACATTCTTCAAGAGAATATCCTATTGACAGTTTATGATAATTCTAACCATTAGGAATTATCCAATGAGTCGGTTCAATGATCATATCTCTATATGCATCATCTATCTATGTAATTTAGTTAATGAGATCAACTAATCTTTATCCCATAAAGACGATCACATAAATATTGATCTAACCGGATTACTAATGTCCAAATTAATAATCCTACGATCAAGAACAAATTTAGATTAAATTATAAGAAACTTTACTCTCATTATCATGATCTCCATCACGATGACAAGTCTCAAAATTTAATCAAGAACCTTATCAAGTTAATCAAACAATTAATAATAACTATGATAAAAGAATATCAGATGCCATATATTTTATATCAAATAACGTTTACAAAAATATGTTCAAATCATCAAATATGATATTGGATCTAAGGCATATCTACTATATCCCTAACTAAAACTTCCTTCCCCTCCACCACTGTTGCTGTCATTATCGATATTATGAAAAATATTATATTTCCAATTTGAGTCTTTGATGACATCCACCTCATTAAATGTCAGTACCATGTAAGATTGGATGTCCAATTTGGACAAACTTAACGATATATTTGAACCAATAGTACAACGACAAGGGTATATATGGGCTGAAAGTATATATGAATGTTTCATTAGCATTTGAAATATGTAAATTTCAACTAAAGAGCTGATGCTTATTAAGGCTGTTGGAGGTCACAAAGTAAAATTGAAATTGACTTGTACAATCTCAAGTATATGGTGTCATGTTTGATGGACTAGGAGTAAAGGAAGTTTCCCTCTTCTTTGTCTAAAGTCTAAACGCCTTCTAGATCCCTTTTCTTCCCAATATATACGTTGATCATTTTCCAATCATTCCCCATCATATATATCTTTCTCAGATTCTGTCCCTTCTTTATCGTATAGTAAGATACTGATAACTGCTTTCCTGTTTTGTACTAACTCCAAAAAAACAAGTTCAATCCAGCTAAGGATGATGGAGGATGAAGACACTGGAGGAATTGACCTTGAAGCTCAGGGGAGTTCGCCGCTGCTAATTACTGATCAATTAGGTACTTCTTTGATGAGGAGGTCCGCCCTCATTGTCCGATCTACTCAGATGTTCATTGAAGCTGGAGCAAGAATAGCATCCTTTTCTCGAGTGTCCTCATCCTCCACCATCATTTATACTCCTCTTAACAGCTTTAATCTTCAACATGGAGTATGTATCCTTCTTCATAGCTACAGTACCATCTTTTAAGTTATACTGCATGCATCAAATAATACTACTTTTATTCTCTTTCTACTTAGGAATTGGAAGCTTCTGGAGATCAAATTGTCCTTGATGAAGATGTGGCAGCTTCACCTGATAGAGCCTGGCATGTTAATATTGAACAATCAGACGATGATCATATTGAGATTGAGCTTCAGCCTCATCAGCATTGCTTACAGATTAGCAAGATTAATGAGATTGCGAAGGAGAAGAACATGGATTCACTTAACAATTTTGGAGGAGTAAAGGGGGTTGCAGAAGCATTGAGTAGTGCTGTCGAGAAAGGAATTCATGTTGGAGACATTTCTCGCCGCAAGGGGACAGACTTGTCTCACCACATGACCTTCACTGAGTATGGCCACTTCTTCCTACAATTAGCACGCAAGGAACCAACTATTTTGCTCCTTGCAGTTGCTGCAATATTGTCATTTGCTTTTGGAATCAATGAAGAAAGTATGCAGAATGGCTGGTTTGAAGGAGCACTTTTGCTTGTGATCATATTTGTGACTGTATTGATTAAGATAGCAATAAATTGTTATGAAAGGCGCTGTTGGAAGAAGCAAAATGATCACGAAGCAAACACGATACAAGTTATGAGAGGAGGCAACGAAGTGGCCATCTCGGCCTTAGATATTGTTGAAGGATTGCGTATAGGTGTTCGTAACACGCAGCGGAAGACAATAACAATTCTAGGCAGATCTTTTCATGTTTAAAATTTATTTACATGTCAATAGATCACATCTAAGACGTACCTGGTGAAGAGAGTCTCGTTTCAAAATTTCTTCGATAGTGCGAAGACTCTATGCGTATCCACACCGAGACTGATCCTTGCTATCAACTCTTTGATCAATGAAACCCGCGAACAAATTGAACAAAATATTGTGTTGAAATTTTTCTCAAAAATCTCAACTCAAAGTAGAAGAACAAGAAACACTTTTCTTGCAATTGTATTTTCTCTCTTGGCATTGTATTGCACTCTCACTTTCACAAAGTGAGTTTTCTTCTCATGGAAAAATTATTTGGCAAATTTTCTTCATCACCCTTTATATAGCATCACCTACAAACTCTTTTCCTATTTGGTTGAGGTAATGATTTACTTAGGGTAAAAGTTTTTTCCAAAATAAACTTTATGGGATTTTGTATGAAAATTCGCAATCCCATTCTCAACGGGTAACGTGACTGCCGAGAATCATGGACTTTCCATGAAGTCCAATTCCAAACATTGGAATTTTCCTATTGTAAACAAGAAAGCACGTTTGAGTTGTCAGACGTCCTTTTTATGGACTTTAATTTCCATGTTTAATGAAATCGTAGGAAAACCTTTATGGAATTTCATGTCCAATTCAAAATTGGATTGTAAGAATAAATTAATATTAAATATATAACCTTTATATATAAATAATAATTACGAGTATCAAATATATATCACATATATATTTCAACCAAGAGATATAATTTAATTTTCTCTTCCAAATAGAAAACATCAATTTGTTCACAATATTAATTATATTCTCTGTGCTAGCAAAGAATATAATAATATTTCATTTGGACTAACAACTAAATGTATTTGACTAATTAAATTCCTTAATTTAATTATCAAATAATAAGTTAATTAATCCTTTAGCAAAGATCAGAACACTCGTTAGTGTGCGACCCCATAGGTTCAATACTAAGCCGGTAGTAAATTGACCACATCAATATACTAATCAAGGGTGGCGTCTAGCAACACTCCTTAACAACCGGATAATATGAAGTATACAATTTACTCTCAAGAACCAGTAGAAGAATAATGTAGTAATTCCTTCTGTCCTTATAGCTCTGGATCACCCTAGGATATGGTTCAACTGTCAAATCCTAATAGGCGACCAACTATGTGTTCACGTCAAATATAATCGACCATTGAATGACCTAAGAAACTCATTTCTTCTTTCATTCAATTGCCCTGGCCAAGGTCTTAATTTGGTCGTTTATATTTCATGACAACATGGAGCTTAAACTCATTACCAAGAGTTGACAGATTCCATCTTGATCAATCACTAATCCTACAAGCATTTAATCATACCCAATATCCTTTCAACTATCGCCCTAGGGCCATAGGTGTCTAGTATCAAAGCACAATAAATAACTTGTCAATTACTATGACGATCTCAGGTCAAAGGAAACGGTTACATCACATTCTTCAAGAGAATATCCTATTGACAGTTTATGGTAATTCTAACCATTAGGAATTATCCAATGAGTCGGTTCAATGATCATATCTCTATATGCATCATCTATCTATGTAATTTAGTTAATGAGATCAACTAATCTTTATCCCATAAAGAACGATCACATAAATATTGATCTTATCGGATTACTAATGTCCAGATTAATAATCCTACGATCAAGAACAAATTTAGATTAAATTATAAGAAACTTTACTCTCATTATCATGATCTCCATCACAATGTCAAGTCTCGAAATTTAATCAAGGACCTTATCAAATTAATCAAGCAATTAATAACAATGATAAAAGAATATCAAATACAATATATATTTTATAAAAATATGTTCAAAACATCAAATGTGATATTGGATCTAGGACATATCTACTATATCTCTAACAATTGTTTATGGCGATATAGCCTTCGTGAAGAAAGGACATTCTGTCCCTGCACATGGTTTGTTTGTTTCGGGTGAAGCATTAGAGCTGTTCCAGCTGGATGATGGAGTATTGTCCATCGTCAATGAGAAAAGTCCATTTTTGTCTCCTGGTTCTAAGGTGATTAATGGTGATGCTAGAATGATTGTTACAAGTGTTCAAGTGGACAAACCAAGCCAAGAAAACAAGATTTCTGAAAGAGAGTCCAGTTTTTGTGCCTACTTTGGCAAGTTGAACAATTGCATACATATTGGTGAGCTGTTTATTAGCATTTTGATCATTTTGGTGCTGTTCTTGCGCTTTAAATTGGGCAAGAAAGATGACGAGAACGGATATAGATTAGAAACCAAAGGAGAACCAGCTGAACTTGCATCAATAGTGAATGCCATGAAGAAGGTTTTAACAGAAACAAAGGGAACAGCAAGAGTTTGGATAGCTTTACTCGGTGTTACAGTGTTGGGGATGACTGAAGGAATACCATTTCTTGTTTCAATTGCAATATCATATTGGAATTTAGATGTTAAGATGGAACCAGTCACCACTATCTGTATAGAAAAGGCTAGCTGGTTGAAAGAGCAAAAATTGGAAGTTACTCAGTTTTTTCTTGGCAAAAAAGATGTCACCGAGATGTCTGCAGTGTTCTCTCTGATGGAATTGGTGTGTCCACTCTGACTTCTCAAAGTGCCTACCACAGAATAGAAGAACCAATACTATGTTGGGCAGAGAAGAACACAGGTATGCAAAGAGAGACTTTTGATCAGCAGTGCACCATAGTGAATGACAATGATATTGAGATGAACCCTTTAGAAGAACCTTGTGGAGTTGTCATAGAGAAAAATGGAGACAATGGGAAAGAGTACTATTCACACTTCAAGGGCCCTGCTGAATCAATATTGTCTAAGTGTTCCTGTTATTATGACTTAGAAGGTCAAGTGTAGGCCTTGGATGATGTAACAAAGAGTGACTTTGCTCGAGTTAACAACAATGTGAACGTAGTTGCATTTGCCCGCAAACGTACTCAGGTTGCTGAACTTGATGAAAATGGGCTAACATTCATTGGTATGCTTGCCTTAGAAGATAGTACTATCAATCTGGACAACATGAGGCAAGCAATTGCGACTCTGAAAGAAGGCGGAGTGAAGATCATATTTGCCTCACAAGAAGATGTTGAAGTACTTGATACCATTGGTCATTGTTGGTTCCTGTCTTCTTTCTTACTTGTTGTATTTGTAAATTATAATTCTCGAGAAAAGAAAGTTAGCGTATAAACATAAATATAAACGAAACAGTAATTAATTCGAGCCAACTGAATTCACAGTGTTTCCTTAAGGAATTTAATCCCCTCCTAGTACCCAAGGTTATGGATTATTTCCTCCCAGGATAGAACGAATTACACACTGGTGTAGCGGTACTTCAAACCCCAGTGTTTCAGCGAACACAAAGTTCGGTAGCAAATCACACTTACGGTTGCTTTGTTTGTAGTTTTAAAACAATGCACAACAAATGAGGAGAACTCAGAAGTCGAATGAAAATTTTGAGAGGAAGAAATGCAATTTATAGTCGATGTTGAGTTCTTACTGAAGAGGATATCACTAGTTGTATAAACTGAAGAGGAACGATTTCTTTCTGTGTTTTTTTTGTGTGTCCTTGCTCTAACAGCTACTGCACATATTTTATATGTGCAGTCAGCTATTAGGAGAATGACCAGCCACCACTCATGGTGGAACAATCATTAGGCTGTTATGGAGGAAGCACTTGACATGGTGGAAGGAGCACTTGCTCATGGAGCACTAGGCTGCCAATGGACAATGGAGCATGCACTTGGCCGAATTGGTGGGATACTTGGATTCTATCCACGGATTGGAAAACAACTGTTACAAACACGGATAATATTACGTTAATATTCACTATTAACAAATAAATTTGGTCAAAAAAAAATTAATCAATCAATCGATCATTTGACCAAATCCAAATCCGAAGCCGAATCCGAATCCAAAGCCAAAGCCGTAGCCGAAACCGAGCCGAGCGAGCGATGACGACGATGACGTGAGGCTTGCCTTCTTCTTAACTCTTTAAGAGCTACAAGAAGAGCAATTGTATATATACCCACCAAAATCATTTTCCTCTTCCAATATGTGACAATGTTTCAAGAGAGGGAAACTTAAAATTTTACTCAAAATTTTTATTTTCCCTCCATTTCCATTCACCCTCTTTTTAAAGACTTTTCCATCTTAAAATCCTCAACAATCCCCCACATGAATGGGGAATGGCTATATCACGGAAGTATGCATGAAAAACTTGTGTGATTTGCAAGCAAGAATTAATTGCATCTGGATAAGTAGGTTTGCCTTTGAACTTTCCGTAGTAAACTTATGTCGGATATACTCGGTCAATCGGTAGATTTGATATCTTTGAACCGTCAAACTTTAGTGTATACCTAGACAACCATAAGTCACACAATCAACCCTTAACCGTCTTTGGTTCTCATTGTTGTGTTCCTTTCAGCCATGAACACCTCCTGATTTCATAAGTGCGTAGAGAATTGGCCTTGCAAAATTCTTCTTAAAACGGCTAACACTTCACACTTACATAGGTGATTTCTAAACGTGTCATCTCATAGATACACTATTTGATATACACCGTAGAAAATTTAGAAATCATTAAAAAACTTTAATGCTTTATCCTTGGTACTGAACATTGTCTCATCACGAGAATGGACCAAAATTTTTGTTGACAATATTGAACCGTCATTAATGACTTTGTTTGATCTCCTTGAACCTAGATCTTGGGATCTCCAATCTTCTAGGTAGAGTTACCGCCACAATGACTTGCTCTCGGCCATAGTCCCATTCCCCTCGATGATTTCTCAACTATCTCTCTAGTTAGGCCTTTTGTAAGTGGATCCGACACATTATCACTTGACCTTACATAGTCAATCGTGATAATTCCTCTAGAGAGTAGTTGCCTAACGGTTTTATGTCTTCATCGTATATGACGAGATTTACCGTTATACATAACGCTCCCAGCCATTCCAATTTCCACTTGGCTATCACAATGTATGCATATTGGTGCCAATGGTTTGGGCCAAAATGGAATGTCTTCCAAGAAATTCCGGAGTCATTCAGCTTCTTCACCGGCTTTATCTAAGGCTATAAACTCAGCCTCCATTGTAGAGCGGGCAATACAAGTTTGTTTGGACGACTTCCAAGATACCGCTCCTCCACCAATAGTGAATACATATCCACTTGTGGACTTTGAATCAGTTGAATCGGTGATCCAATTTGCATCACAATATCCTTCAATCACCGCAAGATATTTACTGTAGTGCAAATCAAAGTTTTGGGTATGTTCTAAGTATCCCAAAACTCGTTTCATTGCCATCCAATTAGATTGACCTGGATTGCTCGTATATTGACTCAATTTACTTATAGCACAAGCTATATCTGGTCGTGTACAATTCATGATGTACATTAAGCATCCTAACACACAAGCATAATCCAATTGTGATATGCTTTGGCCTTTGTTCTTTGCTAATGCAAGATTCACGTCAATTGGAGTCTTTGCAACTTTGAACCCTAAGTGCTTGAATTTTTCAAGTACTGTATTAATATAATGAGATTGTGACAATGCTAGACCTTGAGGAGTCTTTTGGATCTTAATCCCCAGAATTAAATCCGCAACTCCCAAGTCCTTCATATCAAACTTGCTAGTTAGCATACGTTTAGTCGCATTTATGTTGGCAATATCATTACTCATTATTAGCATATCATCCACATATAGGAAAACAATGACTATGTGATTTGGAACATTTTTAATGTACACACATTTATCACATTCATTTATCTTAAAACCATTTGACAACATTTTTTGGTCAAATTTCGCATGCCATTATTTGGATGCTTGTTTTAGTCTGTAGAGGGACTTAACAAGTCTACATACTTTCTTTTCTTTACCTGGAACCACAAACCCTTCGGGTTATTCCATGTAGATTTCTCCCTCCAAATCTCCATTTAAGAAGGCTGTCTTTACGTCCATGTGATGAATTTCAAGACCATAAACTGGAGCTAAAGCTACTAACATTCGTATGGACGTAATTCTCGTCACTGGAGAATATGTATCAAAGTAGTCAAGACCTTCTCGTTGTCTATACCCTTTGACAACAAGTCTTGCCTTAAATTTATCAATAGTGCCATCATCTTTAATTTTTCTTTTAAAAATCCATTTACAACCCAAATGTTTATTTCCAGGAGGAAGATCAACCAATTCCCATGTATGGTTGTTCAATATGGATTCTATTTCACTATTGACTGCCTCTTCCAGAACAATGATTCCGAAGAAGACATAGCTTCTTTAAATGTTCAAGGCTCATTTTCCAATAAGAAAGTCACAAAATCTGGTCCAAACAAAGTAGACATTCTTTGACGTTTACTACGTCTTGGATCCTCCTGATTAAATGTACTTTCTTTTGTTTCTTCCCGAGGTCATTTAGATCCTTCACCAATCGACTCGCATTCCCTTTTATAAGGATATATATTTTCAAAGAACTCAACATTATCTGATTCTATAACCGTATTATTATGAATGTCGGGACTTTCTGATTTATGAACCAGAAATCGATATGCTTTACTATTGGTCACATATCCTATGAAAACATAATCAACTATTTTCGGTCCTATTTTTACCCTTTTGGGTTTAGGAACTTTCACTTTTGCCAAACACCCCCACACTTTCAAATAATTTAAGTTGAGCTTCATTCCTTTCCATTTTTTATATGGAATGTATTGTGTTTTGCTATGGTACTCGATTTAGTATCCGGTTAGCCGTAAGAACGGCTTCCCCCACAAGTTCGGTAGCAAATTAGAACTTATCAACAATGCGTTCATCATCTCTTTTACTGAACGATTCTTTCTTTCCGTAATCCCATTGGATTGGGGCCTGTAAGGGGCTGTTGTTTGATGAATAACTCCATATTCTAGACATATTTCTTCAAAAGGAGATTCATATTCACCACCCTTATCACTTCTTATCATTTTGACTTTCTTGTTAAGTTGTGTTTCAACTTCATTTTTATATTGTCTGAATGCGTCTATTGCTTCATCTTTACTATTAAGTAAGTAAACATAGCAATATCGAGTACTGTCGTCAATAAAAGTTATGAAATACTTCTTTCCACCGCGAGATGGTATTGACTTCATGTCACAAATATCTATGTGAATTAAGTCTAAAGGATTTGAATTCCTTTCAACCGACTTATAAGGATGTTTAACATACTTAGATTCCATACATATTTGACATTTTGATTTTTCGCATTCAAACTTAGGCAATACTTCCAAGTTAATCATTTTCCACAAGGTTTTGTAATTGACATGACCCAAACGTACATGCCATAAATCATTTGACTCAAGTAAGTAAGAAGAAGCTGAAGTTTTATTATTAGTTTCAACAACTATTACATTCAACTTGAAAAGGCCCTCAGTAAGGTAACCTTTTCCTACAAACATTTCATTCTTACTTATAACCACCATGTCAGATACAAAAACACACTTAAAATCGTGCTTTACAGAAGTCCAGTAGAGACTAAGTTCTTCCTAATTTCGGGAACATGAAGGACGTTGTTCATAGTCATGACCTTGCCAGAAGTCATCTTGAGAAATATCTTCCCATATCTTTCAATTTTTGCTGTAGCAGCATTTCCCATAGAAAGCGTCTCTTCGAGTCCAGCAGAAGCATAAGTAGAAAATGCTTCCCTCACAGCACAAACATGGCGAGTGGCTCCAGAATCAATCCACCACTCCTTAGGATTTCCTACCAGGTTGCATTCAGAAAGCATAGCACACAAGTCATCAATATCTTCGTGCTTTTCAACCATGTTTGCTTGGCCCTTCTTCTTGTCTTTCTTTGGAGCACGACACTCTACAGATCTATGTCCAGCTTTTCCACAGTTGTAGCAATTTCCACTGAACCGCTTCTTGCTTGGGTTATTTCTTGGCCCAGAAGCCTGCTTCCTCTTTCTCTTAATTTGAGAAGTAGCCTCAACAATATTTGCTACCATTATTGTTGAGTTTCCACGGCCTTTCTTTTCAACTACTTTGTTGTCCTCTTCGATTCTCAACCGAACAATGAGATCTTCAAGGGACATCTCCTTTCGTTTGTGTTTTAAGTAGTTCTTGAAATCCTTCCACAAAGGAGGCAGCTTCTCAATAATTGTTGCAACTTGGAATGCTTCATTGATGACAAGACCTTCAATGAAAATTCCGTTAGTAAAAATATTAAAAATTTTACTTTCAATATCAGTATTCATTTTATATATACTTTCAGCAAGTAGATCATGAATAATCACTTGTAATTCCTGGACTTGGGTAATAACAGACTTGCTATCTACCATTTTGTAGTCCAAAAATTTTGCGGCAACGAATTTCTTCATCCCCGCATCTTCGGTTTTGTATTTATTTTCAAGCGCAGTCCACAGTTCTTTTGACGTCTCCACATTACTGTAGACGTTATACAGATTATCCCCCAATCCGCTAAGAATATAATTCTTGCACAAAAAGTCAGAATGCTTCCACGCCTCAATCACGAGAAAGCGTTCATTCTCTGGAGTTTCATCGGGCAGATCAGGAACATCTTCCTTGATGAACTTCTGTAGACATAACGTAGTCAAGTAGAAGAATATCTTCTGCTACCAGCGTTTGAAATCAATCCCGGAAAATTTTCTGGGTTTTTCTGCCGGTGCCAACGCCGGTGTTCGGCTTGTTGATGCGTTGGTAGTCATCATCGGAATAACTTGGTTTCCGTTGTCATTTGCCATTTTTTCTGTAAAAGAATGACACAAACAAACGTTTAATAAATGTTTAAACTTGGAGAGAAAAAAAATCACGTAGATTTTAATCTCCAACAAAACGCCACGAAGGCTTTAATCTCCAAAACGGGAGTAGACAAAATCACAAAGGTTTTAGTCTCCAGAGCAGTAAGTATAACACAAATACAGAAATAAATTTAAATTCCTTAAGCTTGTTGGTTCCTGTCTTCTTTCTTACTTGCTGTATTTGTATATTATAATTCTGGAGAAAAGAAAGTTAGCGTATAAATGTAAATATAAACGAAACAGTAATTAATTCGAGCCCACTGAATTCACAGTGTTTCCTTAAGGAATTTAATCCCCTCCTAGTACCCAAGGTTATAGATTATTTCCTCCCAGGATAGAACGAATTACACACTGGAGTAGCGGTACTTCAAACCCCAGTGTTTCAGCGAACACAAAGTTCGATAGCAAATCACACTTACAGTTGTTTTGTTTGTAGTTTTAAAATAATGCACAACAAAGGAGGAGAACTCAGAAGTCGAATGAAAATTCTGAGAGGAAGAAATGTAATTTATAGCCAATGTTGAGTTCTTACTGAAGAAGATATCAGTAGTTGTGTAAACTGAAGAGGAACGATTTCTTTCTGTGTTTTTTTTGTGTGTCCTTGCTCTAACAGCTACTTCACATATTTATAGTGGAGTCAGCTATTATGAGAATGACCAGTCACCACTCATGGTGGAACAATCACTAGGCTGTTATGGAGGAAGCACTTGACATGGTAGAAGGAGCACTTGCTCATGGAGCACTAGGCTGCCAATGGACAATGGAGCATGCACTTGGCCGAGTGGGATACTTGGATTCTATCCACGGATTGGAAAACATCCGTTACAAACACAGATAATATTACGTTAATATTCACTATTAACAAATAAATTTGGGCCAAAAAATTAATCATTCAATCATTTGACCGTAGCCGTAGCCGAAGCCGAGCGACGACGACGACGACACGAGGCTTGCCTTCTTCTTAACTCTTTAAGAGCTACAAGAAAAGCAATTGTATATATACCCACCAAAATCCTTTTCCTCTTCCAATATGGGACAATGTTTCAAGAGAGGGAAACTTAAAATTTTACTCAAAAATTTTATTTTCACACCATTTCCCATTCACCCTCTTTTTTAAGACTTTTCCATCTTAAAATCCTCAACAGTCATGATACAGGATTGCTCGATTCAGACGATGCTCTAGTGGTTAAGGGTGAAAATTTCTACAACTGCACTGCAGATGATAGGAAGGAAAAAGTTGAGAAAATTTGCATAATGGGAAATTCCTCTCGCGCACACAAGCTTCTTCTCATAGAGTGTTTGAAGAGAAAAGGTGAAGTGGTTGTTGTGGTAGGAGAACAAGTAGCGGGTGAGTGTAATCAGCTGGTACTTGAAGCAGCTAATTTTGGCCTGCATGTTGTGACTTATGTAATGAACTGGCCTGAAAGTATAACTTTCGTGATAAACAGGATCAAGGGAGGAAGAATTGTTTGTGAGAATCTGAGGCAATGGATCCAACTTGAGTTAATCTTTGTAATCAGTAGCTCGTCAATAAACTTCATATTGGTTATATATATATGCAACAGAGATGCCCCATTAACGACAATTCAGTTAGTTTGGGTTAACCTTGTTGTTATGTTTATTGGAGGGCCAGCTTTGCTAATTACTCAACAGACCACAAGAAAACTAAGGGATGAACTATCTATCAAACCGAGAAAACCCCTAATAATTAGCAAGGCCATGTAGAGAAATATCCTATTTCAAGCTTCTTATCAGACTGGCATTTTTGTATTCCTTAAACACATAGGAAGTGCAATTCTGTACATCACTCCAAAAGTTACCAAAACTGTAGTCTTTAACGGGTTCGCTTTGTGCCAGCTTTTTAACGTGTTCAGTGCAAGGGAGTTGGAACAGAAGAACTTTTTCAAGGGACTTGGTCAAAATTACTGGTTTTGGGCAGTGTCAGGGCTCTTTCTTGTGTTGCAGGTGGGATTCATTGAAGTAAAGCCTCTCTGCACGACTGAATTGGAAGCAATGGGCTGGATGCATTTTAATTGGAGCTGCTACTATATTGGGAAAAATTGAGTTTACATATTGAAGTGATTAAAAGATGACGTGTCATGACATGAAGGCTGGTCAAAGGATGATGATTAATAAAGAGGCACGAGTTGCAACAGATACAAGCAGATGCACATGAAGAGGCACAAGCGGTTATTCAGAAGACTCAACGCTCGTACCTATTTAATCCAAAAATCAAAGAGAATGAATCTGACAGCATAAGAGAATACAGATACAGTATTTAATAAGCATTAAATACTAAAAACATTAGGGAATATGTATTGAATCACAATGATTATGTAACGTAGCATTTAATGCCTTTAATTGTCTATAATGACCTTATTATGACAAAGGCATAACGTATAACTTGGAGATAGCTATAAAAGGAAGAGAATGGATCATTTGTAAGAACACGAAATACTATCTGAATACATTCGTTTACTTTGTTTTCTTCTAATTATCTTATTGTTGACAAAATCACTTTCCTTTATTCATTCTTTGATTATCAGTAACCCGGTTCTTCTAAATTAAGGCTTTAACCGAAATTTCACTTTTTGGTTAAACAAATTGGTTCCGTTACCGAGAATATGATAATCTACTCTTTCTTAGCCTAACCTTTTTTGTTGCATCAACTATGTCGAACATCAATGACAACACCCAAGGAAACCAACAACTCCAGGAGAATCCACAGGATGACCACATCCCAATCCCTTCTCCACAAAGCTCCCCTCGATGATCTCGAGAAGGCACTCCTGATAGTTCTCATGCAAATGGAAATGCTCAATTCGAAAATGATGAAGCTATCAATGAAGCTTTGCAAAAGCTAATCACTCAACAGGTCAATAAAGCTCTTGAGGCCTTTGTCAGCCAATTACCCGTTGCACCACCAACACCCACTCCAAATAATAACACTTTGGAGAACCCTCATTCTAGGCTTGCTAATTCAGGTAGCGGTGGAATCCTCAGCGAGTCACGAGAAGGAGAACCAGGTAACTTAGTCAATTCTGATTTATAAAATTTAGTACTAACATTGCAGAAACAGCTCAAGGAGCAAAGTGACCGCATAGAGTAAATACCTGGAGTACCGCCCGTAATCAAAGGGATAGATATGGATAAATATTCACAACAACCTTGAAAGCCAAGTGCTGCTCCCCTCCCAATTCCAAAGAAATTCAAAATGTCTGATATTCCAAAATACGATGGAACAAATGATCCACGAGACCATGTGATTGCATTCACAACAGGCGTAAAAGGTAACGACTTGACCAAATAAGAAATTGAATCAGTATTGGTCAAAAAATTCGATGAAACACTGACTAAGGAAGAATTAACATGGTATTATCTTTTACCCGAAAATTCCATAAATTCTTTTGCTGAGCTTGTAGATTCTTTCATCAAAGCACACTCGAGGGCTCAAAAAGTCGAAAAAAGAATGGAAGATATTTTCAAAATCAAGCAAGGGGACTCAGAATTGCTTAGAGAGTTCGTGGACAGGTTCCAACGTGAAAGAATGACGTTACCGTGTGTACCTGACAATTGGGCAGCTATAGCCTTCACAAGTAATTTGAATGAAAAAAGCTCTGAAGCCACGAGACGAATCAAGGAAAGTCTTCGTGAATTTCCAGCAACAACGTGGAATGACGTTTAAAACAGGTACAGCACGAAGCTAAGGATAGAAGAGGATATTATCTCACGATCTCAAAAAGAAGAAAAGGCGAGTTCGAGACGGGCGGAAATCGAAAAAAGGTCTGGTAAAAATAGGTATGAACCATATATGGATCTAGTAGGAAAGGATTCACGGTCAAAATAGGACAATCCAAGGTACGATCATAGGTCGAGGAATAGAGAGTCGGGCTCGTCATCAAGATTTGGGAAAGATCGAAACGAGCGAGAGTCACGGGATGGTGATAGAAACTTGAAAGCAAAGTTTGTCGGTTATAATTTTAATGTAAGCACTTCCGAGCTCGTGGTTGTTTTAAGAAGCATGGGTGATAAGGTACGGTGGCCAAAAGAAATGAGATCGAACCCAAACAGGCGCAACGCTGATCACTGGTACGAATTTCACAATGATCACGGGCATAAAACAACAGACTGTAGGTTGCTGCAATGTGAAGTTGATCATCTATTAAAGCAAGGGGATCTCACTGAATTATTCAGTGAGAGAGGTAAACAAACATATATGAAGAATAGGCAGGAGGCCCCAAAACCACCTTCTCCCAAAAGGACCGTTAATGTGATAAGTGGAGGTGAAGACATCAACGGTGTGACGTACACAACAGCCAATAAAGTCTCCAAAGTTACAATTACCCACGGGAAGCGGGTGCGGCATGTCTTAGAGGAAGAAAGCATTACGTTTGATGATGCAGACGTGGATGTTGTATTATTCCCACATAACGATGCATTGGTAATATCTTTACTTGTACATGATACTAATATGAAACGAATTTTGATTGATCCAGGTAGTTCCGTGAATATTATTTTGCTAAGAGTACTACGTGAGATGCAAACCAAAGATAAATTAATATCAAAGGCACATACTCTGTCTGGATTTGATAATTCTAGCGTAGTGACAAAAGGGGAGGTAATACTTACAACATTCGCAGAAGGAGTTGTCAAGGGTACAAAATTTCAGGTGGTAGATATGGAGATGACTTACAATATGATCCTTGGGAGACCATGGAACCACGAGATAGATGTTGTTCCGTCAACCTTGCACCAAGTTATTAAATTTCCATCGTCATGGGGAATATGTCAAATCCGTGGGGATCAACATACATCCAGAAGCATAATTCTGTAGCAGATTCAAGTACGGGAACCGAAGAAAAATAGTAATTACAGAATCCAGTTGAGGGTACCACAACACAAACCTCAACTGAACAAGGACGAACAGACGTGGACTCAAGGCCAGATGCCATTCAAGAAACAGAAGAAAATGAAAATATCAAAACAACGATTGAAGAATTGGAAGCTGTAATATTATTTGCACAATGGCCTGAAAGGAAAGTCTACGTAGGGGCCAATCTAAGCCAAGACATGAAAGGTAAGGTGATTGAATTTTTAAAAACTAACGTGGATTGTTTTGCTTGGTCTCACTCTGATATGACAGGAATACCACTGGAGGTATTGACTCACAAAATAAATGAAGACCCATCATATCCACCTGTCAAACAAAAGAAGAGAAAGCAAGGAACTTTCAAAAATCAGGTGATTCAAGATGAGGTTCAAAAATTACTAAAAATTGGGTCTATCCGTGAGGTAAAGTATCCTAATTGGTTAGCTAATACTGTTGTAGTACCAAAGAAGAATGGTAAGTGGTGAGTTTGTGTGGATTACACGGACCTTAACAAAGCTTGTCCTAAAGATTCTTTTCCATTACCACATATAGATAAACTAATTGATGCTACTGCAAGACATGAGTTGTTAAGCTTTTTAGATGCTTATTCAGGATATAATCAGATCAAACTGGATCCTGTGGATGAAGAAAAAACTTCATTTATAACAGACATGGGGACTTACTGTTATAAAGTAATGCTCTTTGGTCTTAAAAACGCTGGCGCAACATATCAAAGACTGGTGACCAAAATTTTTTGAAGAACATTTGGGAAAAATTGTGGAGGTTTATATAGACGATATGCTCGTTAAAACTCAGCATTCAGGAGATCATATATCATACCTGTCTGATACGTTTCATATTTTGCAAAAATTTAACATAAAATTAAATCCTGAGAAATGTGCATTCGATGTTGCATCAGGTAAGTTTTTAGGTTTTCTTGTTTCTAACCATGGTATTGAAGTGAATCCCATACAGATTAAGGCCATCGAAGAAATTTCTGACATGCTTACAAGTAGAAAAGAAGTGCAGAAGTTGATAGGAAGAATTGCAGCCTTGGGGAGATTCATTTCTAAATCATCAGAAAAATGCTTTAAGTTCTTTTCAGCTCTTAAAAAGCAAGATCAGTTCGAATGGACTGAGGAATGTCAGCAGGCACTCAAAAAATTGAAGGCATACCTGTCAAATCCGCCATTACTCGCAAAACCAAAGGATGGGGAAAGATTGCTTATCGATCTTACTGTCTCAGAAGTAGCGGTAAGTGCTGTTTTAGTCCGTAAAGACCAAGGTAAACAATCTCCGATCTATTATGTCAGCAAATCTTTATTAGATACGGAGACACGGTATCCTCAATTAGAAAAGCTAGCACTTGCATTAATCATAGCATCTAGAAAATTAAGGCCTTATTTTCAGTGCCATCCTATCACTGTAGTAACTGCTTATCCATTACGCAATATATTACATAAGCATGAGTTGTCAGGTAGGTTAACCAAATGGGCTATAGAATTAAGTGAATATGACATCGCATACCAGCCTAGAACCGCGATAAAATCTCAAGTGTTAGCAGATTTTGTGGCTGATTTTAGCCAAGGAATGCAATTGGAAGCAGAAAAAGAATTGCAAGTGTTCAACGACTCTAATCCGGGAATTTGGACCTTATTCACTAATGGTTCCTCTAATGTAAAGGGTGCAGGCTTGGGAATTGTTTTGATACCACCTACGGGTGAAACCATTCGACAAGCCATTAAATATCATTCTATAACTAACAATGAGGCAGAGTATGAAGTTGTGATTGCAGGTTTAGAACTAGCACGAGAACTCCGCATTAATTAGTTTGTGATCAAAAGCGATTCGCAGCTCGTAATTAATCAAATGTTGGGGACTTATACGGCCAGGGAAGCACGGATGCAGCAGTACTTAGAGAAGGTATGGGATCTGATCAGGCAATTCCAAACCTGGAAGGTTATGCAAATATCAAGAGATAAAAATGTCGAGGCAGACGCCCTAGCTAATCTCGCATCTGCAGCAGACGTGGCAAGCAATGAAAATGCTTCCGTAATTCATTTGTTTCATTCAGTGCTCGATCCAGACAAAAATGAGGTAAATTTTAATAACTTAACCTGGGATTGGAGGAACGAGATTGTTGTTTTTTTGCAGAATGGAATCGTCCCTGAAGACAAGAAAAAAGTTCACGCGCTTCGAAAAAGGCTGCTCAATATTGTTTAAAGCAAGGCAATCTTTATCGAAAAATGTTCGGTGGACCCTTAGCAAGGTGCCCCGGGCCTTCACAGATGGAATATATAATGAGAGAGATACATGAGGGGCATTGTGTAAATCACGCCGGAGGAATATCACTGGTAAGAACCATGATTAGGGCAGGTTATTAATGGCCTAAAATGGAAGAAGAAGCGGAAAATTTTGTGGCTAAATGTGATAAGTGTCAAAAATACGATAATAACATGCATAGACCTACGGAGTTGTTATATCCGGTCATTGCATCGTGGCCATTTATGAAATGGGGAATGGATATCGTGGGTCCACTACCACAAGCAAAAGGACATGTAAATTTTTTGCTTGTACTTACTGACTATTTTACTAAATGGGTGGAAGCAGGAGCATTCAAACACGTGCGAGAAAAAGAAGTTAGAGATTTCATTTGGCGAAATATCATATGTCGATTCGGTGTGCCAAAGGAAATCATGTGTGATAATGGCCCTCAATTTATAGGCGCACAAATTACAGAGTTTTTTTTAGAGTTGGCAGATCAAAAGGATTACATCCACACCTTATCATCCGATGGGTAATGGACAAGTTGAGTCAACAAACAAAGTCATTATCAACAATTTAAAGAAGCGTTTGGAGGAATCCAAAGGTAATTGGCCAGAATTGTTACCTGGTGTTTTATGGGCATACCGCACAACAACAAAAACAAGTACGGGAGAAACACCATTTTCATTGGTTTATGGAGCTGAAGCTTTAATTCCAGTTGAGATAGGAGAGCCAAGCACAAGGTTTACACAAGCGTCAGAAGAGTCTAATGGCGAAGAAATGCGCATAAATCTTGATCTACTTGAAGGAAAAAGAGAAGCTGCATTAATAAGAATGGCAACACAAAAACAGGTCTTAGAGCGATACTACAATCGAAAAGCACGCCTAAGATTCTTCAAGATTGAGGACTTCATGCTCAAAAAGGTTTTTCAATCTACGAAGGCAGCCAATCTGGGAAAATTAAGTCCAACCTGGGAAGGACCCTACATGATTCATGATATCGCAGGGAAAGGAGCATACGAACTGGAAACGATCATCGCAAGATACTGCCTTCACATTGGAATGTTGTTCATTTGAAGAGATACTATTTCTAAGGAATACCCACGGTTAGGTATCTATGTTTTAATATTCTATTTTTGAATTGTTAAAATTTTACTAACGATTTTAGATGATAGGTAAAAAGGCTAGCCTGTACTAAATGATGAGTCACGACCTGCAAGACACGTGGAATAAATTAAACTTCCCGGTCTAGGGTTACAATTATTCTGATAGAAATTCAAACGGGTTAAGCAGTCTTCATCTATAATCGCACCTCCGAGTCCCATATGTTTTTCCTTTTCAGGGAAAGGACCAAATGAGAGGAACAATCAAGTGCTCGAGGCTTCATACTTCAACGCTCAAACACTTGGGGACTATATAATATACACAGGCATGTGTATAAAGAAGGCAAAGAAGGTTGGAAAATAATCAAAGATCAAGCCTGAAAGGTTCACTCATTGAATGAGTCAAGTGTAGAGCAAAGTCACGAGTTAAGGCAAAAAAAAAACCTTACCGTAGTTAGGGTAAAGGCAATGTACTGAAACGGGTTATAAATAAAAACCTTGTGTCTATTTTTCTTTTTTAAATCTGTTATAAGAAAAACAGTTACGAGAAAGTTATAGATGTAATTCAAATACATGTAAAGTGTTATTCAAAACTAGACAAAGTTCAAATAAAAACTTGTCAAAGTGATTTCAAGAAACATGTGTATTCCTATTTCTTTTATCGTATATTAACACCGTTATGAAGTTGAGACGTCTTCTCATTAAGTGTCGAATATAAAAGGGCCCTCTTTTATAAAATTCATGATTAATTTAAGTATTCATGAAGTTAACAGAAGCATTTTTGAAGAATAAAAATGCAAGTTATTCAGTAAGTCCTTAGAAATAAAGGCAAGAATAAACAAAATAGAAGTTCAAATAGTAACGTAAACTTCTTAATATTAGAAAGTTTAGACTAAGTATGAACCTAGTCATAAACCAAAAATTGTTTATAAATATTGCCCCACAAAAGGTCTGGGGACTTATGTTTCCAAAACAAACCCTCAAATGAGACCAAGGGTTATAACCACATTTCACCAAAAAGAGAAAAAAAACACAACACAAAGGAGTTCAAATAAACTTTTCATTGATTTGATGAAGGGACTGAAGCAGGGACCTCAACAACAGCGGGCTCAACTTGGCTTGAAGGAGTGGGGATACCCGTATCAATTTCAACATTTTCCGAAGCTTCGGCTACGGGAGAAGAAAAATCTTTGTTTTGCTAAACCTTTTCAATAGTCTATTTGATCTTGGCTAACTCAGATTCCAAGTTAAAATTCTCTTGGCTAGCTTCAACAAGGGTATCGCAGCGAGAATTCAAAAATGCCCAACTCACTTCAATGACAGATTTATCTTCAAGGATCTCGTAGTCTCTTTCCCAATCAGCAATTTCATTTTTTAACTTTTCATTTTCAGCCAAGGCAGATTCATAAGAAGCTTGAAGAGAGACATGAGAATTTTCTAAAGAACAAACCTTATCAGAAGATACCCGAAAGTCTTCCTGAGTTTGGGTCAAATTTTGCACAAGTGCACCAGCATATTCTTCCTTCTCAGCCAAGAGAGCCTTCAACTCTCTGATCTCTTCACTTGCCTTAGAAAGCTGCTCGGAAAAAGAGGTTTCAAGGCGAGCCTTCTTCTTATCTGCTTGACTTGAGGAAGCCTTTTCAACTGTCAATTCCGAAGTCAAGGCCCACACCTGTTGTTCCAAGGTACTCTTACTTTCTTCTAAGAATTCCACATCAATCTGAAGACTTTCATACTTTTCCTTCTAATTATACACCTCCAATTGATAATCATGCACTAACTGCTCTGAGAGAGTAACCCTTCTCATCATCTTCGTGCCGATGAGGTTGGCCTAAAAAAAAGAAGGGAAAGAGAAAGAAATGAGAATCCTGAAGATAGAAAAATGGCAAAGTAAAAGTTTGAAAAAAGGAATACCTTCAAAGAAGCATGCACTATGTCATTCATCAAGGTCAAAGAACTATGACTGTCTAGCTTAGCTCTCTCAATAGGACCAATTAAAGGCTTTAGCCACACGTCAGCTTGACCTGATTTCCTTAAAAGGTTACCCTCAGCGGGGACTTTAATAGTAACTTGCTTCATAGCACCACTCCTACTTGAGGAACCAACTTCAGTACGATGAACGAGTGGAGGGGGAATTGTTGAAGAAGGAACAGTAGAAGCAGTAAAAACAGCCTGGGGAAGAACGGAAACAGCCACGATCGGCAAGGAAGGAGTCACAAGAATGGGAGTAGAAAAATAAGCCAGGAGTGCTTCATCAGAAATTGGACCTAAACCATGAGTAGCAGCGGGAACATCATCAACATCATCAGGGATCACTACCGGGGCTTCAGCAGACTCGGTAAGAGGAATAGAATGGCAGGGGGATGCTTCTGCTTCATCATCGGAAATAATACATCTACGAGCCTGTGGCCTTGTTATCAAGGAACCCCCGTCTTCATTTTCTTCGGAGTCTGGTCATCAACAACTTTTCTTTTCGATGAAGAGCCCAAAATTATTTCTTGGGCCCTTTCCAAAAAAATATGTACGAGAATCCGCGACCGCCTCGGCACTAATCCCTCGAACTGCAAATCCTGATAGAAAGAAGGATTAAAATTAGTTCAGGAAAAAGACACTGAGGAGTTAAATAAAAACTCTTAGTAAAAGAATTTTTCCTTACCGTGAGTTTTTACTTTCCAACCAAAGCGGTGAGAAAGATTTTTCCAAGATCTACCCTCCACTAGGGCTATATTCAGCAACTTTCCTACCCCAATCGCGGAAATTGGAAATTTCTTCCCATGATTGCTGGAAAAGAAAAGCAAAATTAGAATACTAATCTTCAAAACTGAGGAAAAAGGTATGAGACAGTTACTGAAAAGAAGACTCACGTGCAAAATTCCACTTCTCAGGGAAGGGAACGTTCTCATCACCCACTAAACCAACAGTGGGGCAGCAACAAACCTGGCATACCAGCCACGGTCTTTGTCATCTTCGGGGCTAACCAGAACTCTTTTGCTCCTTGCTACTAGTGTAAAAACACCATTGCGAAAGAGTATGGGGGAGTAAAGATGAATTAGATGAGAGAAAGTAAAAGGCACACTGGCCATATTGCTCAAATGCCTCAAACAGGCAACAACCCTCCATACTACTGGGCCAATTTGACTTAAGAAAACATTAAAGAAATGACAAAATTCGAGAATAAAAGGATCAATAGTAGGTTAGAATCCTAATGTGAAAGGGTATGTATAGACAAAGGAAAATCTGATTATGTAGGAGGTGATTCTTTGATTTGGATTGAGAATAATGATAGGAAAGTCATGACTCCAATGACAGTCATTACAAACTAGAGAAATTAGACCTTCTGTGATCTGAGTTGGATAGATATCAACACGATCTAAAGAGGACACTTGATTTCTCAAAGACTCCCTATCATTATAGAAAGATAGTTCAGCAGGAACTATTTCATCCACTGTGGGTTCACGAACAGGCTCAGAGGGTTTTTTTCCTTTAGAAGAAGATCTTTGAGAAAAAGAACCTCTGGTTCAAAAGCAGGACTGGAACCAGCCGAAGGAAGAGAAGAACCACGCAGAGATGAAGATCCAAAATTACGAAGCCTACCCCCTATTCTACTCCTACTGGGGGCATTAGGGAAGCTATCAACTATAGGGACCCTTTTAGGGTTAGGGTTTGATAAATACATGATAGTACGAGGAAGAAGCAAACAAAGATTTGAGAATTGGATATTCAGAGAATTTTATGTGGTAAAGACAAAGAAGAAAACTAAATTTATACTGAGAAGCAACCGTCAAAGGAAAATGTACAATGATGGAAATGTCATAATGAGAACTAACGCTTCGTGATTAGTGAAGCTGTGAAAAAAACCCTAAAAAGTGCTGCAAAGTTGCAGAACCAGTAAAAGGGTACCATGTATAAAGAGCATTAAATGGAAGTGACAATTGAAGCGTCGATTCTGTCATAACATTAATGGTGACAAAAATTCCCACTTTAATGAATTCCACTTCCCAAATATTCAATTGATGAATAAATGGCAAGTGGGGGGACTATCTATATTGAGAAAAATTGAGTTTACATATTGAAGTGATTGAAAGATGACGTGTCATGACATGGAGGCTAGTCAAAGGATGATGATTAGCAAAGAGGCACGAGTTGCAACAGATACGAGCATAGGCATATGAAGAGGCACAAGCGGTTATTCAGAAAACTCAACGCTCGTATCTATTTAATCCAAAAATCAAGGAGAATGAATCTGACAGCACAAGAGAGTACATATACAATATTTAATAAACATTAAATACTAAAAACGTTAGGGAATCTGTATTGAATCACAATTATTATGTAACGTAGCATTTAATGCCTTTAATTATCTATAATGGCCTTATTATGACAAAGGCATAACGTATAACTTGGAGATAGATATAAAAGAAAGAGAATGGATCATTTGTAAGGACACGAAATACTATTTGAATACATTGGTTTACTTTGTTTTCTTCTGATTATCTTATTATTGACAAAATCACTTTCCTTTATTCATTCTTTGATTATCAGTAACCCGAGTTCTACTAAATTAAGACTTTAACCGAAATTCCACTTTTTGGTTAAACAGTTACATGGCCGTTTGTTGGGATAGTAAAATGGGGATCAGAATACATAAAGATAGATAAATGTGACTAGGGTTCTTCACCTAGCTAGAAAGTTAATATCCATTACTGATTTCAAGTATTGCTTTTAACAGAATCAGTTGTTGCTGCTACACTGGACCAAAAAGTACACCAAGTTCTTGCTTCCTTGAATTCTCCAAGATCTAATAGTGGAAAGGTACTATACAAATCCATACTACCTAATCATTATAGTGAGTGTAGACATGTAATTTTTGACCCACACATTAGAATCACCTCTAATAGTCCTAGTATTTTTAGGATATTTATTTGAGTTTATTTCTATAGGATTTTACTTTATTACTAATTTAATTCTATTTTTAAGGCACATAAAATTGAAAAAAATACAAAAATAGTTTCACTTTCTATTTAATTCAGTATTAGGTATTTTTAGAAAGATATATTATTTTTAACCTATTTTAATCCTAATATAATCCTCAAAAATACCAAAAATAGCTCCAACTTCAATTTTTAGTACTAATAGTTTATCAAATTAATTTAGAGTTTTATAGGTATTTAATTTGAATTTTCAGTCATTTTTTGTCCAATTTCGCACATTTTTTGAAGCCCAAATCAACAACCCAACTCCTAAAGCTTGCTGACCCGCACCCAATCCGCCAGCCCCGCCCCGTTTTTGATTTTAAATCCTGGCCATCCAACCCCTCTAATCCTAAGGTCAAGATTAATGCCCCACACCCCACATAAAAATCCTTTATCTCCTACAAATCCTAAACCTAAAGGAACCCAAAATAGCGCCCAGCCCTCTCTTACACTCCTCTGCCGCGTCCTTTCGGAAAAACTCGCCAACCTGGCGAGTTAACTCACATGGTCCCCCCTCATCATTAACATCTGATTTTAACGCGTTTTCTTCTCATTTCACGTGCTCTTCTCAATTTCTTTGAAGAATCCGAGCCATTCATAAATGGATGATAGTTAAATGGGAGCCATAGGATCGAGATCTTTGGATCCTAAGCATCCATTTGCCTAAAACCCGTTTACACGAAAAAGGCTTTCGGATTTTTAGGGATTTTTTCAGATTTCGGAGAAAAATCGGTTTTCTTGGAGAAGAGGTTAGAAGCTTCTGGGTTGGAATATAAAAGGAGATTTTTCGGGCAGAAAAAGAGGATACGGGAGAAAATCAGAGAAAAATTTGGAAAAAAGAGTGTTCTAGAGTTCTAGGGGTGATTCTTCTCATATTTCTATTTTCCGTTAAGTAGAGTAATACAATCAAAAAAGAGTTAGAACATTTTGGTTAGAGATCTGTTTTTCATTTAAAAAAATCAGAAAACACAAAAAAAATGTTTAGTTTAGTGCTCTTTGATTTTCGGCTTTCTTCCTTCAATTTTGGATTCCACATTTTTCGATTTTGCTCTTTCGACATGGAAATTAATTGAGCCGAAATCGAGTTTGTCGTTCGAGTTTTGGTCGCTGATTCGGTTCCTGTCTACCTGCTGCCGTGTCGCTTCTTCATTTCAAAACTTCATCGGGAAGTTTAACTTGTAATCGCTTACAAACGAAATTAATCAAAGCCTCGATCAAACAGGTTCAATCTCCTTCTCTTTTCTTAATCTATCTTTGGTGTTTTATTGAAAATATGATGAGAGCCTAGGATAAGCAATCAGAAGTAGTTTGAATTTCTTAGATGTTTAAGTTCGAGTGCTAATAGAAACATATTGTTGTGTTCTGATTGATGATGAGTCTGGATGACTTCTCTAGGCATGCAATTCTGTCCTGTTTGTTTTATGTTTAAATGTCGACAATCCCGAATTTGTTTGGTATTGAAGCATTTGATTGAAATGTAACTTGGTTTTGTGATTATCTGAAATGGCAGAATAATGTCTCGTATTTGTCAGAACTCGTTCGATTGACTATGAAGCTGTTAAGCTAAATTTCAGTTCAGCAGTGTGTTTGCGTATGAATATTCGTAGCTTTTCTTGGTTTTGAGTATAAAGCAGAGTAATAGAAACATCTGTTAAGCATTTTTGCTTGTTGGTTAAATTAGTTCATTTACTCAATTTCTGAAATTCGTTGAGAGTCCTTGCTTAAGGTTAGTTTGATCGAGTCTCTCTTGGCATGCGTCTGATCATTCTTATCGGTCTTGTTGATGTTTAAGCGTTACATGACTTCTGGAGTTATTCGTCGATGTTTCTTTCTTGTTGTTATTTAGGATAATTCAGTTTAATGTTTTGAAGCGGTCGCGAGATTTTGCTAAATTTGAGTCATATCGTGAATTAGCAATTTCAGTCCAGATCCTGGACTGTCGGAGTAGTAAATTAATCTAGTTTAGGTGTCATGGTGAAATTCTTTTCTTTCTTGTCGGGTTTGCAAGAGGTGCTCATTCCTGTTATTCTTGTTTTAAGGAGGGCAATTGGCATCTGTCTAGGTGATGACTCCCTGAATGACTCACCTTATTAAGCAGGAGATATGCAGATTGATTTAGCCATGAACCTCTCCTTATTCTAATAATTTTCCTACTACTTGTGGAGGGAAGCGCATAGTTGTGCTTATGAATTGCATCATTATGGTGAAGGTTCACTTGTCATTAAGCTTTCCATGTTAACTAAGTCTAATGCAGAATGCTCCCTAGTAGTCTTTTTCCCAAATTTATGGTAGTTGTAGCTAAGTGAAATCAAGATTTAGAGAGAGTTAAATCCACATAGGTGAAATTATTGGCAGGTTCTTTGATTCCCAGTTAGCTTAACGTGTTTCTGAGGGGCTATGGTTGGAACTTGTTTTAGCCCCTTAGTTAGTTTTATCAAGTGTTAGGTAATAAGAAGAATGGGAATCAGTGGCCTTTTTAACGTATTTTGGGATGGGTTTGAGGGAAAATTGGGTGGCTCTTATCATATTTTATTGTTTCATTTCACTTCATTATTCGTCTTAGTTTGTTAGTTAATTCATTCTCTCCCATTCATTTTGGGATGTGTATCGACTTGATTCTCCCATCATGTCTTGTTCAATGTATTTGTCTTGAATGAAATATTGGCCGTGGGAACGGGGAAAAGCCAAACATAATTAAATTGTTACATGCTTTAGTTTTCCCTTATTTATTTACTTTATTCGCTTGGAGCATGCATAGGGCGTTATCATTTGGGTAGGCAAGCTTTAGGACTTTTGTTAATTTTGAGGCAAGAGGTCGTTCCCTTAGTTAAATTTATCCGGGGAATGCCCCGAAGGACTTGCATATATTTTATTCCGGGGAATACCCCGAAGTACTTGTATTTGGAGACCTAAAGTAGAACTCGTAGTATTTTATTTTCATTTTTATTTCTTCTTTTATTAGGTGAGAACGACCTCGAGCCTCTTGTGTGTTTATTTTCCCATTTCTGTGTCTTTTACCTTAATTCGAATCTTCTAAAAAGCCAACTTGATCATATATGCAACCGTGATTTTCACGGGACTTGGGGAGTCTCTGGTGCAGATTTAGTTTTAGAGTCTCAAGTGTTTTGAAAGGGAAAAATATATTTCTAGAAAAAACGGTGACCTGACACGCCGAAATCAAATATCAGGTGGCGACTCTGAGTTAATCCTTTTGAACACAAATTTTTGTCACTTTCAAAATTGAAAAACCCTTTCGAGCTTTGCAAAATTATTTTTTAAGAGGATTTAGTAAAGTTTGTAAAAAAAGGAGTGTGACAGGGAGTTCAAACAAAAAATCTTTCTTTTTCTTCCTAAAAATTTGGATATCAAGTTCTAGTTGTTCTTCTTTTGCAGGGCTGGATAACGAATATCACATGTCGTGTGAAATCAACCAAGCATAGAGCTAATACTTTGGTGGATTAATCGTGTTGTAGTAGCTGCACGGGGGCGAAGCAATGTGTGGCCAATGGTGATCAACTTAAGCTCTTCGCCGAAAAATTATACTTACTAAAATATTAGATTAAAAAAAATAGACTTTGAATACCCTTGCATAGTCCAATGACAAAGGGTGTTCAAATTGAATTTTCTGGCTTCGCCATTGGTAGCTGCAATTTATAGCACATATTTCCCACGGTTGGGGCTAGCTAGTTTATGTTAATTCTTTCATCAAATTTCTCACTTTGTCAGATGTATTGGATGGAGAAATTAAAATGCAATCTTGTTCTTTTTTTCTTTTCACTTTTAACTAAATTCATGAATGCAAATTTACCATGCAGAAAGCAAGAATTCTATAAATTTCACATATAGGAAATTTGCTCAAAATCAGAAAGGAAGCTAGCTAATCACTAATCAGTACACATTCTGCTAATTTACTAGTAAAAGAAGATATCATATGAAAAAATATAGCTTACCTCAATCTAGTTTTTCTCAAACTTATATAGCCTGTTTGGTCAAGCTTCTTTTTGGCCAAAAGTGTTTTTTTGGGCCAAAAGCATTTTTGACCAAAAAAATGAGGTGTTTGGCCAAACTTTTGGAAGGAAAAAAAGTGTTTTTGAGGAGAAGCAGAAGTTTGGAGAAGCAGAAAAAGTAGTTTCTCTCCAAAAACACTTTTTTGAGAAGCACTTTTGAGAAAAATACACTTAGAAGCAGTTTTTTAAAGCTTGGCCAAACACTAATTGCTGCTCAGAATGCTTTTCAAACTAATTAGCCAAACACAAACTGATTCTCACCAAAAGTACTTTTGAAAAAAGTACTTTGAAAAAAAAAACACTTATCAAAATAAGCTAATTTTTGCAACTTGGCCAAACGGACTATTAGTGCATTGTACTAGAGAGCTCCTCTTGAGGAAAATTTAGCTAGCCAGGAATGCCACTGCAAGACTTTAATTTCAGCAGTGTCAACTTGCAGCGGTCGTTTCTTATTATATATGGTCCATTATTTTTCTCCCAAAAGTTAATTTTCCTTTGTCTTTTACCCTTTGTGTTTTCAACTACGTATTCGTGTTTGAGGCAAGGAATTCAGGGGTAAAGTATACAATACGAAAGATACCGAATTACTCAGGCTTGATTAATTACGGAGTAGATCAATGCACTTGGTACGTACGTAATATCGTTTAAATCTAGCTCCTATATGATGGTGTAAAGTGTATTCGTACAATTAAATTATTTAAAAGAAAATTATAAGTAACTATCTATATTAGCGTGAATAGGTAACTTAAATTTTTAAGTAACCTTTTACAAAGATTAAATTAGAGTACTATTCGTAAAAATTGCACGGAGCGCACTATTTGGTCGCTCCCATTTAACCTATACCCATTTTTTAAAAAAGCTTTAATTTGTACCCACTTTTTAAAAAACGTCAGCCCCATTTCTCCTCTTCCTTCTCATTCTTCTAATTGTCCTACACCTCCTAATTCTCCTAATATTCTGAATATACCAGCAACTCAGGCGCCACCGGCCAACGACAAAAGAATTACCCTTACTACTATTTTTATGTTTCAAAGGCAACATCTTTTCCACTTCATGGCTCCATTATTATTGAATTTTTGGTGGTCTTTCATTTCTTATGCATTTGTCGGTGAAAAGAGAAGCAGGGTATAATTCTTGAAAATCAAGATGATATATGTGTATTGGGAAAAATTGTATTTATATATGTAAGTGACATGTTGAGACACGTGGACTGGTCAAATAGTCAAAGAATTATAATTAGTCAAAAGGCACATGCAGCAATAGAAACGAGCAAAGGCAAAGGAAGAGGCACGAGAGGACATTTGAAGGATTCAGCGCTCGTACCTATTTAAGTCATTTATCAAAAAGAATGGATCTGACCATAATAAAGAGCGCAGATACGGAATTCGACAGGCATTAAATACTAGATACGTTAGAGAATTTGTATTGATTACAATGATTGTGTAACGTAGCATTCAATGTCTTTAATTATTCATAATAGCCTCATTATGATTTGGGGAAAACGCATATCTTCAAGATACTTATAAAATGGAGGTATCTGGTCACTTGTAAACACAAGATACGACTGGAATATACTTTGATTCACTTGTTTTTCTCCTGATTACACTCTGGTTACCCCAAATTACTTTCTTCTACATATTCTTTTGATTATCAGTAACTCGAGTTCTTCTAAATTCTAGCTTTGACTAAAATTCTATTTTTTGGTTAAACAATTGGTTCCGTTACCGGGAATCTAATAATCTATTTTCTTTTCACTTGACCTTCCTTGTTGCATCAATTATGTCGAATAACAATGACAACACCCCATGAAACCAAGAGAACCAACAAAGTCAGGGAGGTCCACAGAATATTAACATTCAAGTTCCTACTCCGCAGGACTCTCCATGGAAATCTCGTGAGGGTACTCCTCATGGATCTCAAATAAACGAGTATGCTCAATTTGAAAATGTTGAAGTTGTTGATGAAGCTTTGCAAAAATTAATTACTGCTCAGGTCAACAAAGCTGTTGAGGCGCTTGTTAACCAGTTACCTGTTGCAACACCCACACCTACTCCAAATAATAACACTATAGAAAACCCTCGTTCCGGGCTTGTTAACTCAGGCAACAGTGGAACTCCCAGTAAACAGCAAGAGAGAGAATCAGGTAATGTAATTAATTCTGATTTACAAAATTTAGTACTAACCTTGCAGAAACAGCTCAAGGAGCAAAGTGAACGCATAGAGCAGATACCCGGGGTGCTGCCTATAATCAAAGGGGTAGACATGGACAGATATTCGCAACAACCCTGGAAGCCAAGTGCTGCCCCACTCCTAATTCCAAAAAACGCTCAAAATGCCTGATATTCCAAAGTATGATGGAACAACAGACCCACGAGACCACGTGACTGCATTCACAACGGGCGTAAAAGGCAATGATTTGACTAAGTAGGAGATCGAATCGGTATTAGTCAAGAAATTTGGTGAAACACTCACCAAAGGAGCACTAACATGGTATTCCCTTTTACCTGAAAATTCTATACATTATTTTGCTGAGCTTGCAGATTCTTTCATCAAAGCACACTCGGGAGCCCAAAAAGTGGAAAAAAGAATGGAGGATATTTTCAAAATCAAGCAAGGAGATTCAGAATTGCTTAGAGAATTCGTGGACATATTTCAACATAAAAGAATGGCATTGCCGCGTGTACCTGATAACTGGGCAGCTATAGCTTTTACAAGCAATTTGAATGAAAAAAGCTCGGAAGCTACGAGGAGACTCAAAGAAGCCTTCGAGAATTCCCAGCTACAACGTGGAATGATGTTTATAACAGGTATAGCACGAAGTTGAGGATTGAGGAAGATACTGTTCCACTATCTCAAAAAGAAGAAAGTATACGTTCAAGACGTGCAGAGACCGAAAAAAGATCCGGTAAAAACAGGTATGAGCCCTATATGGGACCTGCGGGAAAAGACTCACTGTCAAAACATGATAATCAAAGGCACGATCACAGATCAAGAAACAGAGAATCAGGTTCTTCATCAAGATTTAAGAACGAGCGAAACAACTATGAGTCTCGGGATGATGATAGAAATTTAAAAGCGAGATTCGGAGGTTACAACTTCAACGTCAGCACCTCCGAGCTCGTAGCTGTTTTGAAAAGCATGGGATATAAGGTTCGATGGCCAAAGTAAATGAGATCGAATCCAAACAGGCGCAACCCTGACCATTGGTGCGAGTTCCATAATGACCACGGGCATAAAAAAGCAGATTGCAGATTTTTACAAAGTGAAGTTGATCATTTATTAAAACAGGATATCTTACTGAGTTGTTCAGCGAGAAAGGCAAGCAAGCTTACATGAAGAACATGTAGGAGCCTCCAAATCCACCTTCTCCCAAAAGAACTGTTAACGTTATAAGTGGGGGTGAAGACATCAATGGTGTGTCATATACTGCAGCTAACAAAACTTCCAAAGTAACTATTACCCAAGGGAAACAGGTGCAACATGTTTTAGAAGAAGGCAATATTACATTAAATGATGCAGATACAGATGGCGTATTAACCCATCATAACAATGCACTGGTAATATATTTAATTGTGCATGATACTAATGTGAAACGAGTTTTGATTGATCCAGGTGGTTCCGTAAACATTATTTTGCTAAGAGTGCTACGTGAGATGCAAGCTGAAGATAGAGTAATACCAAAGGCGCATACTCTATCTGGATTTGATAATTCCAGTGTCGTCACGAAAGGAGAGGTAACACTCACCACTTTTGCTGAAGGGGTCATCAAAGATACAAAGTTCCAGGTACTAGACATGGAGATGACTTACAACATGATTCTGGGGAGACCATGGATCCATGAAATGGATGTTGTTCCTTCAACCTTGCATCAAGTTATCAAATTTCCATCGCCATGGAGAATCTGTCAAATTCACGGAGATCAACATACATCCAGGGCTATTAACTCCGTTGCAGATATAAGCACGAGAAGTGAAGGCAAATAGCAATCACCGAAGGCAGTTGAGGACATCGCAACACAAATCTCAATTGAACAAGGGCAAACAGATGTAGACTTAAGGCCTGATACCATTCAAGAACTAGGAGAATGAAAATATCAAAACAACGATAGATGAATTAGAACCTGTCGTGTTATTCGCTCAATGGCCTGATAAAAAAGTTTATGTCAGAGCTAATCTTGACCAAGGAATGAAAGGTAAGTTAACTGAATTTTTGCAAACTAACATGGACTGATTTGCTTGGTCCCACTCCGACATGACAGGAATACCACTAGAGGTGACGACTTATAAACTAAATGAAGATCCGTCATATCCTCCCGTGAAGCAAAAGAAAAGAAAGCAGGGAACTTTCAAGAATCGGGTGATTCAAGAAGAAGTCCAAAAATTGCTAAAAATTGGTTTTTCGAGAGGTAAAGTATCCTAACTGGTTAGCCAATATTATTGTGGTTCCAAAGAAAAACGGTAAGTGGCGGGTTTATGTAGATTATACAGATCTTAACAAAGTCTGCCCTAAAGATTCTTTTCCATTACCACACATAGATCAATTGATTGATGCAACTGCAGGTCACGAATTATTAAGTTTTTTAAATGCATATTCAGGTTATAATCAGATTAAAATGGATCCGGGAGATGAAGAAAAAACTTCACTCATAACAGACAGTGGGACTTATTGTTATAAAGTAATGCCCTTTGGTCTAAAGAATGCAGGTGCAACGTATCAGAGGTTAGTTACCAAAATGTTTCAGGAGTATTTAGGAAAGACTATGGAGGTATATATAGATGATATGCTTGTTAAAACTCAGTACTCAAAAAATCACATATCACACTTATCTGACACATTTTCAATTTTGCGCAAATTTAATATGAAGTTAAATCCCGAAAAATGTGCATTTGGCGTTGCATCAGGCAAGTTTTTGGATTTTTTTGTTTCTAACCATGGAATTGAAGTAAATCCTGCACAGATTAAAGCCATTGAGGAAATCCCTGACATACTTTCAAATAAGAAAGAAATTCAAAGATTAACAAGGAGAATTGTGGCCTTGAGAAGAATCATCTCTAAATCATTAGAGAAGTGTTTTAAATTCTTCTCAGCCCTTAAGAAGCAAGATCATTTTGAATGGAATGAGGAATGTCAACAAGCACTTAGGAATTTGAAAATGTACTTATCAAATCCACCTTTGTTGGCAAAATCAAAGGCTGGGGAAAAGCTACTCCTCTACCTTGCTATTTCGGAAGTGGCAGTAAGTGTTGTTTTGGTCCGAGAAGAGCAAGGTAAATAATCACCTATCTATTACGTAAGTAAATCTTTGTTAGATGCAGATACGAGGTATCCTCAGTTAGAAAAACTTGCACTTGCGTTAATCATGGCATCTAGAAAGTTAAGACCTTACTTTCAGTGTCACCCTATCGTTGTGGTAACTACCTACCCTTTACGTAACATATTACATAAGCATGAGTTATCAGGTAGGTTAGCTAAGTGGGCAATAGAGTTAAGTGAATACGAAATTGCATACCAACCTAGAACTGCTATAAAATCACAAGTATTAGTTGATTTCGTGGCTGATTTTAGTCAGAGAATACAGTTAGAAGCAGAAAAAGAATTACAGGTGTTCAATGGAGCTAACCCAGCAACTTGGACTTTATTCACTGATGGCTCATCTAATGTGAGAGGAGCAGGTTTGGGGTAGTATTGGTACCACCTACGGGTGAAACCATTCGACAAACTATTAAATGTCATTCCATAACTATCCATCAAAATCTGATGATACCCAGCGTAGCAATCCACAAAGGAGCCGATTTCTCGCCCGGCGCAATTGTCGATCAAGATATGGATATTGGGCAATGGAAAGTTATCCTTTGGGCTTGCCCTGTTCAGATTACGGTAGTCGACGCATACCCTGATCTTCCCATCTTTCTTTGGTACTGGCACTACATTAGCCAACCAATCAGGATATCGAGAGACCCGAATAACCTTTGCTTGCAGCTGCTTGGTTACTTCTTCTTTAATCTTCACACTCATATCTGTCTTGAACTTCCTCAGTTTCTGCTTGACGGGAAGGCATGCCGGGTCAATGGGCAATTTGTGAACCACTAGCTTGGTGCTTAAACCCGGCATGTCGTCATACGACCATGCAAAAATATCTTTAAACTCAATGAGTGCTTTGATTAATTCTTCCCTGATGCCAGGCTCAATGTGGATGCTGATTTTGGTTTCTCGGACATTATCCGCATCCCCTAGATTTACAGCCTCGGTGTCATTCAGATTAGGCTTGGGTTTCTCTTCAAATTGGCATAGTTCTCGGTTTATTTCTTCGAAGGCTTTATCCTCATCATATTCAGACTCATCGTCATAATCGATCTCTTGTATCATTAAATCAGAGTCAGATTGATTTATTAGACTAGGTCGAAGATCCGTCGTGCATGCCATGTCATTAGAACCAGTAAAAAGAGAACTGTTCAGAAAGAGAAAAGAATAAAACAAAATTAAAATGAGACAAGAAAAGAATTTTATTAAAATGCGGGGTAACAGGGTTCACACTTTTACAAGACAAAATAAGATTTGGATTACACCCTTGAATAATCCGAAAAATAAGAAAGCAAAAATCAAAGCCTACTACCAGGACTCTCCCCGAGTAGGAAGAGGAGTAACCGTCCAATTGTTGGTTTTGGCCTCAGGCCCCATAAACTGTATGTCTGTTCTGCTGGAACCCTCTCCGACTTCTACCATATTGACATCAGTGAACAATCTTTCGAAGCTCTGATTCAGATCCCCGTCAATCCCAATCAATGGCCCGAGAACTTTCGGGACCGGTGACCCCTTGGCGCTTGCTCTAACAAAAGATCTTGAGAGACGTGGCACAGGTTTGGGAAGAAACCAAACTTTCTTCTTCATTTTCCGCGCTCGTTTTACATCTGCCGCAGTCGGTTTGAACCCCAACCCAAAGGTCTCCAAATTCTTGGGCAAGGAAACAGGTTGAACAATTCCCTGAAGTTCAGCTCCCAAGCCTTTTCCTGGCATAAACCCATTACCCAGCATTTCTGAAACCATCATAACCGTTGCGGAAGCTATCCTAGGATGCTGAATGATTTCACCCTCGGGGATCTTGTTTGCCGACACTGCATCAAAAATCTGGTAGACCCAGGGACCTTTGTCATCATTGGTCTCTATGAAGGGTACAATGGCGCCTCCTACGGTGCACGCAGTGTCCTCGCCGTGCAACACGACCTCTTGTCTATCCCACTCGAACTTGACCATCTGATGCAAGGTGGATGGCACTGCTTTGGCTGCATGGATCCACGGTCGTCCCAACAGAAGGTTATAAGATACCGTAGCATCTAATACCTGGAATTCCATGGTAAACTGGACTGGACCGATGGTCAACTCAAGTACAATATCCCCCACGGTGGCTGTTCCATTTCCGTCAAATCCTCGGACGCAAATGCTATTCTTGTGGATTCTTCCGTGGTCGATCTTCAATTGGTTCAGGGTGGATAATGGACAAATATTGGCACTTGAGCCGTTATCCACCAATGCCCGAGTAACTGCCGAATCTTCACATTTGACAGTTAGGTAGAGAGCTTTATTATGCTCCGTGCCCTCCACTGGCAGATCATCATCTGAAAATGTTACCCTGTTCACCTCGAAAATTTTGTTGGCAATCGTTTCCAGGTGATTTACAGAAATCTCATTGGGCACATGAGCTTCATTCAGTATCTTCATCAGGGCCCGACGATGTTCATCCGAATGGATTAATAATGATAGCAGTGAGATCTGGGCCGGTGTTTTCTTCAACTGTTCGACCACGGAGTAATCCTGCACTTTCATCTTCTTTAAGAAATCCTCAGCTTCTTCTTCTGACACAGGTTTCTTTGTTGCAGCTGGATTGGGTCTTCTCAACTCCGCCGGAGCAAAACACCGTCCTGATCGAGTCAGTCCCTGCGCCTCACAACTATTCTCCTCCACTTGTTGTCCCTTGTACATCACCACTGCCTTCTCATACTTCCAAGGCACAGCCTTGCTATCAATCACTGGTGTTTGGACTACTGGTTTTATGATGACCGGTTCCCTGCAGACCCCCTTCACAACAACCACGGGTGCAGATGATGCTCCCGTTATTACCAACTTGGCTGGTTCTGGTTTCCTTGTAGCGGCAGATGGATTCTTCCCCAATATCACCACTGGCTTGACATCTTCCCCCTTCAACTGTACCCCTGCTTCCTCATTGATCGATTTTTCTTTCGGAGTGGCACGGATCATCATCACTGTCTGTGAGGGTTTCTTCGGCTCCCCTCCTTCGTGCACAAGCTCGATCATGTGGGCTTCAGGGTGCTTTGGCAATGGGTTCTGGTTAATGTTGGGTGCCTCCGGTGCCTGTACCTCGATCTTGTTGGTATCAATAAGATCTTGTATTGCATGTTTCAGCCTCCAACATTTCTCGGTATCATGTCCGGGAGCTCCCGAACAATATTCACATCTTACCGAGTGATCCATATTTTGGGGTAAGGGATTTGGTAATCTAGGCTCAACAGGATTTAATAAACCCAACTGCCTCAATTTGTGGAACAAGGCAATATAAGTTTCCCCCAACTCAGTAAAAGTTCTTTGCCTCTGCAATCTTTCATTTCTGGCGGCCGGATTTCCCCTGAAACCCATCCCTGGAGGGTTCCTGTAGGCTCTTGGTGGTGGATAGGTGTTTTGTGGTGGTGGGTATGTGTTATGTGGAGGTGGGTATGTATTGTGGGGAACCGGCGCGCGCCATTGTGGGCGAACCGGAGGTTGGGTGTATGTCTGGGCTTGATGGACGGTGAAATGTTGTTCTTGTGGTTGGTAGTAGGGTTGTGGAGGGTAATTTGGAATGTGTGGGTAGTTTAGACGATGGGGTCTGGGTTGGTAATGAGGGGAAGGACCTCTAGATCTGGACCAATTGTCGGCCTCTAATGTCGTGACCTCCTCTCTCCTTTTCTTCCCTAGCGCACCTCCCGTGCCGCTCTGAATGGCCTGAGTTGTTGCCTTAATTGCCGAATAACTCAGGATCTTATTGGACTTAAGTCCGCCATCCCTACAAGGCCTATCTCTATTTTTTTATCTTTGCGGGGACAGACCACAACTCCCAGAAATGCTGTGATAAATGCCAAAGTACGTCTTGCTTCCCACTTGATTCTGTTCCCAGTGTGAATTAATCCGAGGTTTGGTTCTTCCAAACCCTGAGGAATTCCGTACCGTTGATACAAGAATTGGAGAGTACAACATCCCTTCGACAAATCATCATTCTGCATCTTCCGACTAATGCTTAGCAAATCCAAGAACGCGTGCGGAGATACTGGTCTTGGTGAAAGTAAATACTGCCCTCTTAGTTTCCCATTCAACCCCGCATATCCGGCGACTTCCTCTAGTGTAGGTGAAAGTTCAAAGTCAGCAAAACGAAACACGTTGCGTGTTGGGTCCCAGAACGGTATTAGAGCCTCGATGATATCTGTCCTTGGCTTGATATTCAACAGATCGACAAAACCTCCCAAAACTCTTTCCACTATCTTTATACTATCCTTTCCCATATCATTCCACCACATGTGGAGTTGCAAAGGGACCTCGCTACACACTGAGAATGGTTCATTTTGACTTGTGCTCATCCTGCACATTTATTATAGTGATTAAAGAAGGAAAAACTTTTATTTAACTTAAAAACTATCTATATTCTAAAGAAATATTTTTTGGATTTTTTTTTTTTTTGAAAAAAACTTTTAAGGAGAAAGGAAATATTTTTGAACTAATATTATGAATTTATGAAAGAAATACTACAGAAAAAAATATTTTTGAATTTTATTTTGAATATCTTTTAAACAAATAATTGGGATTTTGAGATTAAAAGGAAATATTTTTATTTTTTATTTTTTTTAAAAAAAATTGAGGTCTAAAAGAAAAACTTTCTAAAGAAGTGAGTAATGTTAAATATTTTTGGATTTTTTTTTTTTTTGAATACGGTGAGCCGAAACCAAAGAGGTTTGCCTCTGATCTCACATCCGGTGAGAATCAGACCCGCGTAGTTCAGGCTATAAACTAACTAATTTTTTAAAACAAACAATTTTTTTCCTTTTTCTTTTATAACAAAAAAACTATTTTCCTTTTTCATTTTTTTTTAAAATAAAGCAAATTAAAATAAAAGACTTATTCCTACACACTTTCTGCTTTCTAGGCAAACAAACAATTCTAAAAGTAAAAATATATATGTTTTTTTTAAAAAAAATTCGGCAGCATTTCGACAGTACTTGAACACTGATTTTTCTAAATTAATCATCTAACTTTCCACTTGCTATTTTTATTTTATTTTATTTTTTTCACTCCCGAGACTCAGAAGCCGGTCAACATGCAAGATCGAGCAAATAAATGCACATAAAACAAATAAGATGCATCAGGATGGTCATTTTCATTTTTGGTGCACCTGTCCTAGACAGACCCAACCCCTGTGTTGAGCCTCCAAAGTCAGATGCACGTGATGCAAACAAACGTTCCTACTAGGGATCCGGCATGTGGCTTTGTTATACTAGGTTCAGAACCTGGGTGTTTGTTCTAGACCTGGCTTACCCGAGCGGACAGCTCGAGCCGAGGGGGGGTAGCGTACCGGGAATACAGAAGCTTCACCGGCTTAGCAACTTGTCCGAACCTCGTTCTAAATTGGGATTTTACACTATACAGAAAAGAAGTCGTACGAAGTACACCCTTCTTCATGATTTAGAAGACTCAGAGAGGAGATGGGTTTCGGCACAGTTTATACACAGTTCACGTAATATCAAAGCGGTAAAAGCAGCATTTAGCACATTAGGCTCAAACATGTAAAAATCAGATAAAACCAAATATGACAATTTATATGAGCTCGAATTTCTAACCTTGAACCACTGGTTCTGGGTTAAGGTCCCCAGCAGAGTCGCCAGAGCTGTCACACCTCCTTTTTCCAGCACCGCGAGGTGCGAAGGGAGTTTTTCCAATTAAAGGACAATCGAAACGGGATTTATTTATTTATTTCAGAGTCGCCACTTGGGAGATTTAGGGTGTCCCAAGTCACCAATTTAATCCCGAATCGAGGAAAAGAATGACTCTGTTTAACAGTCTGCGCACCAGAAATCCGGATAAGGAATTCTGTTAACCCGGGAGAAGGTGTTAGGCATTCCCGAGTTTCGTGGTTCTAGCACGGTCGCTCAACTGTCATATTCGGCTTATTTATCTGATTTTAAATACAATTATGAACCAATGTGCCAATTTTAACTTTTTACCACTTTATTATTATTATTATTATTATTATTATTATTATTATTATTATTATTATTATTATTTTTAAAAAAAAATTGTGAACATCGTTTAAAACATGTCTTTGGATTACGTCACATGAAATGCACCCGCAATCCGGAACACATTTTTATTCAATGTTTTAGGATTTAGATTTGGGTCGCATGAAATGCGCATCCGAGTTTAAGAAGGTAAAATTAATTAAATCGCGCCTAAAGAGTCTAGCGCGTCATTATCTTTGGGGAAGGAAGTGAAATTCACTAAACAATCCATCCCAAATTCTAAGTAATTTTTTTTAAATAATTAAATAAATAAATGAGATTGGAGAATCCTGTAAATTTGTATTATTTACATCTATTTATTTTTAGCGAAATCCTTCCTTATTTTAAGAATATCCTTTAATGACTACCTTTTTATTATTACTAAGTTTGTCTATAAATATAAAATCAATATCTACATTCTTGAAAATAACATATTAAATAGAAGAGAAAAACAAATATTAACATAAAGTAATAAAAATTATAATCATAAATACAACATGGAATTATCGAAAAATTAAATAAAATAAAAAATAATAAAACTAATTATCCCATAGTTGGATTAAAATTTAAATTGTTAGTAAGACTTAAGCTTATTGAAACTAATTATTTACAAATACTGAAAATTGAAAGAAAGAAAAAAAAACTTGATTACTAAACCATATTTCTAAAAAATTTAAACAATTTAACCTTAACTAACTTTGTTTTAATTCACATCATGTCCTAATACTTGTTCGCAAACTAATTCATGTTTTAACTGAAATTGACTACATGATTCCGATTAACTTATCGTTGACGAAAAACCTTATGAATAAGGAACTTAGTTAATTTTTGCCAAACTGATTCAATAACGCCATTTTTTACGTTATTTCTTCTATTTTTTTTTTATTAAACAGTTTTAATTAATAATCAGGCTTAAATATATTTCCTAATAATCTGGTTAAGGCGTTATTTAATATGTCGCTATAATATGCCTAGTTATGCCAAATGACAGTGATTTACAGAATAATAATACATGAATAACCTAAATACAATACAAAAAATTAAATTAAACTAAATTAAAAATTTAACACTCCATTCTTCATTTCAGCTTACAAAATGCCAAAATTACAGTTGTGTACCTGATATTGTCAATATAAGAAGAAGAGAGTCAGCAACGTAATACGTAACACAGCAACAGCAACAATAACCAGCAATAACCAGTCAACGAAAATCCCAGTGACAGCTTTGAAAAATTCAAAATAAAATCCAGGAATGCCGAAAATAACGGACAGAAACCAAGGGAAATTTTCAGATTTTTGAAAGGCTAGTTAATCTTCAACCCTTAATTTCTACACCTGTATACCAGAATATTTATCAGGTGTGTACTACTTTCTCTTCTAATTTTCAATTTTTTTTTTCTTTGTATGTTTTTCTTTTCTTGAGAGTTTCAAATGACTAAAAACCAACATACTTCCCTTATTGCAACTAAATTCTTTTAGGCAAATGACAAAACAAAACTAAATAGAAACAATTATGAATTTAAACTTGAACTTTAACAATATTAACAATTTCCGGAAAATACATCAAATACATAAAACAAATTGAGGAAACAATTAATTAAACTTCAATTTGTATCTAACTAACATTAAACTAACAACATTTACCTAAACAATAAAACAAACATGAAATAAACATGAAAAATTCACCAAATAATGAACAAACTAGAAAATTATTTCAACGAAGAACAAACCAAACAAGAATTGAATCATTTATCGATTTTGGATCCGAAAAATACCAAACAAAAATATGGACGATAAATGAGATTCAAGAATAAAACGTCGGTCCCTGACTGAATGAGGATCATGAATTGAAAGAATTGATAGCCAAAAGAATTCCCGGCAGAGAAAAATCTTATCGGCAACACTCCAATCCCAAGCTGAGAAAATAAGATGAGAGAGTCTTATCGGCGAAAACCTTCACAGGCGCCATAAGGCGACGTAAGCTGAGAAATACAAAATGAGAGAGTCTTATCGGTGAAAACCTTCACAGGCACCATAAGGCGACGGGAGTTGTGAGAAATGAGAGAGCCTTGTTAGTGAAAACCCCGCGAAGGGCACTAACGTCCAACAATTTACGGATGATTCGCAGGAACAGTGGGGCTGGTTAGTGAGAGAGGAAGGCTACCGGGTTGAAATCGGGCAGCTGAAGCGACAAATTGAAAGGCTTATGTTTGAAAACAACGTTCAAGTAGCCTCAGAGCAGGGTGAGAAGAACAAATTAGCCAAAGAAAACCAGGCACTGAAAGCCCGAATTCGCCAAGTCGGTAAGAGTGATAGCGACCGACAGAAACGTCGCTCTGATGAAAGGTTGATAGCGGAATTGAGAAATCAAGTCAGCCAAAGCCGAGAAGACTTGGAGAGATCCCAGGCTTGTATAACAAGAATGCGGGTCAGGTGGGCCACAGTTACAACATCACGGAGAGAGCACCTATGGCAAGTAAAAAGGGACTACGAAATGAGTGTTGCGACATTGAGAGAGATAAACTCCATTCTCAATAATCGGGTCCTCAAACAAGCCCAGGATGCTAGAACAGATAGAGAACGCTGCTATGAGTCGATAGCCCGGATGGAAGAACAAATGGAGAGGTTCCAAGAGCAGCTCATTGACAATACTCGAATATTGGGACTAAAGAATCAACGGATAGAACAACTGTGCATAGAGAGGGATAGAATCAGGGGTAGGATCAATGATATAGGGCGCTATATCACCACGAAGTGCCTAACATGTGAAGAGATGCCTCGTGATATCCTTTTTGCCTCAATCATGGGTTATGTCCATCAGATCATGGAGGAACTAAAAAGCTTGCAAAGAAGCCTGGCCCCCAAGCCCGCGGAAAGGCTGAATGATGCCTCGCGGGCACCAAAATTCAAAGCTTTAATGTATCCCTAGTTCAATCTTGCACTTGTTTGTTTTTCGAGTCTGTTGTCTACCCATATGTTTTTTTTCTTCAAACATTCTCAAAAAAAAAAAAAAAATATATATATATATGAAGTCTGTATTTTTTTGTGATGGCTTGTAATAGCATTATTTTGAGTAATAAAAAAAAAAAAAATTTGGTCTATCCAATCAAAAGACCAAAGTGGGGATTATAGGTATGTGGCTCGGGTGCTTTGAATGTGAGACCAGTAGCATTATTTCCCACTTGATTTCTGGTACGTCTTGCCAAAGTACGCTGGGGCGATGATGTTGCAATCATACCCGTGTATGTTCGAGCTTAGTCGTTAATGGCGGACGTCTGGCATGGTCGTTCATGGTGAAGCAACAACGAGAAACAGACGATGTGAGGCAGCAGGTAGGAGGATGCTGAAGCAGAAGCAGCGGGCAGTCCATGGTCGAGCTTGAGCTCGTCAATGGAGAAACAACGCTGGGGCGATGGACTATCGTGGTGGTTGTGTCGTTTGGTTGTGTATGTGTGTGTGAGTGTGACGACGTGAGGTGGTGTTCGTGGGGGAGGGTGGTCGAAGAAGAAAGTAAAGGGAAGCCATGGGAGGTGTCTTTGAGTTTGGGGAAGAAGAAGCCAAAATGGGGGGGGGCGGATGCTTTAGGCATTTTTTAGGGTTTTCTTACTATTTTTTTTTTGTTTTTCTTTGTTTTATTTTTTGAAATGCAAGATAATAGGGTGTTGGGTTATGGACCGGGTTGACCCAGTTCGAAATGGACTGGGTCGTAGGGAAGATTGGGCCATTTTTTGGGCCTGTGGCTTGAAATTGAAGAAGAGGCCCAATTCCGACTTTCTTTATATTTTCGCTCTCTTTTCTTCTTTTATTTTTCTAAAACTAAATTATAAAAATACTTAAACTATTATTAAGAACTAAATTAAGTTATAAAAGCGCAAATTAACTCCCAATAACAATTAACGCACAATTAAGTATTAATTAAGCATAAAATTGTATATTTGGACATTAAATGCTAAAAATGCAAACGATGCCTATTTTTGTAATTTTTAATTTTTGTAAAACAAATTTAATTACTAACAATTGTAGAATTAAATCCTACATGCAAAATGCGACATATTTTTGTATTTTTTATTAATTTAGCAAATAAACACGCACAGACAAATACAAATAATTATTCAAAATATCACAAAATATCACAAAATTGCACACCAAAGAAAAATCATTTTATTTTTGAATTTTTTGGGAGTAATTCTCATATAGGGCAAAAATCACGTGCTTACAGCTGCCCCTCTTTGCCCGGAGACACGAAGGGTTTTCGTGCAAAGATAAAGCGAGCGATTTTTGCCCATCCGAGTACTCTGTTGAAGCATTTTTTTGAAAAAGATTTGACCGAACCTTTGCTTCAAAGGTTTCCTACATATCCTGGGCTAAACAGGAATCAGGTCAATGTAGTTCGGGAAGTCTTGGTAGCTGGGACTACCATGGGACTGCAATGTTACTGCTGTTGCATGCTACTTTTACTGTTTGCTGACCTCCTTATTACACCATGCTTAAAAAAATAAGAAGCTAGACTAAGCTAGAAATTACAGAATCTTATCAGTTTTCCCCCTTGCTCCGGTTGCCTTGCTTTTTGTCGGTTTGTGTTTCCTCTTGTGCCTTTTTACCAAGACTTCTGGTCCTTGTTTTTTTTTTTACCAGTTTTCGTCATTTTGTTCGGTCCGCTGGGGACATGGCTTTCTTCATTAAGCTTTTTGGCTGTTCCTCTTGGGACACGATTATCTTCAGCAGATTCATCAAGACGCGTCTTTTCTTTCTTTTGACTCATGCGCTTGAATTTGCGCTGGGACTTCTTGTTGCCACCTTCTGCCTTCCGGTGTTGGGATTTTTATTGTTTCCTGCTGGGGATTCTTGTTGTAACCTTCTGCCTTCCGGTGGGGTTACTGACTTCAAAATCTGCAGTATAAGACTGAAAAGTATTCCTCTCGTTATACAGGTGGGTGCCTGGACATGAAATGAAAATGTATACCCGCATTATACTGGTGGGCGACCTGGAAATGAAAAACTGAAATGTATGCCCGCATTATACTGGTGGGCGACCTAGAACAGAAATAAAAAGACAGAAATGTATTCCCGCATTATACTGGTGGGCGACCTAGAACATGAAATGAAAACATAAATGCATACCCGCATTATACTTGTGGGCGACCTAGAACATGAAATGAAAACATAAATGCATACCCGCATTATACTGGTGGGCGACCTAGAACATGAAATGAAAACATAAATGCATACCCGCATTATACTGGTGGGCGACCTAGAACATAAAATGAAAACATAAATGCATACCCGCATTATACTGGTGGGCGACCTAGAACATGAAATGAAAACATAAAATGTATTCCCGCATTATACTGGTGGGCGACCTAGAACATAAAATGAAAAGATAAATGCATACCCGCATTATACTGGTGGGCGACCTAGAACATGAAATGAAAACATAAAATGTATTCCCGCATTATACTGGTGGGCGACCTAGAACATAAAATGAAAACATAAATGCATACCCGCATTATACTGGTGGGCGACCTAGAACATGAAATGAAAACATAAATGCATACCCGCATTATACTGGTGGGCGACCTAGAACATGAAATGAAAAGAGAAATGCATACCCGCATTATACTGGTGGGCGACCTAGAACATGAAATGAAAAGAGAAATGCATACCCGCATTATACTGGTGGGCGACCTAGAACATGAAATGAAAACATAAATGCATACCCGCATTATACTGGTGGGCGCCTAATTGGTAAAGAATAATTTGAATTTGTTTCCTCGATTCTCCGAGAAAATTTCCACTTGTGGCAGAAAATTTTCTGCCCCAATTCTGGCGATCTTTCTTATGGCGTATCTTTAGGCCATCATCAACACTTTATTTTCCTGTTCAAATCAAAGAAAATTTAGTTAGTTTTTTTTTTTTTTTTTTTTGAAATATGGCGAGTGGTCATGTCACTCCTGATGGGGATGATTGTTCCCTTTCCCTTATTCCTGTTCGGCGTTCTCAAAACTTGTTGGGGATGATGTTATTTGCTGGGGATAACATTCTGCTGGGGATGGTTTTTCCATTTATCCCTTCACCATTTTGTATCTCAAAAATTTCTGGAGGTTATTTTGCCGAAGATGGATTTTCCTTTCTTCCCTTCCCATTTTGTGTTGTCCGACCACCTCGGAGCTTGGTCGATATTCGGTCGGAGTCCTCTGGGGATCGTCTTGGAACTTGGCCCACAATTTCCTCAACATGTTTTTTTTCCGGCTCTTCCCCGTACTTTCCTTGCCATTTTAGGACAGGTATTATTCGGCCTGGCAATCAACGTCTTTTGTCTTATTGCCTTGTCTCTGGATTGCCCTTTTCACATTTTATGTTGTACCATTTTGGCAACTGGTAGTAAGCTCTGAAAGACCTTCCTTAAAACATAAATTTCTAGAAAAATTCTTTTAAACAAAGAAATGAAAAGATAGAAAAATGAGAAAATCTTTCTGAACAAATGATGGAAAAAAATGAACTTATCTGGGTGATATAACCGATTCCAATGATCATGTTGTGCATTCCGGATTAATCAACCCAGTCTATTCTTGGTTTTCATTTGCCTATCTTAACACCTCTCGGATACTGATCGGGAGGTCTTTTTTGGATATCAATATAGGTTTTAGAAGAAAAGGATATAAAATTCAAAATAACTTTGATGGGTAAAGTATTACAACTCTTGGAATCAAACTCTTTTTTTTCTTCAAAATTTAGAAACATAATTTCTGCCCCAGTTTTCTTACTTGGGGATTTTTCTTTTGATATTTTTTTTTTACCTTATGACCGAGCCGTGAGGTGCCTACGTATCCTCTTTGAGGAATCAGGTCGAACGTAGTTCACTGACTCCTTTGTTTTCTTGCGACCTTCAAAAAGTTTTTTTTTCATACATTTTTTCATTAATGATTCCAAGAGAGGGGTATAAAAAGATAAGTATGGCTCAAAGGGGTAAAGCAAAGGTTAAAAGTGTTTGGATAGAAGAAAGAATTGCCTCCGTCATTTCATTATCCGATAAGCACTAAGTACAAACAAACAAATAAACAACAAAAGAAATTACACATAATATCTTTTGACTGCATCAGAATTGATAGCCATGTCGACGCATCTTCCTTCAACATCCGTCAGACGTAAAGCGCCATTGGATAATACTCTGGTCACAATATACGGCCCTTGCCAATTCGGGGCGAACTTGCCTTTTGCCTCAATCTGATGTGGGAGGATCCGTTTCAATACTTGTTGCCCTACTTCAAATTTTCTGGGGCGCACCTTCTTATTGTATGCTCTTGCCATTCTCTTTTGATATAACTGGCCATGACCTACTGCTGCCAATCTTTTTTCATCCATTAAACTCAGCTGCTCTAGTCGGGCTTTGACCCATTCATCATCGTCAATCCCGGCCTCAGCGATAATTCGAAGGGAAGGAATTTCAACTTCTGCTGGTATTACTGCTTCGGTTCCGTATACCAACAAATAAGGAGTCGCACCTATTGAAGTACGAACAGTAGTGCGGTATCCTAACAACGCAAATGGTAGCTTTTCATGCCATTGTCTGGATCCTTCAATCATTTTCCTCAATATCTTCTTTATATTTTTGTTGGCTGCCTCAACTGCTCCATTCGCCTTGGGCCGATACGGGGTGGAATTACGGTGTGTAATCTTAAACTGTTCACATACTTCTCTCATCAAGTTGCTGTTAAGATTAGCACCATTGTCCGTGATTATTATTTTTGGGATCCCAAATCTACAAATGATATGGGAATGGACGAAATCCACCACTGCCTTCTTGGTTACAGACTTGAAAGTTTTGGCTTCAACCCACTTAGTGAAATAATCGATGGCTACCAGAATGAACCTGTGACCGTTCGAAGCTGCCGGCTCGATAGGCCCAATGACATCCATGCCCCATGCTACAAATGGCCATGGTGCGGACATTGTGTGCAATTCCGTTGGTGGAGAATGAATCAGATCTCCGTGTATCTGACACTGATGGCATTTTCGTACGAAACTGATACAATCATGCTCCATAGTGAGCCAATAATATCCCGCTCGCAGAATCTTCTTTGCCAACACATATCCGCTCATATGGGGCCCACAGACTCCAGCATGTACCTCTGTCATCACTATCGTGGCTTGACCTGCATCAATACATCTCAGCAATCCCAGATCTGGGGTTCTTTTGTACAACATTCCTCCACTGAGGAAAAATCCATTTGCCAGTCGTCGAATGGCTCTCTTTTGATCTCCGGTTGCCTGCTCCGGGTATATCCCCATCCTGAGGTATTCCTTGATATCATAAAACCATGGCTCGCCATCCATTTCTTCTTCTATTATGTTGCAGTAGGCATGCTGATCACGAACCTGAATATACAATGGGTCAACATGGATTTTGTCTGGATGGTGCAACATCGATGCTAAAGTGGCCAAAGCATCGGCAACCTCATTGTGAACTCTCGGGATGTGTCTGAACTCCACTGATCGAAATCGCTTGCTCAGATCGTGCAAACATTGTCGATATGGTATAAGCTTCAAATCCCGTGTTTCCCATTCACCCTGGATCTGATGTACTAGGAGGTCCGAGTCTCCCAAGACCAAGACGTCCTGAACATCCATGTCTGCAGCCAATCGTAGGCCCAAAATACATGCCTCATATTCAGCCATGTTGTTGGTACAATAGAAACGTAGCTGAGCTGTAACAGGATAGTGATGTCCTGTTTCTGAAATAAGTACTGCTCCTACTCCAACTCCTTTTGCATTAGCAGCCCCGTCAAAGAAAAGCTTCCACCCTGGTTCCTCATTCAGTTCTAACTCCTCTATATGTATCACTTCTTCATCAGGAAAATACGTCCTCAAAGGCTCGTATTCTTCATCAATAGGATTCTCAGCCAAGTGATCGGCCAATGCTTGAGCTTTCATGGCCGTCCTCGTCACATAGACAATGTCGAACTCTGTGAGTAATATCTGCCATTTTGCCAATCTTCCTGTGGGCATAGGCTTCTGGAAAATATACTTTAATGGATCCAGACGTGAAATAAGGTAAGTAGTATGTGACGACAGATAATGCTTAAACTTCTGTGCTACCCAAGTTAGAGCACAACATGTCTTCTCAAGTTGAGTGTACTTATTCTCATAGACTGTAAACTTCTTGCTGAGATAATAGATGGCTTGCTCTTTTCTTCCTGTGATGTCGTGTTGACCCAACACGCAACCAAACGAATGATCCAGGACCGTTAGATAAAGGATTAATGGCCTCCCCGACTCAGGTGGAACCAATACAGGTGGATTGGATAAATAACCTTTGATCTGGTCAAATGCCTCCTGACATTCTGCCGTCCATTCTATCGCGGCATCTTTCCTCAGCAATCGAAAGATGGGTTCACAAGTTGTTGTGAGCTGAGCGATGAATCTGCTGATATAGTTCAACCTTCCCAACAGACTCATTACTTCTGTTTTGTTCCTCGGTGGCGGCAATTCCTGGATGGATTTGATCTTTGACGGATCCAACTCAATGCCTCGCCGACTGACGATAAATCCTAACAGCTTTCCAGATGGAACACCAAATGCACATTTGGCTGGGTTGAGCTTAATGTCGTACCTTCGAAGTCTTTGGAAAAACTTCCTAAGGTCTGCTACGTGGTCTTCCTGACGCTTGGATTTGATGATCACATCATCTACGTACACTTCGATCTCTTTGTGTATCATATCATGGAACACAGTAGTCATTGCTCTCATGTATGTTGCCCCAGGGCCCACCTGACCCGCATTCTTGTTATACAAGCCTGGGATCTCTCCAAGTCTTCTCGGCTTTGGTTGACTTGATTTCTCAATTCCGCTATCAACCTTTCATCAGAGCGACGTTTCTGTCGGTCGCTATCACTCTTACCGACTTGGCGAATTCGGGCTTTCAGTGCCTGGTTTTCTTTGGCTAATTTGTTCTTCTCACCCTGCTCTGAGGCTACTTGAACGTTGTTTTCAAACATAAGCCTTTCAATTTGTCGCTTCAGCTTCCCGATTTCAACCCGGTAGCCTTCCTCTCTCACTAACCAGCCCCACTGTTCCTGCGAATCATCCGTAAATTGTTGGACGTGAGCTCTTTTGGCAGGCCTCTGACGAATCTGGAACCTTTTCCCGAACCAAACATCGTATTTTGGGTCTACCTCACCCTTAGCCAGCTCTCGAACCATAGTCTTTGCTCTATTTTTTTTGGATAGACCAAAGGTGATTCAATAAGCGTACTTTGGCATCGGGTGCTTTGCATGTTTCGTCTTCATCATTCAGTTCAAGCGCCGATGTCCAGCAGTAGCGGATGCTACTGTTTCAGTCCAGTCGAGTTCGCGTACATGGAGTTAGTTTTGGTCGATGTCGTCGATCACTGTCCGAGTTCGTCGTTGGTTGGTCGTTGTTCGTCGTTTCATTTCCGGTTAGTTGGTTTTTGAATCTCATTTATCGTCCATATTTTTGTTTGGTATTTTTCGGATCCAAAATCGATAAATGATTCAATTCTTGTTTGGTTTGTTCTTCGTTGAAATAATTTTCTAGTTTGTTCATTATTTGGTGAATTTTTCATGTTTATTTCATGTTTGTTTTATTGTTTAGGTAAATGTTGTTAGTTTAATGTTAGTTAGATACAAATTGAAGTTTAATTAATTGTTTCCTCAATTTGTTTTATGTATTTGATGTATTTTCCGGAAATTGTTAATATTGTTAAAGTTCAAGTTTAAATTCATAATTGTTTCTTTTTAGTTTTGTTTTGTCATTTGCCTAAAAGAATTTAGTTGCAATAAGGGAAGTATGTAAATCTCCCAAGTGGCGACTCTGAAATAAATAAATAAATCCCGTTTCGATTGTCCTTTAATTGGAAAAACTCCCTTCGCACCTCGCGGTGCTGGAAAAAGGAGGTGTGACAACAATGAGGCAGAATATGAGGCTATGATTGCAGGTTTAGAACTGGCACGGGAACTTGGCATAAATCAGATTATAATCAAGAATGATTCACAACTCGTAGTTAATCAAATGCTGGGGACTTATACAGCCAGGGAAGCAAGGATGCATCAGTACTTGGAAAACGTACGGGAATTGATAAAACAATTTCAAAATTGGAAAGTTAGACAAATACCCAGGGACGAAAATCTTGAAGCAGACGCCCTAGCTAATCTTGCAACTGCGGCCAATATGGCAAACGATGCAAATGCCTCAGTGATATATGTATTTTATTCAGTTCTTGATCCTGATGCGAATGAGGTAAATTTTAATAACTAAACCTGGGATTGGAGGAACGAAATTGTTGCTTTTTTGCATTATGGAACCGTCCCTGATGACAAGAAAAAGTCTTATGCGCTTCGAAGACAGGCCGCTCGGTACTGCTTAAAACAAGGCAATCTATATCGTAAAATGTTCGGTGGTCCCTTAGCAATATGCCTTGGACCTTCGCAAACAGAGTATGTAATGAGAGAAATACACGAGGGTCATTGCGGGAATCACGCAGGTGGAAGATCACTAGTAAAAACCTTAATTAGGGCAGGTTATTACTGGCCTAAAATGGAAGAGGAGGCAGAAAGTTTCGTGGCCAAATGTGATAAATGCTAGAGGTACGGTAACAATATGCATAGACATGTGGAATTATTACATCCAGTCATTGCGCCATGGCCATTTATAAAATGGGGAATGGATATCGCAGGTCCATTACCGCAAGCAAAAGGACATGTAAAGTTTTTGCTTGTTCTCACTGATTATTTTACTAAATGGGTAGAGGCAGGTGCGAGAAAAGGAAGTCAGAGACTTTATTTGGCGGAATATCATATGTCGATTCGGCGTACCAAAGGAGATCGTATGTGATAATGGTCCACAGTTTATTGGAGCTCAGATCACGAAATTTTTTAGCTGGCAAATTAAAAGGATTACGTCAACACCCTATCATTCGGTGGGTAATGGACAGGCAGAATCAACGAACAAAGTCATTATCAACAATTTAAAGAAACGACTAGAGGAATCAAAAGGAAACTGGCCTGAAGTGTTACCTAGAGTTTTATGGCCATATCGCACAACTGCAAAAACAAGTACAGGAGAAACACCGTTCTCATTGGTTTATGAAGCTGAGGCTTTAATTCCAGTTGAGATAGGGGAACCAAGTACACGGTTCACACAGGCGACACAAGAATCTAATGATGAGGAGATACGAGTCAACCTAAATTTACTCGAGGGGCGGAGAGAAGCTGCTTTAATAAGAATGGCAACATAAAAGCAAGTCATCGAACGATACTACAATAGAAACGCATGCCTCAGGTTCTTCAAAATTGGGGACTTCGTGCTTAAAAAAGTTTTTCAGTCTACAAAGGTAGCTAACATAGGGAAATTAAGTCCAACATGGGAAGGACCCTACAGAGTGCGTGATGTTGCAGGAAAGGGAGCATATGAACAGGAAACAATAGATGGCAAGATACTACCTTCGTATTGGAATGTTGTTCATTTAAAGAGATACTATTTCTAAGGAAAACCCATGATCAGGTATAACCATTTTAAATTTTATTTTTGAATTGTTAAAATTTTACGAACGATTTTAGATGATAGGCAAAACGCTAACCCGTACTAAATGATGAGTCACGACCTGTAAGGCACATGGAGTAACCTAAAATTCTTGGCCTAAGGTTACAATTATTCTGATAGAAATGCAAATGGGTTATGCAGTCTTCATCTATAATCGTCCCTCCGAGTCCCGTATGTTTTTCCTTTTAAGGAAAAGGACCAAATGAGAGAAACTATCAAGTGCTCGAGGCTTCATACTTCAACACTCAAACACTTGGAGGACTACATAATATACACGGACATGTGTATAAAGAAGGCAAAGCAGAAATCAAGCCTGAAAGAGTCAAGTGCAGAGTAAAAGTCATAAAGCCACGAGCTAAGGCCAAAGAAAAACCTCACTATAGTTAGGGTAAAGGCTATGTACTAAAACGGGTTATAAGGAAAAACCCCGTGTCTATTATTCTTCTTTTAAATCTATTACAAGAAAAACAGTTACGAGAAAGTTATAGATGTAATTCAAATACATGTAAAGTTTTATTCGGAACTAGACAAGGTTCAAAAATAAAAACTTGTCAAAGTTATATCAGAGAAACATGTGTATTCCTATTTCTTTTATCGTATGATAACACCATTATGAAGTTGAGACGTCATCTTCATTAAGTGTCGGAATATAAAAGGGCCCTCTTTTATAAAACTCATGTTTAAATTAATCATGAGGTTAACAGAAGCATTTTTCGAAAAACAAAAATGCAAATTATTCTGTAAGTCCTTAAAAAATAAAGGCGAAAATAAAGCAAGCAGAAGTTTAAGATAAAAAACTTCTTAATATGTAAAAAAAGTAATAATCTAAGACTAAGTTCGAACTTAGTCATAAAACTACGAAATTGTTTAGATTGCCCCATAAAAAGACTTGGGGACTGGCGTTTCCAAAATCAACCCTCAAATGAAGCTAAGGGTTTGATTACAATCTTCCAAAATCAAAATAAAAACAAAATCATTTGAATGATTAAAACCGGTCACTGAGAAGTTTGTGGTATTGAGGCAGGAATGTCAATAGCAGCGGGTTCAATTTGGGCAGAAGCATCAGCAGGCGCGGTTTCAACTTGGCTTGCAGCAACAGGCTCGATCGGGTTTGAAATAGTTGGGATACCCGTATCAGCTTCAACATTCATGAGAGCTTCAGCCACGGGAACTTCATCCACGGGAGAAGGGAAGTCCTGAGTTTGTTGAGCCTTTTCAATGGTTTTGTTGATATTAGCTAACTCCAACTCCAGGTTGAAGTTTTCTTGGCCAGCTTCAAGTAGGGTATCACGACGGGAATTCAAAAAATCCCAACTTGCCTCAACAACAGATTTTTCTTCAAGGATCTCATAATCCTTTTCCCAACCAGCGATCTCATTTTTTAACTCTTCATTTTCAGCCAAGGCGGAGCTGTGGGAAGCTTGAAGAGAGGCGTGGGAGCATTTTAAAGCACGTACCTTATCAACAGAGATTCTGAGGTCTTCTTGTGCTTGAGTCAAATTTTGCACAAGCTCCCCAGCGTAAACTTCCTTTTGGTTTAAAAGAGGCTTTAATTCTCTGATCTCTTCACTAGCTTTAGATAGTTGCTCTGAGAAGGAGGACTCGAGACGCTCTTTTTCTTTTTCTGCTTGGTGTGAAGAGGCTTTTGTAACCGCCAATTCTGAAGTTAAAGCCCGTACTCGCTGCTCTAAGGTATTCTTGCTCTCTTGTAAGTTCTCTATATCAAGCTGTGCACTCTCAAATTGCCCCTTCCAATTGGTTGCTTCCAATTGAGAGTCGCGTGCTATCTTCTCCAAAGGGAAAATTCTTTTCATCAATTCTGTGCCGATAAGATTGGCCTAAAAAAAGAAATAAGAATCCCAAAGATGAAAAATTTTGCAAAGTAAAAAAGGGAGAGAAGGAAAATACCTTTAGAGTGGCATGCACGATATCATTCACTAAAGTCAGGGAACTATGGCTCTCCAGCTTTGCTTTTTCAATTGGGCCAATAAGAGGCTCCAGCCATACATCCACCTGACTTTCTTAAAAGGCTGCTCTCAGCAGGAATTTCAATAATTACCCGCCTCATAGCGACACTTCTACTTGAAGAGCCTGTTTCAGTATGATGAACGATAGGAGGGGGAATAGTCAAAGGAGGAGTCGGAGAAGAGGTAAGAGCAATAGAAGAAGGAACGGAAATAGCTGGGGCCGGTATAGAAGGAATCACAGGCACGAGTAATGAAAAATACGATAAAGGTACTTCGTCTAAAACAGGCCCGACATCTTCACGACCAAATCCACTGACGAAAAGTTGGTCAATAGACTCACGAGTATCGTAGGGAGTGACGTCATCATCAGGAATTATTATTGGGGTTTCAACAGGTTCGGTAAGAGAAACCGAAACTTCATCTTCGTCATCGGAAACGATGCGTCTCCTAACTCATAGCTTTGTTACCAAGGAACTCTCATTTTCCTCTTCTTCAGAATTTTCCTTTTCAGCAGCCTTCCTTTTCGTAGAAGAGGAACCCAAGACTATTTCTCGGGCTCTCTCTAAAGAGATACAAGTTCCCGAAGGAGTACGAGTTCCCAAAGAGACACGAGAGGCTGCAACTGCTTCAGCAGTAACCCCTCGAATAGCAAATCCTGACAAAAAGAAGGATAAAAGTTAAAATAATAAAGGAGAATATAGGCACGAAAAGAACAAAATGTGAACTCTTACCATGAGTCTTTACCTTCCAACCAAAGCGGTTAGAAAGTGTTTTCCAAGATCTACCATCCGTTGGTGCGATCTTCAGCAATTTATGTACCCAACCACGGAAATTGGGAACATCCCCCACAACTCCCATGGTTGCTAAAAACGGGGGGGGGAGGGGTAAAATTAAAAAAACTGATAAACTTGAAAGAAGAAGGTACAAGAGGGATAAAAGACCTACGTGCAAAATTCCACTTCTCAGGGAATGGAACATTATCTTCACCCACTAAACCAACAGTGGGGACAACAACAAATTGGGCATACCATCCACGATCCTTGTCATCTTCAGGGCTCACCAAAACCCTCTTACTCCTGGCTACTAGTGTAAAAACACCATTGCGAAAAAGCCTAGGTGAGTAAAGATGAATCAAGTGAGGGAAAGTAAAAGGAGCTTCAGCTTTAGTGGCTAAATGCCTTAAACAGGCAACAACCCTCCATATGATTGGACCAATTTGACCCAAGCAGACATTGAAGAAATGACAAAATTCAAGAATGACTGGGTTGATTGCTGGTCTAAACCCTAAAGTAAAAGGGTAAGTGTAAACAAAAGAGAACCCCGCTAAATAGGAAGTAATTCTCTGATTCGGATTAGGGATAATAATGGGAAAATCAATACCCCAATAACAGTCCCTACGAACCACAGGAGTCAAAACCTCTGTAATTTGAGTGGGGTAAGCATCGACACGATCTAATGCGGAAACCTGGTTTCTAAGAGATTCCCTGTCATGGTAAAAAGACAATTATGAAGGGACTATCTCATCTACTAAAGGTTCGCGTAAAGGTTCAGAATGATCTTTACCCCTAGAAGAAGATTTGTGAGAAAGGGAACCTCTGGTTCTAGAGGAAGGACCAGAACTAGAAGAAGGCATAGACGAACCACCTCGACTAGATCCTAAACTACGAAGTCTACCTCCCCTTCTGTGCCTAACAGGGGCATTGGAGAAGGAGTCAGTAATGAAAACTCTCTCAGGGTTAGGGCTTGGAGAAGACATATCAAAGAAGAATGATTTAAGGAAGAAGTAAACAGAGATTTGGAGAAATAAGTGTTCAATAAGCTTTATGTGATAAAAGACAAGGAAAAAAATTATATTTATACTGATAAGCAACCGCCAAAGGTAAAAGTGCGGAGGTGGAAAGGCCATAATTATGATAACTGATACTTCATTAATAGTGGAACCGTAAAAACCTTGAAAAAGGCTGCAAAAACTGCAGAATCAATGGAAATTCGATACGTGTACGAAATATTAAATGGAAGTGACAATTGAAGCGTCAATTTTGTCATAGTATTAATGGTGACAAAAATTCTCGTTTTAATAAAATTCACTTCCCAAATATTCAATTGATGAATAAATGGAAAGTGGGGGACTATCTGTATTGGGAAAAATTGCATTTATATATGTAAGTGACATGTTGAGACACGTGGACTGGTCAAATAGTCAAAGAATTATAATTAATCAAGAGGCACGAGCAGCAATAGAAACGAGCAAAGGCAAAGGAAGAGGCACGAGAGGACATTTGAAGGATTCAGCGCCCGTACCTATTTAAGTCATTTATCAAAAGGAATGGATCTGACCATAATAAAGAGCGCAGATACGGAATTCGACAGACATTAAATACTTCATTATGATTGCAATGATTGTATTGATTAAATACTTCATTATAATTAGTTAGAGAATTTGTATTGATTACAATGATTGTGTAACGTAGCATACAATGTCTTTAATTATTCATAATAACCTCATTATGATTTGGGGAAAACGCATATCTTCAAGATACCTATAAAAGGGAGGTATCTGTTCACTTGTAAACACAAGATACGACTGGAATATACTTTGAGTCACTTGTTTTTTCTCCTGATTACACTCTGGTTACCCCAAATTACTTTCTTCTACATATTCTTTTGATTATCAGTAACCTGCGTTCTTCTAAATTCTAGCTTTGACTAAAATTCTATTTTTTGGTTAAACAATATATATATTTTTTAATTCTAGGATATTAGAAAGAACAATGGTTTTTCTTGACTGGTATCATAATTATATTTATTACTACATCACATTTTTCAATTCATCAACTAGTATCATTTGAGAAAATGAACGTATTTATGTAAAAAAGATTCTTGATCTATTTCTCATCTGTTCCAATTTGATTGAAATTGGGTACATATTATCAATAGAAACAATGTTCATACTTATGACTAGATTGTTTCTCTACTGCCAACTTCAAGATTGCCAAGATGAAAATCTTGTGGCAGGTCAAAGGAAGTTCGCCAGTTACAAAACAAAACTTCCGTTCTAGAGCTGAAGTTCGCCTGTTACAAAACAAAACTTCAGCTCTAGAGCTGAAGTTCGTCAGTTATAAAACAAAAACTTCAACCTGTTACAAAAACAAAAACTTCATCAAATAAAGAACAAAACTTCAGTTGCTATGCTTAAGTTCAACAATTACAAACAAAAACTTCAGCACACTTGGTTCAGCACACTTGCTACTTCAGTCTCGTCTACTAGAATTCTAAAGTTTTGCGTGATTGCTTTTGCTACTTCAGCCCCGTATGCTGAAGTTACGCGAAAAAATGGGAACGCTTGCAATTATTTTTACAAAGCATGAACAAATTAAAATGTGATCCAAAAAGCGGGTATAGATACAAATGGCCCGTACTATGCTTACACTGATGTTGCATAACTTACATCCATGCCATTAACCTTTTCCATGAATGGGCATTTTACGTTGTTCGAGGGGAGAAATATGGCGAATTCTAAATTGCCTCTTCTAATTTTTTTCAACATCCTATGATATTCCTTTAGTTATCTACTTGGATACATTCTTCGACAATCTAACATATATTTAGACTTAACAATCCATGAAAGCTACCAATTTTAGAAAATAAGGCTTACAGATACAATAAATCTGGAAGAAACTGTTAATCAACTTTATTTATCGTATCAACAAGGAAAAACAAGGGAAAATGTTCACATATACCCATAAATTTTGCGGAATTAATTATTTTGCACTCTATTAAAAGTTTGATTCAAAACAATGACTTCGATGTAGTGCTGACAAAATGAGCCCATATTTTGTCAACCCACTCAATCTGCCAATATTTTAGTAGGTTGGATGAGTGATATTTAAGTTGGGTCAAAGTTGGGCTTCAACCCATAGAAATGTGGGTATTCATGGATAAAATATGGATTAGCCTAGTAAGTTATCTTCCAACTTTTGCTTACTCAAATACATGATTTTTTTAATTGAAAATGCTATGATTAAAGGTATTCCAACTCCTGTTTCTTCTCACTATGATTGACTGTGTGAGTTTATTTTTTCTTCTAAACATTGTAAGTACTGTCTAATATTGTTTAATTTTCTTTAAGAAGTAGATGCAAATTTGTATAGTTTTCCACCCACCACCACCCCCACCCCCACCCCCACCCTAAATAGAAATGCATGCAGTTTTATCCGTCGCGTATTAATACTACTGGCAGATTAATGTGTACAACTTATTTTTTACTTCGATAAGTGGTCAAATATTTATGATGTTAATTATTTTTCTTTTAAACAATGATAAAAAGATTTATGCATATAACATTTAGCACTACCTAATTGATCATATCATCATATTATATTAAAAGTGGGAAGTTTCAGTATGACAAAGTTAATCATATCATCATACTATATTACAAGCGTGAAGCCCAAAGTTGAAAATTGAATTACTAAAATATCTCTTAAAAGTTAGTTAACCCTTTTGTCCTTGAATAAAAAAAACCCTTCATTAAATAATTACTTTTAGATTAAAACAGGTGAATGTAATCTGAGAAAATTGTTCCATCTGCCTATAGTTATTGTAGGTGTTATGGGTAGTGCCTAAATTCATTCGACTAATTCAATACAAGACCAATGCATTTATTAAATGCAAATTAGAAACTGTCCATTCATATATTTGTTGGGAATAAACCCCTTATCAAAATAATATCCACGGTAATAAAGCGGAATAATAATGTAGCACCGAGATACGGTAATTAACAAGAATAAAAGAGTAACAATGACACCAAGATTTTTACGTGGAAAACCCTTCTGAATAAGGGAAAAAACCACGACCCCGAGAGGAGCAACTGATATCACTATAGTAAGGAATTTTACACTTTGTAGGTCGGAGATAAATACTCCAAAGACCACTACAACACTCAAAAGAAATAACCCTCTTTTGATATTCCCACCTCACTACAATATCGCTCACTCTCTATTTTCCTCACAGACTATTTTCTTATACCTTGTCTGTGAAACCTCACTCTTTCTTTCTCTCTTTGTTGGTGTGAAGAAATGAGAGTTGAAGCTCTCCTTTTATAGCCAAAGCTTCACCCTCTAAAGCCTACAATATTTGACAATTTACACACACTTTTCACAATTCAACAAAGTTGGCTACCAAACCAAAGAAATTCAACAAGGTTGGCTACCAAACCAAACTAATTCAACAAGGTTGGCTACCAACCAAACCAAGTCAACAAGGTTGGCTACCAAACCAAAGAAAACTCTTATTAGGCACATGCCTAATACTTCTTCAATGAGATGGACATCATCAATCTCCCCCTCCAGTCTCATTCATCCAGAGGAGGTAGCACTGTCTTCTAGTTTGAGTGCATGCCGACAAGTTCTTTGCATAGCTCGAACTTGTTCCTTGGTACCACCTTGGTCAGCATATCTGCGGGATTCTCATTTGTAGAAATCTTCAAGACTTTTAGAGATTCATCATCTACCATTTCTCGAATCCAATGATATCTCACATCAATGTGTTTGGTCCTTGCATGGTACATAGAGTTCTTGCTAAGGTCTATTGCACTTTGACTGTCACAATAGACGACATACTCCTTCTGATGCAATCCAAGCTCTTGAAGGAATCGCTTGAGCCATATCATCTCCTTGCCAGTTTCTGTAGCGGCAATGTACTCTGCTTCAGTTGTTGAAAGTGCAACGCACTTCTGCAACTTAGACTGCCATGATATAGCTCCCCCTGAAAATGTAAATAAATATCCAGTAGTAGATTTTCTGTTGTCAATGTCACCTGCCATATCAGCATCTGTATAGCCCTTCAAGATTGGATCAGATCCTCCAAAGCACAAACAATCTCCCGTGGTACCTCTCAGGTACCTGAGTATCCACTTGACTGCTTCCCAATGTTCCTTTCCAGGATTTTCAAGAAACCTGCTGACAACACCAACTGCGTGAGCAATATCAGGTCTAGTACATACCATTGCATACATCAAGCTTCCGACTGCTGAAGAATAAGGAACTTTAGCCATGTTCCCTTTCTCCTCCACTGTTGTAGGACACATCTTCTTACTCAACTTTAGATGACCAGCAAGAGGTGTGCTGACTGGCTTAGCATTCTTCATGTTGAAGCGTTCTAGTACACGTTCAATGTACTTCTCCTGAGATAGCCACAACTTTCTACTTGTTCTCTCTCGAACTATCTTCATCCCTAGAATTTGTTGTGCTGGGCCCAAGTCCTTCATATCAAATGACTTGGACAGATCTCCTTTCAACTTTGCTATCAACCCCTTGTCTTTTCCTACAATTAACATGTCATCCACATACAACAACAATATAATAAAGTTATTCTCAGAAAATCTTTTGAAGTATACACATGGATCAGAATAGGTCTTTAGGTATGTTTGACTTTTCATGAATGAGTCAAACTTCATGTACCACTGCCTTGGTGCCTGCTTCAATCCATAAAGACTCTTATTCAATTTGCACACCATGTGTTTCTTTCCAGCTACTTCAAATCCTTCTGGCTGCTCCATATAAATCTCCTCTTCCAAATCTCCATGAAGAAATGCAGTTTTCACATCCAACTGCTCCACTTCAAGATCTAGGCTAGCTGCTAAGCTCAAAATTGTTCGAATAGAAGTCATTTTGACAACAGGTGAGAAAATTTCGTCAAAATCAATACCTTTCTTTTGTTCGAAGCCTTTAACCACCAATCGAGCTTTGTATCTGACCAGCTTGCCATTTCCATCTTTCTTGAGTTTAAAGACCCATTTGCATTTGAGTGGTCTTTTACCCTTTGGAAGTTCAACCAGCTTGTATGTGCCATTTTTCTGTAGAGATTCCATCTCTTCTTGCATAGCTTTCATCCACTGGTTCTTTTCTGGATGGGACAACACCTCCTTAAGACTTTCTGGCTCCCCCTCATCACTGATGAGGACATACTCTGTGGAAGGGTACCTGCATGACTCTACCCTTGGCCTCTCTGATCTCCTCAGAGGTTGAGGTTGTTCTTCTCCCTGAGTGGGGTGCTCCACTTCCTCGACACCTTCATCAAGTTGCTCCCCCTGCTCAATAACCTCACCAGGTTGCTCCACCTGCTCGGCAACCTCGTCGGTTGTACTTTCTGCACTTGTGGGATTGTTAGAAGTAGAAGGAATAGTAACAAAGTTAGGAATTATACCATTCTTCGCCTTTTCTAACATATCAGCAGCAGTTCCAACTTCACTTTCTCGGAAGACTACATCTCTGCTTCTGATGACCTTCTTCTTTACAGGATCCCACAGTCTGTACCCGAACTCTTCATCTCCATATCCGATAAATATGCAGGGAACAGATTTATCATCCAGCTTTGTTCTCTGCTCTTTTGGTACATGTGCAAAAGCTCTGCAACCGAACACCTTCAGATGCGAGTAGGACACCTCCTTGTTGGTCCAAACTCTCTCTGGGATTTCAAACGCCAACGGAACTGATGGACTCCTATTGATCAGGTAACAGGCTGTCTGAACTGCTTCACCCCAGAATGACTTAGGCAGTTTAGCCATTCTGAGCATGCTTCTCACCTTCTCCACAATGGTGCGGTTCATCCTCTCGGCTACGCCATTGTGCTGTGGGGTTCCAGGAACTGTCTTTTCATGTCTGATCCCATGACTTGAACAATACTCTTCAAATTCCCTTGAAGTGTACTCACCTCCATTGTCACTTCGGAGGCGCTTTAGCTTTCGACCCGTCTCCCTTTCTACTAGAGCATGAAATTTCTGGAAAACTTGAAACACCTGATCTTTGGTTTTCAAAATATAAACCCATAATTTTCGTGAAGCATCATCAATAAAAGTAACAAAATATTTGTTACCGCCCATTGATTCAATTTCCATTGGGCCGCAAACATCAGAATATACTAAATCAAGTATATTCAATTTTCTTTCAGACGATGTCTGAAATGAGACTCTATGCTGCTTACCAAATAAACAGTAGTCACAAGGTTTTACAGTTGTACCTTTGGCATAAGAAATGAGTGATTTCTTGGCAAGAATCTGCAATCCCTTCTCGCTCATATGACCCATTCTTTTGTGCCATAAATCTACAGAAATCTCATCTTGTGCCGCGTTCAATTCACCTTGGCATATTTCTGCATTTGTCCTGTACAACGTGCCACGAGCAACTCCCTTTGCAATCACCAATGATCCCTTAGTGAGTCTCCACTTTTGATTTGCAAAATAACTCTCGTATCCATCTCGGTCTAAAGCAATTCCCGAGATCAAGTTCATCCGCAAATCAGGTACATGCCGCACATCCTTTAGAACCAATGTGCATCCGACATTTGTCTTGATACAAATGTCACCAATCCCCGCAATCTTTGAGTAACTTGTGTTACCCATTTTCACTGTGCCGAAATCACCTGCTACATATCTGCAAAAAAGATCTCTTACCGGTGTGGCATGGTGAGATGCCGCTGTGTCAACCACCCATTCCGACTCTGGACCTGACAGGTGCATGCATTCCTCTTCCTCATTTATAAAGAGGACAACATTATCATTATTTTGCACCATGGCGGCTGTGTTGTCGTCATTCTTCTGGCCACTGGTTTCACCTTTGCCCTTCCTTGGATTTGGGCAATCTCTTTTGAAGTGACCTGGTTGATTACAGTTGTAGCAATTTCTGACTCTTGATTTGGATCGGTTCTTTGACTTCCCACGAGCTCCGGATCTACCATAGTTGTTCGAACTCCTTTGATAACTCCTGCCTCTACCTTCTGTGATGAGAGCCTGTCCTTGATTTTCAGGCTTCTTTCTCATCTTCTCATTGAGTAGAAGAGCCGATGTGACATCTTTCAACTCAATAGTAGTCTTACCGTGCAAGATGGTTGTTGCCAAATTATCGTACGAAGATGGCAACGAGTTCAATAGCAAGATGGCTTTATCTTCTTCCTCGATTTTCACTCCGAGGTTGGCAAGCTGTGTGATTAGTCCGTTAAACACATTTAAATGTGACAAAAAATTCGTACCTTCACTCATGTGTAGGGCGTATAACTGCTTCTTCAGGTACAATTTATTTGTCAGCGTTTTGGACATGTATAGGCTTTCCAACCTTGTCCAAATTCCACGTGCAGTGTCTTCATCAATGATGTTATTTACCACATCATCTGATAAGTGCAACCTAATTGCACTAGCAGCTCTTTCATCCAAGTCAGCCCAATCCTCAGCTTTCATGGTATCAGGCTTTTTGGAATCAACATCTAGAACCTTGTGTAATCCTTGTTGGATGAGCAGATCTCTCATCCTTCTTTGCCATGTTGAGAAACCGTTATCTCCATTGAATTTTGCTACCTCGTACTTTACTCCGGACATTTTTATTTTTCACCAAGTATAGTACTACCGACAGTGAATAGTATTTCAGTGAACGAGCAGAACCTGTGCTCTGATACCAGTTGTTGGGAATAAACCCCTTACCAAAATAATATTCACGGTAATAAAGCGGAATAATAATGTAGCACCGAGATACGGTAATTAACAAGAATAAAAGAGTAACAATGACACCAAGATTTTTACGTGGAAAACCCTTCTGAATAAGGGAAAAAACCACGACCCCGAGAGGAGCAACTGATATCACTATAGTAAGGAATTTTACACTTTGTAGGTCGGAGATAAATACTCCAAAGACCACTACAACACTCAAAAGAAATAACCCTCTTTTGATATTCCCACCTCACTACAATATCGCTCACTCTCTATTTTCCTCACAGACTATTTTCTTATACCTTGTCTGTGAAACCTCACTCTTTCTTTCTCTCTTTGTTGGTGTGAAGAAATGAGAGTTGAAGCTCTCCTTTTATAGCCAAAGCTTCACCCTCTAAAGCCTACAATATTTGACAATTTACACACACTTTTCACAATTCAACAAAGTTGGCTACCAAACCAAAGAAATTCAACAAGGTTGGCTACCAAACCAAACTAATTCAACAAGGTTGGCTACCAACCAAACCAAGTCAACAAGGTTGACTACCAAACCAAAAAAAACTCTTATTAGGCACATGCCTAATACTTCTTCAATGAGATGAACATCATCAATATTACTAGGTTTATCTTTTCGTTTCGGTTTTAATTTGCCCAAATCACTATATATCTTGATGCAAGAACATTTGTTTTTATCAAGAAAAGGTGAAACAAATCAGTCATGTTCGGGGGTAAAAAGTTAGAAGTACTTTAGATTCTGGCATGATTGCTCCAAAAGTTAAAATTATATCGGCGCAAGGATAAAATTTGCTAAAGGAGAAAAATCAGGTTCAATTTGTATGTATATTATATTTACTAATTAGAATAAATGTCAAGAACTCTCATACATTTTCTTTGATCCTTCAAAACTGTAGTATTGTTCTTGTATGAATAAAAAGAATTTAAAAAAATGCAAGAAACTGGATAAGATAGGGCCGGTGATGAGTGTTGAGGATTGAGTATTTGTCAGTGTTGGGTTCTTTTGTATTGCACATTACACATTTACTCCTATATGATCACCATTCGATCAGAAAAATTTGACAAGTTTCCTAACACTATAGTCACCGCAACACAATTTCGGGGGGTACGCTTTCATCTACCCTTTTAGCTTATAATTATGATCATTTTACTTTATTAGTTAGTCACTAAAATATTTAGCTGTATTTGAAATCAAACCTTCCGAACAGTTCATCTTACATAAACAAAACAATAACAACAATAACAATATCCCAGTAAAATTTCATAAGTGGAGTCTAGGAAGGGCTGTGTGTACACAGGCCTTACCCCTACTCCGGAGAAGTAAAAAATTTGAAGAAACAATAGTATTTCAGTTTGGATCAAATACATAACATACTTTAAGGGTATTTATTCATACTAGTATCTATGAACGTGCGTTGCACGTTAATAATAGCACGTGATGATTTAAACATTTATTTATATGAAGCAACAATAAAATTTGATTAATGAGATAAATTTTATGTATAATAATATAACAATCATCTAAATGTCGAAAAATATTATTAGAGTAGCATAATACATGAATTTAAAATAAAAGGACATTATCAAAACTTACACAAATAATTAATTTTGTCATGTTAGTTAGATAATTATGTATTATAATTTAAAAGAATTTAATGTGATGGTATCTTAACGAATATTTTTTTTGTGGACAATATTTTTTTGTGTATGTCATTTCCTAATGCTTTGGTTACTCTGCCCTAACCAAACCTCTTGTTGTCGATCTTGGTATCCCTATTGAAAGTGCAACAAACAGTTATTTGTGCAAGAAAACATATTGCGGTAAATATAGTCCAATATTTAGGATGTTTGTCCTTGTGCTTTATTTATTATATTTGCAAAACATAAACATACTGAAAATTATTTTCACACAAATTTAAAAGGATATTCCTTAGTTTCGAAAGACGAAAGTGGAATTCGGGGATAAAAATATACTTAGATGCACATTGACCAGTATCATAATTTTTGCATGTATGGTGTTCTTGTCAAAACTTCTATATATATACCATCTGTGTGCTATTACATAAGCTATTCGGCGTATGTAAGGTTTTCAGTAGCATGACATGCATATTTTTCTTTAAAATCAACTTATATACAATGAAATATCAATTTTAACTTAGTCTATTCTATATACAGTGACACCAACATAGGTAAGAAATAATAAACTTGACAACAAACATATATGGCAGAAGACCATTTGGTATTAAAGTATTTAAGTATTCGTCTTGGTAGTAATTATTGGTATCATTTTCTGCTGAGTCAAAAACAGAAAGGCATTTTATTTTTACTATAAAATTTTGCAATCAACATTTTATTTAGTTGATCAACATATTCATTTCTGCTAGAAGATATCTTTTTAATTCTATCATGTGATTTGTACAAATTGCGTTTTAATCTAATATAATAGAAATATTTCTCTAATTAAATGCACTACTAATACAATTGGGAATGATAACTAAGTGTTCAGAAAGAACCAAATCATCTTTTATTGAATGCTCTTATTAAGAGACCAATCATATTGCTGACCGAAATTCATCATCATCCCTTGTGAGGGAATCCACGTTCGGCATGCTTGGCAAATTATCAAGGTAGGGAATATTCCGCTCATGAAATGGCACGTGGGACTCGTACACTCTTGGTCTAGCTGAAGGTGGAGGAACATGCTCCCTCGTCAACTCAGGTTCAACATTCACTTCCTCCTCCTCATCACCCTCATCATGGAAGGGTGTGTCATCCCCAAACTCATCCGCATTGTTGTCATAATCACTATCATCTTCCTGACTCTGCGCATCTGCCAAATCACGAGTAAATACGTCGTCTATGGGCAATTGTGTGTGGTCAGGAGCTTCAAGAAGCTCGTTTTCACTGCACATAAAGAACAAAATGATAAGTTACCCAACTAGATAAATACTTTAGATATAGCTATATCACTTTACTTACAAGTCGTACTGTCTTGACGTTTCATGATGGATATTTTCTTGTTGGTGATGACTCCCAGATGGACCACCATGGTCCAATACTCCAGAACTACGCATATTCCAACTAGGGGCAGGGTCATAACTTGTAAAATTCATATCCGGACGGTACCCCCTATGAAAAATATGAGTGTTAATACAAATCCAATTAAAACATAAATTAAACATCGCTAAAGCGTAGTAAAATTGAAGTTTACCAGTCGTCTTGTTGATTATCTAAAGTCAAAAAATTATTTTGTGGCTGCTCATTCGCCGGTGGTGACAAGTTTAAATCAAGGCAAGCTCTTTCATCACCAATCTGTCCGGCAAAAACTGCTCCAGAATAACCACCCGATGACTGGGGGTTATCCCTACTATGCACGCCCTCATTATTGGGAACGTCTTCCACCTTGACGTACATTTCCAATAATTTTATTACAATAAATTCCCTATATTCATCCGGAATCAGCAAAAAATCTCTAAGAGTTTCATCATCCTCGATGTTAAACTCAGAATAATAAGCAAACCCTTGCGGAGTAACTGAATACGGAAATCTACCGGTTATTTTAAGGTTAACCGAACGCCTCCTCTCATTCATTTTTTTACGTAACAACGATACCAATTTATCGTACTCCATAGTAAGCGGCAATTTAACATGACATTGTGGAGGTGAGCTATACCTCATAGAGTTATTCTCCAACACAACCTCACTCCCCCAATATAGTGAAACCCTTATTTTTGCCACTTCAGACATTGTAAAAAAATAATTGATAAGAAGAAGAGAGAAGTATGAACATAAGTTTGAAATAAAGTATTGAATGAATTTTTATAAAATTGAAATACCTTTAAATAAGGCAAGTCCGACGTTGGGGTGTAGAATTTTTCTATGTAAAACGCAGTACAATACTACGTTTTATGTATTGAATTATTGTTATGTTAGTTCATTATTGGTACGCAATTATTTAATGTAAAACACATTATTATACTGCGTTTTACAAATATATCTTAGTAAAACGCAATATAGTACTGCGATTTATAAAAAATAAAATAAAATAAGTAAAACGTAGTACTATACTGTGAATTACTTTAACGGCAAAATTTCCGTTAACGTAATTCGCAGTATAATACTGTGTTTTACTCATTTATGTAACTTTTTTTAAAGTAGTACAAAAGTGTTTTTTGTCAAAAAAATAATTAAAAAGGTTTCGGACTCGTAGCAAGAATTCTTATACTATATGTTTGATTAGTTGCCTTCCACGTCGATAAAGTTACAAAGCAACCTTTCTTATTTGGGAATTGGTAAGATGGGCGGTGGAAAACAAGGAGACCCCCCACCCCCACCTCCTTCTGCATAGAGGAGTCCGAAACTTTTTTAATCATTTTTTGGACAAAAAATACTTTTGTATTACTTTAAAAAAAAATACATAAATGAGAAAATGCAGTATTATACTGCGAATTACTTTAACGGAAATTTTGTCGTTAAAGTAATTCGCAGTATAGTACTGCGTTTTACTTAAAAAATTATTTTTTTTGTAATTCGCAGTACTATACTGCGTTTTACTAAGATACATTTGTAAAACGCAGTATAATAATGCGTTTTACATTAAATAATTGCGTTGTACTCTGGTTTTGCCCCCCAGATTATAATGAACTGACATAACAATAATTCAATACATAAAACGTAGTATTGTACTGCATTTTACATAGAAAAATTCTACACCCCAACGTCGGACTTGCCTTATTTAAAGGCGTTTCAATTTTATAAAAATCCATTCAATACTTTATTTCAAACTTACGTTCATACTTCTCTCTTCTTCTTATCAATTATTTTTTTACAATATCTGAAGTGGCAAAAATAAGGGTTTCACTATATTGGGGAGGTGAGGTTGTGTTGGAGAATAACTCTGTGAGGTATAGCTCACCTCCAAATTGTCATGTTAAATTTTCGTTTACTATGGAGTACGATAAATTGGTATCGTTGTTACATAAAAAAATGAATGAGAGGAGGCGTTCGGTTAACCTTAAAATAACCGGTAGATTTCCATATTCAGTGACTCCGCATGGGTTTGCTTATTATTCTGAGTTTAACATCGAGGATGATGAAACTCTTAGAGATTTTTTGCTGATTCCGGATGAATATAGGGGATTTATTGTAATAAAATTATTGGAAATGTACGTCAAGGTGGAAGACGTTCCCAATAATGAGGGCGTGCATAGTAAGGATAACCCCCAGTCATCGGGTGGCTATTCTGGAGCAGTTTTTGCCGGACAGATTGGTGATGAAAGAGCTTGCCTTGATTTAAACTTGTCACCACCGGTGAATGAGCAGCCACAAAATAATTTTTCGACTTTAGATAATCAACAAGACGACTGGTAAACTTCAATTTTACTACACTTTAGCGATGTTTAATTTATGTTTTAATTAGATTTGTATTAACACTCATATTTTTCATTGGGGGTACCGTCCGGATATGGATTTTAAGTTGGAATATGCGTAGTTCTGGAGTATTGAACCATGATGGTCCATCTGGGAGTCATCACCAACAAGAAAATATCCATCATGAAACGTCAAGACAGTACAACTTGTAAGTAAAGTGATATAGTTATATCTAAAGTATTTATCTAGTTGGGTAACTTATCATTTTGTTCTTTATGTGCAGTGAAAATGAGCTTCTTGAAGCTCCTGACCTCACACAGTTGCCCATAGACGACGTATTTACTCGTGATTTGGCAGATGCGCATAGTCAGGAAGATGATAGTGATTATGACAACAATGCGGATGAATCTGGGGATGACACACCCTTCCATGATGAGGGTGATGATGAGGAGGAAGTGAATGTTGAACCTGAGTTGACGAGGGAGCATGTTCCTCCACCTCCAGCTAGACCAAGAGTGTACGAGTCCCACGTGCCATTTCATGAGCGGAATATTCCCTACCTTGATAATTTGCCAAGCATGCCGAACGTGGATGCCCTCACAAGGGATGATGATGAATTTCGGTCAGCGATGTGGGATGAGTCTAGACCAGCTGTTCTGACAAAGGGCATGTATTTCCCCGATAAAGCTCGCCTAATTAGGGCTGTAAAAATCTACAGTATAAGAGAGTGTCGTGAGATGACGATAAGTGAATCAACTAGGGAGAAATACAAGGTTGTATGTCGTAGAGACTTTATGGGTTGTCACTGGATGTTGCGAGCCACCAAGAAGAAATCAGGTTTGTGGAAAGTGGGTAAATTTATTAGCGAGCACAGATGTGAAATGGACACATACAATGAGAATCACTTCAACTTGGATGTGGACTTGATTTCTCTTGTCTTGATTCCATATTTGGAAGTGTCCATTAGGTTCAAGATTAAAGAGTGTATTACAGTCGTCCACCAGGAGTATGGTTGTACTATAACCAAAAGAAAGGCATATCTCGGTCGCAAACGTGCCTTTGAACTTATTTATGGTGACTGGGATAAGTCTTTTTCAAATCTGCCCAGGTACATGACCGCACTGCAACACTTTAACCCCGGGATTGTTGTTGAATGGAGGCGTGATCGGAGTCCGGACAGACCCGAATATATTTTTAACTATGTGTTCTGGTCATTTAAACCAACAATTGATGGTTTTGTGCATTGTCGTCCTGTTATTTCCATAGACGGTACTCATGTCTATGGAAAGTATGATATTAAGCTTTTGATTGTAGTTGCAGTAGATGCCAACGGGCAAATATTTCCACTAGCTTTTGCCATATGTGCCAACGAAAGTGAAGAGACATGGACGCTTTTTTTGAACCACTTGAAGCAACACGTTGTCAAACAATATTTAGGTATTTGTCTAATATCTGATCGGCATGGTGGTATTTTAAGTTTTGTACGTCACTTGCCTGAATGGCAGGAACCATATGCATACCACTGTTACTGTGTGCGTCATCTGAAGGCCAATTTCCAGAAGAAATATCCTGACAAGGCATTGCATCTATTGTGTGTGCTAGCTTAATAAATTAAATAATTAATTATGTTTACAATTGGACTGAATAATTATGTATGGGTTCCAGGCTCGAGGCCCGGTAGCACCGAGTTATCCTTAATTATTATTCGTGTCAATTTTAATATTTTTAGAATTGTGTGTGCTAGCTTAATAAATTAAATAATTAATTATGTTTAAAATTGGACGAAATAATTATGTATGGGTTTCAGGCTCATTTTTTAAGGCCCGGTAGCACCGAGTTATCCTTAATTATTATTCGTGTCAATTTTAACATTTTTACAATTGTCTGTGCTAGCTTAATAAATTAAATAATTAATTATGCTTACAATTAGACTGAATAATTATGTATGGGTTCCAGGCTCATTTTTTGAGGCCCGGTAGCACCGGGTTATCCTTAATTATTATTCGTGTCAATTTTAACATTTTTACAATTGTGTGTGCTACCTTAATAAATTAAATAATTAATTATGTTTACAATTGGATTGAATAATTATGTATGGGTTCCTGCCTCGATTTTTGAGTTAATTTTACAACATATAGGAATTTGTTACTTTTGTAAGTTTATTGTTATAATTAAATAATTAATTTTGTAAAGTGTAATTGGATAGAGTTTGCAGTTACTACATACTTAAACTACATAGACTCTACACTAAAAGGCTCTACATTTTACTACGCTAAAAGGCTTTATATTTTACAACACTAACAGACTCTATATTTTACTACACTAAAAGGCTCTATATTTTCCTACGCTAAAAGACTATTTATTTTACTACGCTAAAAGGTCACTATTACATATAAAAACAACTAACATAAAATACAAATATGAACAGCAAACAAAATAAATAATATTAATTTTTTAACAATACAAATAATTTATCAAATTTTAACAATTTTTTGTACCAAAGCTAATAAATCAATCCGGATATAAATAAGATACAAATTTAAACACAAAAATAACACAAATTAACATGGAAACACATTAAATAATACAAATATGCATGTACTATACGAGTTTCGACATAAACAAAATTGAAATACCTCGATTTAAGTTTTTTAAATTTGATTGAAATCGAATTTTTGCGCCCGAAAGAAGGAATCCAAAGCTTGTCTTGTATGTGGGACCTACACTCCTTGCTCTTTAGGTGACGGGTGGGGCCCAATTTTTTTTTTTTGAAGTTTGACGCGGGGGGGGGGGGGGCAGCAGAATCGAAGGTGTTGGTTTTCTTCGGTTCAGTGGTCCAAGGAAGAAGAAGGGGCTATATTTTATTGAAGTTGTTCGCAGTATTATACTGCGTTTTAAGTAAAACGCAGTATAATACTGCGAACAGCTTTAATAAAATATAGCTGGGCCCAGCATCTTAGTAAAACGCTGTATAGTACTGCGAATTATAAAAAAAAAAATTTAAAAGTAAAACGCAGTACTATACTGCGAATTACTTTAACGATAAAATTTCTGTTAAAGTAATTTGTAGTATAATACTGCGTTTTACTTATTTATGTATTTTTTTTTAAAGTAGTACAAAAGTAATTTTTGTCCAAAAAATGATTAAAAAGGTTTCGGACTCCAGCATAGAGAGTAGTATTCTTGTTTTTTTCCCCTTTTAACCTTTAATTTGTTTCTATGCATCTTTGTCAGGAACTATGCTGAATTGTGAAACGCAGAAATTCCAAGAAATCTGTGTTTTTGGTGGCCCAATTCCCATAATTCCTTAGGAAAAGGTTTCCAGTTCCCCACTCTTTTGAGTAAGATCAGAACGAGAAGGATCTGTTTAAAGAACCCATGATTATGCCATGATACACGTGGTCTTCACGTTGGACCGCATTTTTGCCAGATAAACCAAAAGATTTGGTCAAGTTTAATGTCGGGCATGCTATATAACTAGAGCTTGATAATATTCCCCGATCAAATAATATACTACTGCACCCAACTAAACACAAATTACAAATATTAATTTTAAACCCTAGTTATACTTGATCACTTTTTAATTACTTTCGGTTTTATTTTATTTTATTTTATTTTTGTAGCGTTCTTCAACTACCTGTGAACGATACTGAGTTGAAAGAAAAATCAGAAAACTGTTAGAAGAATAAAGAAATATATAAAATAGTAAAGAATTAGAAATATTCCGAGTCCACAATTTTTTTGTGCGTCCTTAAGGAATTTTAACCCCCTCACACGTTGCCAAGGTAATGGATTAAATCCTTCCCAGGATAAAACGGAATAAACCTTCCTGCAACAGTGGCAATACAAACTGCAGGATACCAACGAACTCAAAGAACGGAGCAAAAACACACTTACGAATTTGAGAGAGAGAGACTGCGAATTAGGATGCAGTATATTCAGAAAGAAAGAACTTCTAGAGTATTTTTCGTATATAGAAGATGCAGCCTTGCCTCAGAATTTATAGGCAAATATCAGAAGATGTGTCTGGAAAGGTGCCTTTTCAGAAAATACGCGGCCTGCCGCGATCAGAGAGTCTCTCTGAATCTGACTGCCGCGATTCTACCGCGGTCGCGGCAGAACCGCGGCCAGCGAGGCCCTCTGAACGTTCAGCAGTGATTTGGAATTTAATTAATTATTAAATATTAAATAAATTTTGTCCAAAAATAATCTTATCGATTGACAAATCCAAAGCCGAAGCCGAAGCCGAGCCGAGCGAGCGACGACGACGACGCGAGGGTTCATTCTCTTCAACTCCTTTTAAGAGTTTTAAGAAGTGAATCTATATATAAGCACATAATGAGGGACAAAGTGCAAGACAAAAGTTCACTTCTTCAAATTTTCATTTTCCCTCCATTTTATTTCCCTCCATTTACAATTCACACTGCTTAAAGTCCAACACTACCAAAAACATTTAAATGACATATATAGTGTAGTAGAATAGTGATGAGTGGAAGTGTAGCACAAAACTTTTGATTGGTTGTACTCCCTCAGCCTCTACTCTAATCAAAGAGGCATAGGACCAAATTTGGAATTTAGCCAAAAGAGGAGTTGCTTGCCGTTTTGGCCTAGCAAGGAACTTGTAATTTTCTTCTCAAATTAGGTTTGGCATACGCAGTGAGTGATTGAGAGGATAAAAAAGCATAAACGGAAAGGACACTGAATTGAGTCAATGACTCAACGTGGATTACATAATCCACCGACATAGCAAATGAAGTGATTCCACAATTTAAACCTAGTATTATCAATAGGATTAATATTCTTCATTAATTTATACTGCTATTTTTAATCTTACACTGAAAATATGTATTCTAAAACTACTTCCTTTAAGAATTCAGAACTCTATTTTACAAATATATCCACTGATCTCATCTATACCTAGTTTTGCCACAGATGTACGAATAAGATTTCATTATTTTGGTCAATTTCAAAAGAGGATAAATCTGAACATAGTGAAATATTTCTATTTTAATTGGATTATTACTTATGAGACTGAAAATAAGAAACAAAAATCGTAGGATAAGAAAATACTATTGAAAAGTCGTATTTTCGGTCATTATGATTTTTGTGTGATAAAATATAGTTATAAATTTTGGTGAAAAAATATCATAGTTATACGACCATATGTGAAATTTACGAAATATTTTTTATATCATTCTTCTTTTTCCCTTTCCAAAATGCTACTGGAGTAGTTGTTAATACTGTGTTTAACAGTTACTTACTACGGTGTCACTCTAACTCAGTATTTTCTGTCAAAAATTTTCTTTAATCCAAAATGGAGCTGTAAGTAATTCTAAACGCGCACACACTTGTTCTCTATTTAGTAGGTACAAGACTGTTTATTCCCACCCAATTACGGTAATATTAGAAACATTTCCAACCAGTACCTAGTTAGGTACGGAAATACCTTCTTTTTGATTTGATTAATTTTGTGAGTGCCTCCTATAAGTGGTAGGATTCCGAAACTTTTTTGATGTTTTTTTGGACAAAAATACTTTTTTACTACTTAAAATTTTTTACATAAATGAGTAAAACGCAGTACTATACTGCGAATTACTTTAACGGAAATTTAACCGTTAAAGTAAAACGCAGTACTATACTGCATTTTACTTAAAAAACAATTTTTGTAATTCGTAGTACTATACTGCGTTTTACTTAAAATCTGGGCTCAGCTATATTTTATTAAAGTTGTTCGCAGTACTATACTGCGAACAACTTTAATAAAATAAACCCCCTTCTTCTTCCTTGGACCACAGAACCGACGAACACCCTTTTAAAAAATTTCGATTCTGCTGCCCCCCCGTCAAACTTTAAAAAAAAAAATTTGGGCCCCACCTGTCACCTAAAGAGCAAGGAGTGTAGGTCCCACATACAAGACAAGCTTTGGATTCCTTCTTTCGGGTGCAAAAATTCGATTTCAATCAAATTTAAAAAACTTAAATCGAGGTATTTCAATTTTGTTTATGTCGAAACTCGTATAGTACATGCATATTTGTATTGTTTAATGTGTTTCCATGTTAATTTGTGTTATGTTTGTGTTTAAATTTGTATCTTATTTATACCCGGATTGATTTATTAGCTTTGGTACAAAAAATTGTTAAAATTTGATAAATTATTTGTATTGTTAAAAAATTAATATTATTTATTTTGTTTGTTGTTCATATTTGTATTTTATGTTAGTTGTTTTTATATGTAATAGTGACCTTTTAGCGTAGTAAAATAAATAGTCTTTTAGCGTAGTAAAATATAGAGCCTTTTAGCGTAGTAAAATATAGAGTCTTTTAGTGTAGTAAAATATAGAGTCTATGTAGTTTAAGTATGTAGTAAATGCAAACTTTATCCAATTACACTTTACAAAATTAATTATTTAATTTATAACAATAAACTTACAAAAGTAACAAATTAATATATGTTGTAAAATTAACTCAAATATCGAGTCTAGAACCCATACATAATTATTCAGTCCAATTTTAAACATAATTAATTATTTAATTTATTAAGCTAACAAAATTCTAAAAATGTTGAAATTGACATGCATAATTATTAAGGATAACTCGGTGCTACCGGGCCTCAAATATCGAGCCTGGAACCCATACATAATTATTTAGTCCAATTTTAAACATAATTAATTATTTAATTTATTAAGCTAACACACACAATTCTAAAAATGTTGAAATTGACACGCATAATAATTAAGGATAACTCGATGCTACCAGGTCTCAAATATCGAGCCTGGAACCCATACATAATTATTCAGTCCATTTTTAAACATAATTAATTATTCAATTTATTAAGCTAACACACACAATTCTAAAAATGTTGAAATTGACACGCATAATAATTAAGGATAACTCGGTGCTACCGGGCCTCAAAAATTGAGCCTGGAACCCATACATAATTATTCAGTCCAATTTTAAACATAATTAATTATTTAATTTATTAAGCTAACACACACAATTCTAAAAATGTTGAAATTGACACGCATAATAATTAAGGATAACTCGGTGCTACCGGGCCTCAAAAATTGAGCCTGAAACTCATACATAATTATTCAGTCCAATTTTAAACTAAATTAACTATTTAATTTATTTAGCTAACACACACAATTAATTTTGTTTAAATTATAGTAGACGACATGGACTTTCCTCCGCCTGCGCATCCCGGACTTGCCGAGGACCGGCTACTAGTGTTGCAGGGTGACCCTAGGTCCTCCTTTGTATGGGAGGGATAGCTATCGATGCAGCCTCTCCGCCCCAGGAGACCTGACGATTTGTGGGAGTTCATCGGGGAACATCCTTTCCATGCCCGCGTAGTCGCGCGCCTACAGGCTACGGGCTTCTATACGATTTTTGAGCTTGGACGGATGCAGCTTGATTGGTCTCTCATCACGCCCTTGGTAGAGCGGTGACGCCTGGTAACGCAGACTTTTAACTTGCCCACTGGAGAGGCCACCATCACGCTGGAGGATGTTCAGGTTTTGTAAGGGTTGCGCGTAGATGGACGGGTCGTGGCACTGCCCTAGTACATTATATCCATGACGCGTGCACAGTTTTTGGATATGACGCTGGGGGCAGTCGCGTTTCTTTGTCAGCCATCAGAGATCATATGGCGTTTTTGCACCCAGACTTTACCGGCGAGACGGAGGATCTCCATATTGAGAGGTACACGCGGTTGGCGCTGCTCCTGCTTTTCGGGTGTGTCTTGTTCCCGAACACTTCGAGGAGTAAAGTGAGTATGCGCTTTCTCCATCATATTCAGCAGTTGGATGGTTTACCCCAGTACAGTTGGGGTGCTGCTGTTCTCGCATACCTGTATAGGAGCATGTGTCGGGCGAGCATGGGCCCAGCGGTGGACTTATGTGGTTTTATGCCCTTCCTACAAGTGACAACATTTTCGAATACTCTGTTCATTTCTCTGAATTCTATATGGTCGAAATGACTCATAAATTTTACATCAACCTTTTATCTTAGGTTTGGGCCTGGCAGCGGATCATGCCGTTGCAGCCACCTCTACCACCACTTGCGCATGGTGAGGCTTATCCGTTTCTCCCTCTAGCTTCTCGGTGGATTCTCCGACGTGGGAACTACCGAGGGACCGATGCTCATCATAATCTCCCCCTTATTAAGGATGTGCTAGATATGCTGGTGGACGGACAGGTAAATATGTACCTACACTTACTTGTTTTAAATTGAGTTGTGTTGCGCATACTCACTTTTATGTTATTATTTGGTAGTTCATCTGGACTCCATACAGCGACGAGTTCCTAGCTCAGTTGCCCTTTTATTGCCCATTCGATCGACTGCTTTGGAGCACCTCCATCCCGATGATCTTCTTCAATATGGTTAAGTATCATGCCACAGAGCGTGTGCTTCGCCAGTTTCACCGTCCCCAGCCTATACCGAGGGAGCCTAGATGGGTGTCTATACACTATCAGTGGGATGACCGTGCCAGGCTGGACGATATATATATATAGGATGGCTAGAGCAGCAGGTCCATATTTGGGAGGAGCAGCGAGCTGACTGTATTCCGCCAACACCTACATTTACCCAGGAGGCCACTATTCATATGTATGCGTCATGGTACCGCCGTCACACCCGACTGATTATCGAGAATCCCATTCATGTACTTGGCAAGCGCTACAGACCATACGTCGGGAGACACGAGGCACTGGTATGTTTTTTGGCTTATTAATATCGTATAATTGTGATATAGCGTTATTTAATTAATATTTTAAAGATTTCACAGGCTATTGGGCATCATCACCTCTACCAGTTGGGACAGGAGATGCAGCAGCATACCGACATCCCTGCAGTCGTTGACTATGGCCGGCGGGTGGCACAGTTGGCTCGTCGGACCCTGTTTCAGGCGAGAGATGCTGCGAGGTTGGACCACGAGGCTCAGTATGTGGCGCTAGAGGACTACCATCGGGGTAGGGGTGTCCTACGAGGTAGGGGTAGGGCACGAGGGAGGGGTGCCCCACGGGGTCGCGAGGGATGACGAGGAGGTGGTCCCCAGCAAGGGGACGTTGAGGAACCTTTCGACCCACCTGTTGAGGGAAATGATGAGGACTTTGGAGTTGAGGCACTTGGAGATGATCAACCGGGTTATATACCTCGGGAAGATGAACCTTCCAGCAGCATGCCTTCGTACAGCCCTCAGCTATCTCTGCCAGCATCGCAGGTCACCACGTCAGGAGCATTGTCGATCACAGGTACATTCGACGGGGATGTATACCAGTACTTTGCATGCCCATCTACCGCAGCTGAGGATCGGCCCACCCGGGACGTGGATGGCGGGCGCAGGTTGAGTTATGCCTCATCCCCGGTGGTTGATGCGGATCTACCACATGCGCAGGTATGTTTGTATTACTTTAAAATTTCAATTTGTTTTCTTTTCCTTAATGAGCTGCCACTAATTAATTTTTAACTTTCTTATGAAGTCTTCGTCCCAGCCCATCTTTGAGGTCACTACATGTTTTGGTGAGGACACCGCGGATGCATATATTCAGGAGGTCGACGAGACCACGGTGGGAAAATATTTTTTGACTTAACACGTACAATACAAATATACTTTGTCATATGCTAAGTTTAGTACTTGTTTTGTAGGTTGTTGACGGCCCGACAGCCTATTCTTTCGATCCTGCCAGTTGTGGTGTCGATGCTGCTGCACATCCTCACATAAAGAGGCGGCTTGATGATGATGATCCGGATAGTGTATCCGGGTGACAAGGGATGCGACTCAGGCCAGCAGCAGCACTGAAGCACACAGGCTGCGGGACTCACTGATTTACTTAGGTTTTTAGTTTGTGTAAATAGTGCATTATGTAAATAATGATAACAATTATCTTTTAACAACATTTTTATTTTAATTGCGTTTGAACAACAGTTTTACTTAAACAGTACACAAGAAACACAAACATTGCAAACGTAACACAAAAACAAACAGTAGAACTAAAACCATCACTGCATAAAGGATAACTAAAACCTGCTTTTTTCACATAGTTTTCATCTTTTTCAGAACGACAAGACAACTCCATAAAACGCAGTACTATACCACGCTTTATGTATTAAATTTTTCTGCAATAAACCAGCTTTTTTCACATGGTTTTCATCTTTTTCAGAACGACAAGACAACTCCATAAAACGCAGTACTATACCACGCTTTATGTATTAAATTTTTCTGCAATAAACCAGTTTTTTTCACATGGTTTTCATCTTTTTCAGAACGACAAGACAACTCCATAAAATGCAGTATTTTTCACATGGTTTTCATCTTTTTCAGAACGACAAGACAACTCCATAAAATGCAGTACTATACCACGCTTTATGTATTTTGTCTCGCCTATAAATAACGGCATCATTGTAGTTATTTTGTGTGCTCAAAAATTAGTAAAAGCAAATATTTCATTAAAAGTAAGGTTTTTTTTTACTAAAAGCAAATATTTCATTAAATGGCTCAACCTCTTCGTCCACCAAAGTGGCAACTGTGGAAAAGAATGCTCGATGCAAAATTGTTGGGACGGTGGTGAAGTTGGACGCCGCTACTGGTGCTGTATGAACCAGTTATACAAGGTTCCCGGCGAACCTATTTGTGATTTTGAGGAATGGGTTGAATGAACCATGTTATCAGGAATGCTACAGAGAACAACTGCAGTTTCTTCATAATATGTGTTTATGCCAACGGGAAACACAAAGAGAAAGCGATAGAATTATTGTAGAAATGAGGGCGAAACTGAAGGAGGTGGGAGAAGAAAAATGGAAAGCACAATGGAATTGTGAAGCACAAAAGGAACGAAAAGAAAAATATAAACGGGAACTTGCGGAGGTGAAGGCGAAACTGAAAGAGGTAGAAGAAGAAAAAGAACGAATGGAAGAACGATTTAAGTTGTTGGAGCGGAGAATAAATGACAACCGGGACTAAACATTGGCATGTATGTGTTTAGTGTATTTTTCATATTTCATGTATTTTTACTATGTTGGCCTGTTATGTTTGTGTTTGTGCTGTAGTAATGTTTTATTTACATTTTCCTATAATTAAACAGATTTTTCTTCACTTATTCCAAATTGTGGAACATAATTTTATTTGATATATATTGCAACATACACAAGTACAAACACGTATTACAAAAAACAATACCAAAATAAAAGACTAGGGGTATTCTTGATAGTTGGGTACATTCGACGAACTTGCACCAGGAGCCGGATTACCACCGCCACGCACACCACCTGAAGGACATTTATGACTGTCGTGTCCTGTTTGCGAGCATATGCCACATTTACGCGCATAAACGGTGTCAACAACATCCATTTGGTTTCGTATACGCATTCTTTTTTGCACTTGCAGCTTGCGTAAATAGTCCTTGTTACATACCATCTTAAAAGGTTCCGGCGGCCAATAATGCTCAGCACCTAATGGTTGCAACTTCCCACTATACGTGTCTACGTATGCAGCAATACTGTATTGCCTATCAATATAGATTGTTGCCCCATATCCAACTTGTTGAAAGCACTTCAACGCATGTGCGCACGGCATGTGGTAGATGGTCCATTTCCAACATGAACATAACCTTCTATTTTCATTCACCATTTGTAGATTATTCCCACGGTGTCCGCGGATAGCGGTCTTAACTTCAAAAACACCCCGTTCATGATCGTACTGAAGAAATGAATGCCACTGTGCTCGCCTCCTGGACCTTTCAAATCTTCTCATGGGTATTGGCATAAATTGAACACCCCTGTCCATCAATGCTGATGCAGCTAAATGCCTTTCAACAAACCTCTCTGCACTCTGTTTGAATGCCATGCAGACCATGGCACTGACAAGCAGTCCACGGGAAGACTTCAACAAGCCGTTGAATGACTCCAACACGTTTGTAGTGAGGGCTCCCCATCGTCTTCCGCCATCAGCATTCAATGTCCGAATGTGAAGCTCATGCCCCATCAACCAAGTATAGGCTCGTGGTTCTAAATGCTGGATCGCTTCCATACACCTCGTGAATTTGCACTGCTGGTGCTCAGTTGAAGCCATCCACATTAAGTCATGCAATGCCTTGTCAGGATATTTCTTCTGGAAATTGGCCTTCAGGTGACGCACACAGTAACGATGGTATGCATATGGTTCCTGCCATTCAGGCAAGTGACGTACAGAACTTAAAATACCACCATGCCGATCAGATATTAGACAAATACTTGAACGCTGTTTGACAACGTGCTGCTTCAAGTGGTTCAAAAAAAGTGTCCATGTCTCTTCACTTTCGTTGGCACATATGGCAAAAGCTAGTGGAAATATTTGCCTATTGGCATCTACTGCAACTGCAATCAAAAGCTTAATATCATACTTTCCATAGATATGAGTACCGTCTATGGAAATAACAGGACGACAATGCACAAAACCATCAATTGCTGGTTTAAATTACCAGAACACATAGTTGAAAATATATTCGGGTCTGTCCGGACTCCGCTCATGCCTCCATTCAACAACAGTCTCGGGGTTAGAGTGTTGCAGTACGGCCATGTACCTGGGCAGATTTGAAAAAGACTTATCCCAATCGCCATAAATAAGTTCAAAGGCACGTTTGCGTCCAAGATATGCCTTTCTTTTGGTTATAGTACAACCACACTCCTAGTGGACGGCTGTAATACACTCTTTAATCTTGAACCTAATGGACACTTCCAAATATGGAATCAAGACAAGAGAAATCAAGTCCACATCCAAGTTGAAGTGATTCTCATTGTATGTGTCCATTTCACATCTGTGCTCGCTAATAAATTTACCCACTTTCCACAAACCTGATTTCTTCTTGGTGGTACGCAACATCCAATGACAACCCATAAAGTCTCTATGGCATACAACCTTGTATTTCTCCGTAGTTGACTCACTTACCGTCATCTCACAACACTCTCTTATACTGTAGATTTTTACAGCCCTAATTAAGCGAGCTTTATCAGGGAAATACATGCCCTTTATCATAACAGCTGGTCTAGACTCATCCCACATCGCTGACCAAAATTCATCATCATCCCTTGTGAGGGCATCCACGTTCGGCATGCTTGGAAAATTATCAAGGTAGGGAATATTCCGCTCATAAAATGGCACGTGGGAGTCGTACACTCTTGGTCTAGCGGGAGGTGGAGGAACATGCTCCCTCGTCAGCTCAGGTTCAACATTCACTTCCTCCTCCTCATCACCCTCATCATGGAAGGGTGTGTCATCCCCAGACTCATCCGCATTGTTGTCATAATCACTATCATCTTCCTGACTCTGCCCATCTGCCAAATCACGAGTAAATACGTCGTCTATGGGCAACTGTGTGAGGTCAGGAGCTTCAAGAATCTCG